>NC_141693.1:1908078840-1908498239 GCF_964263255.1 Lissotriton vulgaris
AAGCTGATTCAATGTCTGCTTTTGCCAACCAGGCCCCCTTGCCCGCCCTCCTGACTAAGTCCAATTCTACGTCCAGAGTACAATATGTTACGGAGCAGGATCCCTCCTCCAGCCCATGGTTGGCGGATTTTCCCTCAGGGTAGGATAAGTGATGAATAAGTCTGAACGACCCTGGCTCCTTCTTGAGATCCACCCCCAGGGGAGAAACCACAAAGTGGTCCAAAGGGGGCCGCAAGAAAGAACCCGCCACTCTGCCTAAAACCAACTCGTTTGCCACCTTGGCTCTGACTACTGCTGGTAGCTCCTATGCTGACCTAAGATTGTCGGCCTCCTGGCTACCAAGTGTGCCCACATAGGGAATCTTAAAGCCCTCACTAAAACCTTCCAGCAGCAAGTGGCTATCTAGCTTGTTAGGGTATTGTCTGAGGAGAGGCAAGAGGTTGATAAGGCTGACTGGCGATGGGCCCTTAACTGCATGCATGGGAAAGGGTGTGACTTCTATTGAGGGTAGGGGTACCGCTGGAGTTGCCAGATGATGGCGCTGTGACAAGGTGATACTGGGAGGGGAGGGGGCTGTGACCTGGTGTTTTGCTGGGCCGGTGTACTCAACTATTCTGCCTGCCTCTGCAAGCAGGAACTTGCACGTTTTGCCCCACGAGCATGAACCTTTGTTGAACAATCGGCATGTCCCTTGGGAGACCTCTTAAAGCCCCCCTCTGACCACCTCTTCTGAAACCCCTCAAAATGTCTGTTTAAACCCATGCGACTCCCACAGAAAAGAGCCTTTGCCTGTCCCCCGCCCTGCCTGTGCCTTGCCCAGTGTCCCCGTGCTCTGCTGTGCGCGCAAGCCCATGTGATCTAATCACAGCTGGACCTCCTTTTGATCCTATGACATCTCTGGACACATGGACATCTTTTTTTTGAACTCCCTGTCATAGGTCAGCCATCCACTTCCCCCCATTTCATTGCCTCGTTCTGGATTAGCCTGATATACTGCAAGAGCCCTTTCCTTCCTCAAGTTGTTTCTCTAGGATGACCGCTGACAAAATGGAGAAAGCTTCCAACCAGTTTTCTATACTCTTCTCCGGCCAGACCCGAAACTTTACTTTTTTGTCTTCATCTTTAAACCCCGCTTTCCTGGCATCTATGCCATCCTGTCCAAGCAACAGAAGCGAGAAAATCTATCAGTTCACGCCTCCAAATGGCTTCCTTGGCTGCCTGGCGCACCTGCCAAGCCATGGAGCAACGGCTAGATAGCAGTGGGGCTGCAGTGACCAACTGAACGGGAGCGGGAGGCATGTGCAACTGTGTGGGTGTTACCATAGCGGGCACCGGAGTAATTTGTGTCCCAGCTGAGAGTTCTCCTGATACGGGAGGGGCACCAACACTAGCAGCGCTTGTGGCAGGAAGCGGCCCCATCCCGGCGGCCGGCGTGTCCGCCCCTGTCCCTGCACTTGGTATCTTAAAAGGGGCTGGCTGACTGTCATGAGTGCAGTCGCTTACCCCACCGATGCTACAGCTGACTTTGAAGTAACTTGTTTTGACACCCCCGCTAAATCCAGAGCAACCTCGGCAGAGACCCCTTGTTGTGATTGCTGATCGCTCACCTGGCTTCCCCAAGCAGCCGCAGTCACTCGTGCCCCTCCTATATCTAAGCCTGTCTTCCCCCACCTGCAATGAGCTGGGCCCAGCCTGACCTGCCCTGACCTCTGCCATAAAGTTCCTCATCGAGTCCATGATCTTACCCAGGTCTCCCTGGGTGATGAATTTCCCTGCGGTAGCCAAAGTGTCTGGAGGGGTGACCGGCCCCATGGGCAGGGAAGCGTTCAGCTGGGAACCAGCATCCCTGGGTGCCAGAGGTGCCCTGGTCTTATCGGGTGGTGGATCTGCCGGGAAGTCCTTGGTCGTAGGCTTGTGGACCCGCTTGGGCCTAGCTGAACTTGCCTCCGAAATGTGCTCCTGCTCTGGACTAGGGGGGTCGACGACAATCCTCGAATCCTACGGATCCCCCACCTTCAAGAGAGCTGTGGCCCTTGCCAATCCTTTGGTCTTGGACATCATGATATGTTTCAGGCAAGGAGTCATCCACCTGAGACATCTGCGAAAATAGGGGGGGAGAACCCTGGCCTTCCATGCTGCCCTGGTCGCCCCACAATCATAACAATCTGAGGAGACAAATTACGGATTCAGAACAACACCACACTGGGTTACCCCTAATCTCAGTTGGACCTTCATGACTTTGTCAGCCAGCTGCTCATGTCCCGTCCCCACCTTATACTTACATAAATTAAATAGGGTGGTGGCCTTTATTCAGTGATGCACCCTATTTCGGATTCTGTGGATGCTCTGGGCGCGGAGATGAAGAAAAGCAAGTTAGTTGTGGCCCCCGACCTCCGACCTGCGACACGCCACCCCCAGGTGGTCTGCACCACGCGACAAATAAATACAATCTTAAACCCCAGGTATGCCTGCAGGCCTCCCTCTTTGGTGTGCGCCCTATCCATACCTGTTCCTTTTCCCCGCAATCTCGTCCTTGTACAGTGCGTGCCTCTTGCTCCAGTGCGTCCTGTAGTTAAGAAAAAACACACACCCTATGCCTTCCTGTGACCAGGTCCTTGAGACGCTGTTCGGCGTGCACTGTGTGCCCCTTGACCTAGTACCTGATCCTTGGCCAGCGCAGGCGTGGCGTTCGGCGTCGTATCTGTCGTCCCTGTGCAAACACTGAAAGGAAAACCAACAAGTATTAGCATAGCCCCCTGCCTGTTAGCTAAATCCCTCCATAGACGGTCGCTGGCACCAGACTTGCGATTTTTCCGCCACTGACATAAATCTAACACGTGAAACCTTTACAAATCAAAGTCTTCCCCTGGTGAGTAAAACATACAGTCATAAGGGTGAATTTGTTTTTCCTTCCCTTCTTCCTGCTTCATTGGGAGAGCGCTGGCGCACTGCACCCCTTCCCCCACACCCCTGCTGGGCGGGACCGCAAGTACACTGTATTGCAGCAGGGGGCCGCAACACCCCCCACAGGCCTGTGTAGTCGCGCTCGCCAAACCAAACTGTGGGGTCAGCTTTGAGGAGAGTGCCCTGTAATCACAAGTAGTCAGGAGAGAGCGTAACTCGCGCCCCCCCCCAAATCACCCAGGCCTGTGCGGGAGGATCACGATGCCCTGACTGCAAGGCCAACATGAGCATGGGTGCCCAAAAAGCACACAAAGCCAGGGGAGGGCGGGTCCACGCCACCCCCTCCCCCTACAAACGGCCCGAGTGGTGAAGGAAGCCTTGTAAAGTTGCAGGGGTTGGGACCCGGGAGGTGGCTGTTGCTGGGCACTTCCTCTGGCATGCGGGGAACAGAGGAGATTGGTATACCTTTAGGGAACACAGGTCCAATCGTCATACACAGTAGGCAACATATAATTAGAGCTACTGACATAGTGAAACGAGCAGGGGAGGTGGGTGCTGAAAACGTACGCTCCACCCCCGCCATCAATCGACCCGAGTGTGCGCATGAGGGGGGGGCCACAGCGACCACGCTGAAAGGCCAGGAGCCGCAAGCGTGCCCGCATAACCAGCTGTTCAAACCCCTCCCTGCAACCCAGCCGAAACCGTAAGGAGCATGGGGGTGTCTGACAAGGTATGTGCATTTGAAAATATAAAAGGCGAGGTGAGGGGCCCCGGCGCAGCCGCGGCCTTCCCCCCACCCCGCAACAACCAAATGTGCGACCGCGGCTCGGGCCTTAAAAGCATTGATCAGGTTTCCCGGAGAGTACATCAGGGCGCTGGCTCACACCCTTTATCTCTGGAGGGGTGGTTAGCCACGGTGCTGTGTCACCACCCCGACCATGCAAGACCCGACATTTCTTCCAGGGCCATGGGCAGCATACCTGTGTTACCTGCGCCGAATTAAGTGGCCCTACCATGCTGAGAGGCCACCCTGAACAATTAAGCCACGGACCCGAACGGGCCTGAGCCGCCTTTCCCCCCTTACCATACAATGAAGCCCAGAGACGCTGGTAGTCCCAGCCATAAATCAGAAGAGTGTAAAATGCCCAACGTGCTTCTCCCCTCCCTTAGAGCTTTCCGGGAGATAACCTCTGGTGTGGAAGCTACCCCCTTACGTCCCTGGCACCCACCCACTTCCCGGTCACAACAGACGGCATGCATGCTCACATTATGAGCCGGCGGACATTCCCATTGCTTGGGCAGGGCCCATTAAGGGCATGGCCCCATAGCAGGGACCTCCGGGGCGGTTCTGAGGCCTATTCCATTAAGAAGTGCCTAACTGCTCAACCGCCCCCCGCTTGCACGTGCGTGGTAATGCGGCTGCCCGAGGCCACGCAGGGGCCATCAGGAGGGCGACCCCTTAGACACCGAGGGCTTCCCCCTGCCCCTCACTAGCCTCTCTCCTCCCCCGGGCAGGCGGAGTCCCGAGGGGAGCTAGGAGGAGCTGAGTGGGCACGTCCGGTGCGGCAGGCAGGGCGAGGGGTACTAAAGCCCCCTCGCCATTTTCTCTGCCTCTTTGCCGCACCAGACGCGTCGTAGTGTCCTCGCGGGGGACACACATTTTCCCTCCCAACCTCTCACCCTGTGTGTCAGATTGTGGAGGACAGTTTGAACGTGTTAATGTTTTAATTTTCTTGCAGGCGGAGTTACAGGGCAATCCGGAAGCAGAGAAGTTCAGCACTGGACCTCAGCGGGCACATAGGGGTGCCAGAGCCTAAGACCTGGGGCCTCATGGGAGGTTCCGGGAACACGTGTCGGCGCCCCATTTGTCCTTCGGGCGGTTGTGGGCCTGTGCAACCAGGGGTTTGCCTAGTACGCCCCGGAAGGGGCGTGAGTATTATGTTTACCATAGGGGCAGCACATGGTGGTTCGCCACGATGCTGCCTGGCTCATCAGGCGGGCAGGTGGCGAGAATGCGGCCTGCCCTTGGATTGCCCGTAAGATAACCCACTATGATTACATAACGTTGTATGTAATAAAATAAACCTGCGACAGTTTCTTCCCAATATAACACTGGTGTCTAGTGTGTTATTTGCGGGATGCATGCTAACTGTGGGGTGGGGTGTCCTGTTGCCCTGAGGTGTCTATAAGTGTAGGCGGAGAGAGCTCAGAATGCAGGCGGGATCACCTCCCCTGCCCCCTCCCACCTCGGCCTGCATCCAGTTGGTACCGAGTCCAAAGTTATTTCTCATGACAGGATCCCTCAGCATGGCCCAATAGTGGGACACAGATAAAGTGGAGGGGGCAGGGCCACAAGTACAGACTAACCTCGTGGTCTCTCCGCCCCGCAGCGGTCACACAGCACGGCCAAACAGTGTCGAGGTAGTGGGCAAAGAGGGCCTCCAGAGGGCGGGGAAAGGTATATGTACCTCATCCCCGCCCTCCACTCTCCCCGGAAGTGACGCTGCACTCCTGGAACCCTGAGGGTCCCAAACACTAAATAGGCTGCCCTTTTAGTGGGTCTCCTTCATGGACCCCGGGCAGCCTGCAGAGTCACATGGTGCTAGGCTAACCTGCCACCAGCGCTGGGGTTGAAACCATGAGCTCAAGAGTCAGACGCCTTGTCCGCTGCGCCACACCTCTTTTTCTAATGCTTACTTCTGACGGGGATGTGGAGCGATGGGAGAGGGTTAAGAAACAAAGGGAGAAGAAGGGGAAAGTAACAACATGACAGAGAGGGGGCATGAGGCAAGCACCAAGAATAGGCAAGGAAGGAGTTGCGAGGAGGAGGGGCAACGGGCAAGCAAGGACACAAGTGGGGGCACTCACGCAACATCGAGCAAGATGCATCAACGACGGCATAAGAATAAAACATTTTATGCTGGTGCTCTCTTTTTCCTTTTTTATTTTCTGATGAGTTGAAAAATGATTCTCTATATTAAAGCCTACTGCACAAGATAAGGGTCACTGGAATGATGAGATTTGGCGGCCATGATGATTTTTATATAATTGTGGATTTGCCATGTAATCCATAATCTTCGGAATAATCTGCAGATTTAAAGAAATTAAAGAAAAAATTCTAGCTGAAACGGATCAAAAGTTTACAAAAATAAGGCGCCTCGGGCTCCTGCACACCAGTGCACTTTTAGCAAAAGTTGAATGGTCATCTTTAAATTGCTTTTGCAGAATTTCAGAGATGAAAGTTGGCCCAGCTGGAAGGCAGTTTGCACAAGCAAATCACACAGGAAGGGTATGTGCATTTAACTTTCTTCTTGGCTGAAACGTGTCTCAAGTGCAGGGGTACAAGTTATAGCACACAATCAAAGACAGAGCTCGTGCCTGTAGTGTCCT
The DNA here is from genome assembly GCF_964263255.1 of Lissotriton vulgaris. Taxonomy (NCBI): domain Eukaryota; kingdom Metazoa; phylum Chordata; class Amphibia; order Caudata; family Salamandridae; genus Lissotriton; species Lissotriton vulgaris. Next base: position 1,908,085,135 of record NC_141693.1, read on the forward strand.
GATGGACACGTTCTAGTCTTTCTGCAACCTGAACCCACCCACCACCGGCGTCACGAGTCAGGTGACCCGGTCAATAAAGAAGGCCTGGCACACGTGCTCGAGGCCAGTTTTGCTAACCCACTACCTTGTGTCTGCATCCCTCATTACAGTGCCATGTGGGCCCAAGGCCCAACACTACACTGGCGGCGAGGCGGGTCGATAGCCCTGCATGCCCATTGACCGGCCCCTCATCGATTCGTGTTCGGGAAAAGAGGAACACAGCAAATGGCATCCCCGGTGCAGCTTTCATGGCTCAAGTGAAGGAGGAAGAACGAGTGCTCCCTGCTGAAAAGGGAAGATGACACTGTGTGCCTACACAATGCCGATGCTGTATCCCCTGTGCCAGACTGCCCACTACTGAGGTAATTCAGATGCTCCAAAGCGCCCACAGTTGCCCCGCCCGTTGTGTCTCCCCTGAAAGCGAAGAGGGAGGAGGCCGTTCTCATTAACCGCCCGAGTCCAGGGATAGCGCCGACTCCCCTGTAACACTAGGAAGGTGCCCGCAAGCGGACAGACAGCAATGACAATACTGCTGTCACACAACCCGCAACGGCAGGAGGGACTGAACCTGTTGCGGCACAGCGCCTTCCATACCCGGCAGCCCCGCTTCCACCCACCTGCGGAGCCTCCAGTGCCCTGCGCGCCGGCAGCCTCCGCAGGTCGGGGCTCGAGCGGTTCTCTTTTGCTGCTGGTCATTTCGCTGACACCGCGAGAGGGAGTGGCGGGCGGATGCACTCGCCGACACCGCCGAGAGCGCAGTGTGGCCTGCAGTGGGGATGAAAACTGCCACGTCCCCCAGCTGCAGCACGGAGCAGACGAGCAAGAAGCGGCGGCTGCACTGAGTTGAGTCATGGAAACGAGCCGCAGCGCCACCTGCTGCTCTCACACCGCACCGCAAACCCTACACAGCAGGAAAGCTGCATGACGCGGCCCCCCGGGCCAGAATGAAAGTTTCGCCGCCCCAGCCCCTCCAGCAGAAATCCAGAGCACTGAGCGGCACAGCAGTGATGCGGCCAGAATGGAAAAGATTCGCCATCCCAGCCCCTTCAGCGGCAATCTAGAGAGCTGGGTGGCGCAGTGGTGAAACGACCTGCATGACCCATCTGCCTGCACCGCACAGAGGAGGGAGACAGGAGTAGGCTGCAGAACTTCATTTTCTTTATGAAGAACAGCCCCCCAGAACAGTCAGAAGAAGGCCCGCAGCCTCCAGAAAAAGACTGTTGGAGGCCTGGAGACTAACACCCAGCACTGCCACCAGGTGGACATTTAGGGCACTGCACCTTACTACAGCCTCATGAAGGAAGCCCAGCATGCCAGGACCCTAAGGCACGCTCAGGACCAGCAAAGACAAGAGCCCCCAGCCCAGGTCCCTCTCTAAGGTGAGAGCAGCGCATACACTGCAGTATAAGGCTCTCATGTCCCACACTGCAAGGGCACCCTCCTGCTGCCACCAGGGATCATCGCCCCCGCACCTGCCTGCACCACCCCACAAGAACACTGCAAGGTCTGAGTGAGTGCCAAAGCGAGGGAGAAAGCATCTGCAGTAACTCCATCCCAGGTAGCAAGACAGTCACTGCACAGAGCTCGGCACAGCTTGGCACAGCTCCCACAGCACCCAAAACCTACAGCACTCAGGGCGAGCCAACGCAACGACCACAGCGCCACGTAGTGGCTCCCCAAACACCACGTGCTAAGGGATGGACTGCCTGCCTGGTCGGAGCAACTAGCAAGCGGTACCTCGCATTAACCCAAACAACATCAGAGACCGGAAGCGAAGCCCGAATACCCCACTACCCTGCCAGAATCGGCGGTCCAGCACGCTAACTGCGCCCACCGCGACCGACGGCTGCAGACCTGTGATCACCGAAGTTGCACTGTACCCCACGGACCAGCTGCACCAGAGCACCACACAGCATCCCGCTAACCTAACGCCAACAGCAGTCTGCAGATCTCAGAGTGTGCACAGCCATCACCAGGAAGACTGCATGCTTATGCCCAGGAGCGAAGACAGACTGCACCGGACACCACAAGACGTGCCCTCCGAGAAGAAAGCCCATTGAGCGCCACCTGCAAAGGAGAACAGCAGGACGCCTTCGAAGACAGCAAAGTCCACAGGTAGCCACCACACCCTAGAGCCTCAAGGTGCCCCAGCCGCACCAGCCTCATATAGGAAAGAGCACGCCAAACCAGAAGCGCGTAAGAGGTTGCGCCAGTGAACCTGACTGCACAGTCAGCACCCAAGAAACCTCTCCACACAGAAGCACTGCTGAACGCAGGTTAGAGAGCAGGCACATCTCCACCACCACAGCGAAGCCCTGCAGTAGGCCAAAGACCCCCCACGGTGTCCTCCCTCACAATGCCTCAAGATGGAGTCGGCCGCGACCCAAGAACGGCAAGAGAAGAGCCGCACACTCCAGGTGGCAAGCCGCCACAGCACCAGGCACTCCAACAATCAGTGACACAAAACCGAAATCACGTCGCCCAGCAAGCAAGGAGCACCTCACCAAGTGGCTAGCCAGACAAGCATGCCAGAGCAAAAGCAGAAGCCGGCGCCATGACAGTGCCGCCTCGAGGTCCAAACGCAACGCCCTCGAAGGAAAGAAGAAGAGTAACAGCCCTGTCACCCCGAAGACCGGATGAGCACAGGTGGGCTGAACAAGCCAACAAAAGGAGAAGACCGAGGACTCACAGCCAGCCAAGAAGCACACCCTGACACACCAGACAGATAACAAGGCAGACCGACGTCCCTGGATACAGCCTCAGGGATGAACCGAACGTAAGCCGCAGCAAGCGCCAACCGCGTCTCATCCTAACGCTTTCCCAGGCGACCGACCGTCCCTGAGCGTCAGCAGTCTAAGTCAAGCGCATCCCTGCTCCCGTCCGCAGATGCCACAGGTGAAAATCAGCACTGAGTGCCCACCAAAGCGAGGGTTCCCACACTCTACGTGTCAAGCCGCCACAGACACTCCACCTCAGCAAGACGGAGGCACATGGCTGCCAACTCTCACCGGACATCCAACACTCCCAGCAAGTCACAAACAGCTGTCATCCCGAGCCACTACATGGCTGGCAACCACCATCACCCCAGCCATCAGACCTGCGCCAAACAACACCACTGCCAGGCATCGGCAGAGTGGACAGGCAATAGGTCGAAGAAGTTCAAATAAGACGTGGTCAGCGAGCATGGGCCAACGAATTTCGACATCATCAAGAACCAGAAGTAAAACTATCAACAGAAGGAGGTCGCGGTGACCGGTCCAGTCACAGAGTGAAAAGAAGACAGTGTCCTAGAGCCGGGATAAGACCAGAAGGAAACGGGTGGAGTGCACGCCGCTCGGAGAAGCCTGGTCAGGAGGACAAGAGCAGCAGGATGACCAGACCGCGTCGTGAGGAAGAATAGAAGGAAAGAATCGAAGGGCATGGTGCCACCAGAAACAACAACTTCCGAGAAGATGTGAAGAGGTGTGGCAAGCCAACACACACCAGAAGAAGAGGTGGCACGCGCCACAACATCGAGGACCAGGGCTTGCAAGTCCAGGGGAACATTGGTAGCACTAGAAAAAGAACAGGCATCTACTTACAAGTCCTCTGACAACCTGTCGGATGCAGGAAGGAACAGGCCGGACCATTGTCAACACCCACCTTTGGGATTGAGTGGAAGACTTGATGGGGGAGCGCTCAGACATCCGGCAGAAGGAGAACTGACCACTCTACACCAGCCCATGGATATCCAAGGGGCAAAGGCCTCAGGGACACCGGTGGCAGAGGGTCCCAACAAGAGAGATGGATCCACCGCCGTCCATCCTGCACGTCGCAGGAAGAAGAGGAACTTGTGCACAAAGGCAGGAGTCAACAACCACCCTCCAGGTGGAGCTACGGACTTTGAGGTAGTACTCTCATCGTTTCCTCCATTCACACCCAGGCTGTGGAGTTGGAGCAACTCTGCGGAGAACGCCCGGCCCAGTGGAAACCTGATGAAGAGGGCCTCCGGGATATCTCGTGGCAGGAGAACACCGGCGAGAGGGGCGTCCTAGTGAGAAGGACGTCTTTCAACTACTCCGTCCTTTGCAAAGAGAAGCCACGCTGCCTACACTGAGAAACCAGGACTGAGTGGTAGAAAACAACATCCATCAAATCTACTGTCTTGTCATCTGTTTGTCGTCACCCCAAGAGCGAGGCTGAAAATCCAGAAGGGTACATCTACGGAGCACCAGGACGTCGTGCCCATGTGAACTAGTAGTTCCAGCTGCAAGTTTCCACCGTCGTCATCCGTCAAGCAGCTGAAGACACTTTTGTAAAAATTGTGACAGCAGTGTATTGTGTGTTTATTTCCTCCCGCAGGTTTGGACTTTGTTCCTTTCAGTTTTATTAAAGTTTGGGAGGAATGTAGTGTCCTGATGGACACGTGCTAATCTTTCTGCAACCTGTAATCCACACTATACACCCGCCCTCCACCGGCGTCACGAGTCAGGTGACCCGGTCAATAAAGAGGGCCGGGCGCGCGTGCTCGAGGCCAGTTTCGCTAACCCACTACCTTGTGTCTGCGTCCCTCATTACAGCGCCATGTGGGCCTAAGGCCCAACACTATAGTTCCCACGTGAGCCATGTTGTTGCATCAGACTGAGATACGAACATGTAAGGCCTCAAGGCCCAGCTCATTAGAGCAGCGCCAGCGCATTAGACTTTAAGGCGCTTCTCCGTGTTGAGCAATTTTTGATAGACATTCAACATCTTTAACAGAACAGAAGAGTGTACATGAGCCTACCTCTTTTAGTGAAAGCGACCTCTCTACAAAAAGAAGTCCGTGAGTGAAGGAGACGTGTGGGGGAGAGGGAAATATTTCTTCACCCAAAAGAGAGTGAGTACATGGGTCACTCTTCCAGCAGACATGGTGGAGGCACGCTCCGTAAATGAGGTTACACAAGAGCACAGGGCAGAAGGGGTGAAGCTGTTAACCTTGTGCTTTGGAGTGAAGCCGAAAATGAGCAGAGGGGGCCAGTGGTCCCTGCCTGCTGCCAAATTCCAGGCTTCTCTTGCCCAATGCAACTTCTCATAAACGAGTGAAAAGTCAAGCAAAGCACATAGATGCAGGTTTCAGATGCCAAAGGATGGCGTCATTCTGAGTGCAGATGATCTGTAGCTTCTGAGTCACATGCAGATACAAAAAACCACATACATAAACACAACAGATCCCGTGGTGTGCATTAACAGACAAAATATTCACACATTCAGACTCCTACATATAACCAGACACTTGTGTGCGCACACACACACACCAGAGGCTCAAGCATATACAGACAAACAGGTACACAAGCATACAAGCTCCCTAGGGAATAGCTTCCTAGACCAGGTATGTATGACTAACTGGTGACTCTGTATGAACTTGACTATTTTAATTGTTGCTTTTATGGTTTTATATTCTTGCTAAAATCGAATAAAGCATTCTTGGAATTGAATTGAACTGAGCAGTTAATGCCTTTCAGGACCACACTCAAGACGCGACTGTTGAAAGAATACATTGCAAACAGGGCCAGACTGTCCGTCGCGTGCACCGGGCCAGTAGAGCAGATCGCCATGGCTGATTGCTGCTCCCAGGATGGCCATGATTGCAAACTAGGATAGAGCGGAACTCTAGTTCAGGGTTTTTTCTTTATGAAAGAAGTAACCCCTCTGCCTTCACAGTATCATTCAATGTGTTATTTCCTGCCAAAATCGGTTTAATTTACTAGAAGACTTTAATTACAAGGCTACTTTTAATTAATTAATTAATTGTGGGTTTGTAATGCGCTAGAATCGACTCCCGAAGGAGTATCTCTGCGCAGTAGACCGCGGGGGAACCCGTCCTGGCTTTCCCTGTGGGATGGTCCCTACTGGGTATCTCCAAGGTGAAACCAGGCATCCCCAGGGTATGTGGGGGGCCGTTGTGGAGATGAGGCAAGCTAATGCCCAGAGTTGCAGAGTGTGATCCCTGGTTAGAGTAGGCACCAAGGCGAGAATTATCAAGTCTGCTGACCCTGGTCCACGACCCTGCCACATCGGGAATTGAACCCTGGTCCCAGGCCGTCCTCTGCACCTGGGTCTGCCGCCTCTAACCAGTGAGCCACACCACTCCACCGCAAACTGACCAAAATGCTAGGGATAATCGCAGTGAGTTCATGCACTCCTTGACCACTGATAACATCACAGACTGCTTACTGTGCCCCACAATTAGTCCCTCAATATCCTTCTCTTTGGCTCAAAAGGCGTTGGTCAAGGACATGTAGTGGGGTCTACACACGCACAGCAGTTACACTTAACTGTAATAGCTCTGTCTTTTTTCCTGCTGCTGCCTTCCTTAATGCTGAGATCAGGAGTAGCAAGGGAAGTTCCAGGGTTAGTAGTATACAAGTCAGGGGTACAACTGCTACTACTGGCCACTGCTAATTGGAATCCATGTCCTCTTCAGTCACCCCTGAATACTGGCACAGAATGAGCAAATATTAAAGAGAAAGGGCCTGATTTTGAGTTTGGCGAGTGAGTCCAAGGTGACATATGCGACAGATGTATTTTTCATCTTATTTCAAGTGTACAAGTTGCAGACTATCATTCACTATTTCAAGTTTGGAATACCCTAGCTAAAATATCTAATTAGGTATTGTAGTGGAGTGTAGTAACAGTCCAACCTCAAAGTGTATGCATTGTTGAAATTAGATCACAAATAAGGTCCTAATGTTTGCAACCTACTCCATCATCCATCCATGTTGGGATTAGATCTTTCTAAACTATCGGTTGCTCAAGGTTTTCACAATTAGATGTGGTCCAGGGACGATTATGTTAGCAGTTGCCCCCACAATGCCACATGACTCTGCCTTTTTGCCATTTTAGTGGTGCACTTACTAACTGCAGAGCAATGGAATGACAAGCAGTCCAGAAGCTTTATTCAATACCACATAAATACACTCCACATAAATCCACTCTATGCCACATACCAATCCACATAAATACACTCCACTCTATGCCACATACTTCCATGCAACATAATTTCACTCAACGCCACACAGTTCCATGCCACACAATTCAACTCCACAAAATTCCATTCCACGCCGCATAATTCCACACAAAACAACAGAATTCAACTACATAACTCAATTCCACTACTCATCACATATAGTCAGTTCACAACACAGATTTTCACACCATGCAACAAAATTCAACACCACATAATTCCACACCACTACATGCCACTCCAGGACACACAATACTACTCCACATAATTTACACGGCCCGCTCCCCCTCATTTACAGCTACAGCCTCCTTCCTACGCTAGTGCAGAGCTCGCGTACAGGCAGCACAACAGGAACCCTTCTCATCCCCAAGCACTTTTGGGTTCTTAAAAAACAGTCTCCTGTTCTGCTCTGTTACCTATTGAGTGTTTTTGCAGTTGGATTTTAAGACTATGTGAAATACCTAAACCACCTAAACCTTTGCATTGAACTATTGTGCTTCCTGTTGGTAGTGTTCACATTCACTTTTAATTACTCTACTCATGTTTGCACTGAAGAGATCTTTGAAAGTTAAGACGCCGCAATATTGTGATAACACTGGAAATTCACCAGGCAAGGGCTTTACGTTGTTTCAGACTAATCAGCTGAGCTCGCAGGAATGGGTAAATTGAATATGAATTCCACCCTCCTTCCCCAGTGCACAGCGTGCTTGGGTGCGCCAATATTCAAAGCACTATGTAAGTTTGATGATATTGATTCGCCCTGCATAACAGCCAGGAAAATGCATGTGTTCTTTTCACATTGCGAAATGTCCAGGAAATTTATTTTACAAATCATTCTAATGGCACGTCAATCTGAAAGGTCAAATTGGAGGGGATGAAACCGCAAACCAAAGAATGCCACGGATTCTTAAATAAAAGCCAGGAATTTCAGTTAGTATTCACTTAGAAACAAATTATCCCCAAAATCCCTTTGCTGTGTGGTTTAGCTTTAATGTACGCATTAAAACACTGCACATGCTCAGCTGATACATGGAGCATGTACCAAGTGAACCTAAACAGAGAAAAGGAAAGAAACGTCAAAGGCAGTCTATTTCATGGAAACGTTTTTCAAGTTGTATTTGTTCCTGGCTAGACTGGGTGCTGCTTCTCGAGCTCCTTCTCCATACTAAGCAGATGACATTGTCCGCTGTGATCACACTCCCATTGGATTTTACTGTTTCACAGTACTATGCAGAGAGAAACTAATGCCTTATAAACCTAATTAAAACTCATGTACTGAGATGCATAATCTATACTACTATTATAAAGAGAGAACACAAACCTTTGAGCCAGGTAAACTCGAAAAGTACACCACCAATCAAAACACCCAAGACATCGTTGAAAACCTCAGGGCAAGCAGAAGGACATAGGCTATTAAAAATAAAAAATATACGTTGTTTAAAAAAATTCGCAATAAAAATAAAGTAGTCCCTTGCAAGTCGCGCCGGCCGCGACGTCTGCGTGATGACATCATTTGCGTTTGCGCTCCCTGGCAACACTTCCGGAAATGGCGCCGAAGATCGTGACCTGCTGGGAGGACTGCTTGCTGCTGTGCGAAGTGGCGGCCTGTGCGGGCGGGGCGCCTGAGAGTGGTGGCCTGTGCGGGCGGGGTGCCTGGAGAGTGGCGGCCTGTGCGGACGGGGCGCCTGGAGCGGGACTGGCGGCTGAGGTAAGCATCTCCGGGACACGGGTAGGAGGGGGCCAGGGCGAGAGGGGGCCGGGGGCAGAAGTGTACGCAAGCCTCAAATGCTGCCCCAGCCCCTTTCTGCCCCAGTCAACGCTGGGGCGGGCTGCTAGTAAAACATAAGAAGAAAGTGCGGTACTATGGTGATATGAAACTAGCAAATGTAAACAAGTATTATCACTTGTGATAACGGTTAGTAAGTTTGCCCTGGGTGCAGAAGCGCACTTTCGGGAAAAGATTGGTCAATACTTTGCTTTGAATCAACATAACATGACAGGAAGTACAAAGGGCATCTGTTCAATCCACCCCAGACAACCTACAAAGCTTAACATTTGACAACATTGGCATATGTCCCTTGTTGGAAAGTGGGTTATTAGTAGTGGTAAATATATATCTACCACTGGCAAAAAGGCCACTAAATCAATATAGGGCTCTGTACAAATCTTAGAAAATAATTCCCATGCTCAACCATTGGTAGCTTGCCTGCGAGCAGGCAGGCTTAACTTCAAAGACAGGTATGTAAAGAATATAAAAACGCCAAATCAGTAAGTATTTAAGAAACAACACACAATAAAAACCCAACCTAAATTTATAAACATCAGAAATATTTGTATCTTTAAAATTGCATCAAAACGAAAAAAATCCAATGTAGGGAACTGGAGATATAAAGTTTTGCAGATTTAGCACAATTTAGCACATACAAACCAATAGTGCCTATTGGGACATCTGGTCGTGCTAGACAGGGACAAAGTCAAAGTTTCAGGCCAACAGCTTATGGAGCCCTGGCGGCTACCCCTGGCAGTAGGTCTCGGTCAAAGTTTTTACCTTTAGACTTAGAAACTTTTCTGGACCTATCCTCCACGGGGTCCCTCCAAGCTCTCAGCCAGTCCGGATTCGCTGAAGGGCCGCTAGTTTGCCTTGTGATGAGCTCCAGGTTAAACTTGTGGAAGTCCGACCTCTAGAGCTTTCCACCGTTATGTAGAAGAGCCAGGCTGGCTCACGGTTGAAGCAGGGTGGCTTGACTCTGGTCCCTCGCTGCTCTTAACCAGGCCAGATTTGGCGAGGATTAGCCAGCTTGGGTTTCAGATTACACCCAGTCAAACTCTGGAAGTCGGACCTCTGGAGCAGTGGGATGAACCTGGACGGCAGGCTGGCTCGCAGTTGAGGGTCACTGGCTTGTCTGGCCAGGTCGAGTCGGTCCACTTATGGAGCTTTTTTCTAAAGTTACTCCAAAGTTTTCCAAACTTCTGAAACTTTTCCTGAAGTTCCTCAGAGGTCCCCAGAGTACCCAAACTTACTCCAAGGGACTGGAAACTCAGAGATGGTCCTTGAAAGTTTGGGACTTCAGTTCCCACAATCCACTTGGTCAAGACCCTTACAAATCCACTGGTAAGTACTCCAGGCTGAGGATTCTTTGTGGTGATATCCTTGGTGAGCTCTGTTAACCTGTAACTTGCTGGGAGTCCACTCTTTAGTCCATTTTAAGCAGGTGTGATCCACAGGGCTGTAGTTCCAGATTGTGCAGCAGGCACAGTCAGTCAGAGCGCAGGGCCTGGTTGGTGCAAATCAAACTTACAGCATTGACCCTTCATATTCTGAAAGTTTCAAGCAGCAGATCTGAGAAGCTCTGCCCCTCTCAGATACTTATTCCAAGTTCTCTGGGTCAAGTAGGAGGGCACTCCTGCCCAATGAGGTGCAGAATTCATCATGGCTAATTTTCCAGCAGAGAGAGAAGAGCTGGCTAAACACACCCCCTGGATGGTTAATCTCCATAGTTTCTCTGACTTGCATCTGCTCATTCCTCCCTACCATCTGGCTGGTTTCAAAGAGTAGAGTTGTAAATTAAACTGACCTCTCCTGATTGTCTCCTCCTTCCATTGAAGAATATTGTCAACAACCCCCCCCCCTGCTCTGGCATTCCTATGTAGCAGAACCCTGCCCCCCCCCCCCCCCCCCCCCAGAAGAGCTTTCTAACCTCAGGGGCTATTCATCACCTCATCTAAGAAGCTTGGTGAATCCACTTAACTCTGACCAATCAGGACAGACCACTGGAAGGCTGGATTTTGGCTTACAGACAAGAAAGTCTTATAACTTCTTGTCTGTGCACTTTAGGATAAATTCAACAATAACATATTGTTGGATTTATCAATACCCTTCTAGAAAGTCCCTGAATGGAATTTATGTATGATTCTTTCAGCGGGAATCATTATTTAAAACTTCATGCCATGTTAACATATGTGGCTGTGGAATTGCAATGGGAAAAATTACTTGGGCCATTTTTCCAACACTAGGGCTTATAAAAACATCTTTTATAAGGACCCTGCTTATATCTACAGGACCCCCACCCCTGCAACACCTAAGGGAGACTTTAAGGTACCTGAATATGTAGAAATATTGCAGATCCTTACTCCACAGTACTCCTAGAACAAAGGTCGATTTCAGGAACCACTTTACCACAATGTTGGCAGTGAAATGTGCAACTTCACTAAACCCAATGCATATAAAACTCATTTTATAAGAGTCCTCCATATACATACATGACCCCCTCATCAGTAGAAAACCTAGGGAAGCCCCTGGGGGCACCTAATATGCTCAAACATTGTAGTTTATTAATTTTAATTGCCCCAAACACCAAAGTCGACTTTGGGCACCATTTGCATTTTAAAAGCACTCCTGCAATGCAGGGCAGTTTTTAAACTGACCTCAGGCCTCAGCAGTGCAAACATGCAAGTGCAGAGAGGGCTGCTGGCCTTTAAACTGCCATGCCCTATTATATACTAGGGACTTAAAGGTAGTTTCAAAACCTGTGCCGAACAAGTCATGTACCTCGGTACCAATATATCTGTAAGAAACATAGGTTAATTATAGATTCCTTACCTTAGAATTACCCCCAGGCGTGAGACTGGATCCGGAAAGTTTTTTCATTGCAGTACCTCTGCACGTCGGAAGGTGGCGTCGGTCAGCTTTGAGTCCGTTGTTGGCATCGTGGTCGCTGGGATGACTTTGTGGTAGCTACTTAGACGCTGACCTTGCACGCTGTCATCAGTTCTGTACATGACTTTCCGCGCCAGAAACGCAGAGCCATGCACTGGTGCACAAAACTAGGACCCTGAAAGGATGTCCTTAAGCCTAGAAATCAGTTTGCAGAACGGGGAGGATGGGTGGGGCGGTAAGGAATCTATAACTAACCTATGTTTCTTACAGGTATATAGTTCCGAAGGTAAGTAACTTGTTCATCTGAAAGAAACAGTTAGTTATAGATTCCTTACCTTAGGGTAGATACCCCAGCAAAACCAACCCCGGAGTTGGGTCTGCAAACCAAGATCACACCAAAAAGGTCTGGAGAACAGAACGGCCAAAGAAGCCATCTCTCCGGACTTGGCTGTCCAGCCATTAGTTTTTGGTAAACGTGTGCAGCTATGCACCGTAGCTGCCTGACAGATGTCATGTAGAGTGACTCCTCATCCCAAAGCAGTAGTGGCTGCTGTCGCCCTAGTGGAATGGGCGCATAGCCCCACTAGAGGCTCCTTTTTTTGCTAGAGAATAACTGGCTTTAATACACAAAATCACCCATCTGGAGATAGAGTGCTTGTGTACGGCCCGACCATTCTTGGCACCCACGTAGACAACAAAGAGTTGGTCATCCACCCAGAACTGTTTTGTGCAATCTAGATAGAATGAGAGCGCAGATTTTGGGTCGAGAAGGTGGAGCCTCTCTTCTTCTTTAGAAGGATGCCAAGGAGGAAAGAAGGTGAGCAAAGTGATGGTTTGCCCGATGTGAAAGGAGGTGACCATGTTGGTAAAAAAGGATAGACGAGTTCTTAGGACAACCCTATCCGGATGTACAGCAAGAATAGGAGATTTGGATGAAAGTTCCTGGAGCTCACTCACTCTTCTGGCAGATGTGATGGCTACCAGGAACTCAGTCTTGAGAGTTAAAAGTCATAAAGGACAGTAGTTAAGCGGCTCAAAAGGAGCGCACCTCAGATAGCCTAGGATGAAATTCAAGTCCCACTGAGGCATTACAAAGGGGAGATGAGTAATGCATTTTAAGAAACGATTTACAACAGGGGACTTGAAGAGAGAAGGCTCATCAGGAAGCCTTAGAAAGGTGAAAATGGCAGAGAGATAGCCCTTGACAGTGCCCAGAGCAGAGCCCTGCTGGGCCAAAGAAAGGAGGAACAAGAGAACCTCAGATAGAGAGGCACCATGCCACAAAGTTGTTCCATCGACAGGCGTATACCGTCTCAGTGGAGGAATGCCTGGCTGCCAAGATTACGGGAGGCAAGTCAAACAACGTCAACTGCCGCCGCTCAATCTCCATGCTGGACAGGTTGGGATGGAGGACCGTCCCCTGCTGCTGCAACAGAAGATCCTCTCGAAGAGGCAGTCGAATCGGAGGATCAACAGCCATGTTGAGTAGCTCGGGATTCCAGACTCTTCATGCCCAATCGGGAGCCACCAGAATGACTTGGGCCGGGTCATGCTTGATCTTTTTTAGCAAAGGGCAGCAGTGGTTTAGGCAGAAAGGCGTACAACAGACCGCAACTCCACTCGTGATGAAAAGAATCGTCTAGCTAGTGACGCCTTGGAAATTGCAACACGCAGAATTGCTGACATTGCGCGTTCTTTTTGGTGGTGAATAGATCTAACCAAGGCTCTCCCCACTGTTGAAAGAGACCTTGCACCACCTCCGAGTGAAGACATGATTTGTGATCCATCATGCACCTGCAGCTGAGTTCAACAGCCCTGGCGTTCAAGGAACCTGCCAGGTGTTGAGCCACCAGGGTTATGCCCTGATGTACCAGCCATGTCCAGAGGCAGAGGGCCTCTTGACATAGGGTCCACGACCCCACCCCACCTTTTTTGTTGCAGTACCAAAAGGCAGTGGTGTTGTCCGTGAACACCTGCACCACACGGACAGAGGGAAGGAATGCTTTCAGTGCAAGCTGGATCGCCCGCAGCTCCAGTATGTTGATGTGGAGCCCAGAGGCCTCTGATCTTCTCCTCTCCCATGTGGCCAACCCATCCCAGTATTGATGCATCGGTCACCACTGTGAACTCTGGTTGAGGAAGGGAGAGAGATCTGCCATTGACCCAATGCTGGTCTGTGAGCCACCACTGAAATTGGTGTGCAGTGCCCTCTGAGATGAGGACGCAATTGGACAGATTCCCCTGATGTTGCGCCCACTAGAAATTCAGGTCCCTCTGCAGAGCCTGCATATGCCACCTAGCATGATCCACCATCAGGATGCATGAGGCTATCAGGCCCAGCAGCCAAAGGGTCATCCTGACCGAAACCCAGGAAAAGGGCTGAAAGATCAGAATCATAGCCCAAATATCCCGTACTCGCTGTGCGGGATGATAGACCTGAAACTGTGTAGTGTCCAGAACCGCTCCGATGAAGAGGCGCTTCTGAGAGGTAATCAGGTGTGACTTTGGAACGTTGATGGAGAACCCCAGTGAATGCAAGAGGTCGGCCCTAGTCTGAAGGTGGTAGACGACTGCCTGGGGCGAGCCCGCCTCCAACAACCAGTCGTCGAGATTGGGGAAGACTAGAACCCCTGATCTGCGCAGATGAGCTGCAACCACTGCCATCACTTCCATGAACACCCGAGGGTTGCTGGTAAGGGCGAAGGGGAGCACTGTAAACTGAAAATTATCTAGGCCTACCATGAACCGCTGTAGGAAACTGGCTCTATATATACTACACCAACATGAGGTACAGTGTGTAGAGAGTCTAGGTGACCCCAGAGGTAGGCAGAGGTTAAAGTTAGTTAGAACCTTACTCTCTATTTTTGGTACAGTGGTCGAGCAGTAAGGCAGTTTCAGAGGACAGTGTTAAGCATTGTATGTACACACTCAGCAAATAAATTAACCTACTCAAGAACTGAACTCAAGGCCAATTGTTTTTGTATAAAAATACATACTTTTTATCTTTTAGAACCAAGCAAGCATGGCACAAGTAAGCATTAAATACTTTTCAGTAATAAGTTGCTGAATATAGAACAGTTTGAAAATGCAATAGAAATTGTACTGTGATTATCAGGGGATGCAGTAGGTTGCAACATTTAGCAAATACAGTACATTGAAATTAATAGGCTTTTTCAGTAAATTACAGGTAAATTACGTTGTACGTAACTTTTCTAACTTAGTGTTGCATACCTAGATTCCGCACTAGGACATTTCCTGCAAACAGGTAAGTAAATACGTTTTGGTTATTTGTGCGATTTTTAAAGAATATTTTTAGATTTCAAAACTCCACACTTAAAAACTTTTTGGAAGAAAATTGTCAATGTTATCCTAGGAAAAACAGGTTATCGGTTCACACGTAAGGAATCGACTGTGGGAGTTAAGGTTCTGGGTATAGACTCAGTGGTCCCCCAGGGTCAGTGATGCCTTGTTGTTGCACCCTCAGCGGCACTAGGGCGGCCGGGGGCAGAGTGTTGAGGCCCAATGTTATCCAAAGGGGCATAGGGGGCCTCCGGGTGGTGGCTGCTGGCAAGCAGGCCTCTGGGTTAGTGGGAGCAAAGCTCCTAGGGTTTAGGTCAGGGAAACTGGGGAACCAAAGTACAAGAAAGGTGCACCCTCAGCAGCACTGGGGCAACCGGATGCAGATTGCTGTTTCGGTGTTGGGTGCTTCATTGTTTTCTATGAAGATCCTCCGGTTTGCAAATGCACTGCAGGCAGGGAGATGAAGGACTTCTGGGTGCAACCACCACTTTAAAAGGTAAATTGGGAAGCTAAGGATTGGTTTTGGCACACAAGGCCGCGGGCGTCGGGTGCAGGGGTACCTTTTGGGATCGATCTTCCTACCAGCTCAGGTTCGCACTCAGGGGAGCATTCTGTATTTAGGCTGAAGGCGTCGGCTGGAGGCTTGAGGCAGGTCAGGGGTCGATGGATCTCAGGTCAAGATGGCTGGGATGACCTTCTCGTGGTGTTTTTCCACTCGAGCTTGGGCCGGGTTCAGTGGGTGCAGAGTGAGCTGGGTTTGCGGTCTCTGGCTACTGCCAGAGGTTGAAGTTGAACAAATCTGGTGTTCATGGGAGAAGCAGTCTTTGGAAGAGAAAGGCAGGCAGGTCCTCCAGGGTTTTTGAGGTTGCTGGCAGCAGGACACACCAGGATTTTGCATGAGAAAAAACTTAACGCTGCTTTCATACCCTTGGAATTTTATCACACTATCACGTTTGCACGTATTTGAATTACCCTCCTTTACCCTTTGGCCACACACCCGCATGCAACATCCGGCATTTCCTCAAAAAAAGATCTCCGATAAAGTGACCCTCCGGGGGATCCAGAGCACACTATATGTATCTATATGATATTTCCATGTTAAAGTATTCATTCATTCGGGATAGATCAAACCAAACGTAAATTTCCAAAAGTTTTATTCATCAGCAGTGTTCACCTCTTGGGAATCACTGTACCTGTCACTCAAGCCTACACTTGTTTCATCACAGCATGTGGCTGTGACTCTTCAGGGCTGATCTTAATGATCAAGGCGCGTGGTCGGGGAACCGGTGATAATTCCAACCCGGTCCTTATCGGGTGGTTTTTATTTTCAAGATCGCGGCACCAGTCAGTCGGTCCGGTTGCCGGAAACAATTTGTTTGTATGGAGTATTGGTTTACACGAACAAATTCAGTAGAGCAAAGGCCGTGTTCAGCCCGTATTTACGCCTCGTTGAGGGTCGGTCTCCAAAAGACCAAGTGCCCAAAAGGATTTCGGTCAGGGCTTCATTGAACAGCCGCTGTTGCTTCAAAGAACTCGCTGCCAGCTGAAGCACCTCTGTCAGGAGTTTAGTCCTGACTGCCATCGTAGGAAGGTCAAGGTTGAGAGCCTCGGCCGCCCTAAGCAACACCACTGCGTAAGGCACTCCCTCCTCTGTAGTCACGGTAGGAGGAGACAACATGACAAGGTCTGGAGATGTATCCAGACTACTGGCATCCCCCAGGTCCTCGCTCCAGTCCTGTTCAGTCCTGTTCATACTCTAACTGGTCTGATAAAGGGACCCCAGACCCCTCCCAGTCTTCCTTACCCTTCTCTGGCTGCCAGGTTGGCTGAAAATGGACAGGTTGGAACATAGGGGCAAAAGTACCCATCGGCGCCAGATCTGGCGTCTGCTGAGGTTGGTCTGGCTCCATGTCCACGTCGGGTTGGAAGCTGGGGTCGATACCGGCTGGGGGTCCAGGCAGCGTCAGTAGCGTACACTGTGCCGGTGGAGTCGGCTTTGGTGGAGGTGTCACAAGGTCGACCGGCGCTGATCCGAACCCAGGCCAGTATCCATGGGGGCCCTGCAGTACCCGGGCCGGAGCTGCCGGCAGGGAAGGCCTCAGGGTACCAAGGTGTCTCGCCGGAGTCGCGCTGCCCAAAGATGGCATGCCTGGCTTCGTAAAACTGACAAAGCGGGGCAGGGATTGCTCCGGGTCCCAGAATGGGAGGAAAACTCTGAGTCGGTCCTTCAGGCTCCGAACGTGGAGCCGCAGGAGTGGCACCGCCCGCATCCCTTATCGCGTCAGCCAATCGACAGGGAGAAGTCGAAGAGCAGCGATGCTTCTTTGACTTGTTTTTGTGTTTCGACTTACCTGACCGAGAGTGCGAAGACTTAGATGACGAGCGGTGATGGCTCTGCGACCAGTTCCTTGACTTCCCTCACGACCAGGACCTCGAACGGCACAGAGTCGACTGCCAGAGCTCAAGAAGCTTTAGGGACTGCTCCTGCAAATACTTTGGAGCCATGGTCCGGCAGTCGGAGCACAACTTGGGGTCGTGGTTGCGCTCCAGGCAAAAGAGGCACTCGCGGGGTGGATCCGTCACCGACATCATTCAGAAGCAGGAACCACAGGCCTTGGAACCGTGCATCCCTATATGCACCAGGAGTCGGAAAGACTCAAAAAGACGTTGACAAAAGTCACTCAAAAAGTTCAGTCAGAAAGTGACTGGAGGTACCGCTCTCTCCGGATCTGATCTGGCAGGCGCGGAAAAAGTAAGAACTGATGTCAGCGTGCAAGAGCGGCGTATAAGTAGCTACCATGACATCATCCTGGTGACCACGATGCCAACGATAGACGCGGAGCGGATCAACGCCTCCTTCCGATGCGCAGAGGTACTGCTGACGAAAAAACTTTCCGGATCCAGTCTGATGCCTGAGGGTAATTCTAAGGTAAGGAACCTATAACTAACTGTTTCTTTCAGATCTATTATGCACTAGGATCTTATAGGGGAGTTCATGCCAATCAATGGGGTACCCTAACCCATAGCGTACCCTAGTGTATGTAGGTGTTTTCACTTTATTCTAAGTGTGTCTTCAGAATAGCACTGACACTAGGCCTGGTTAGGCAGAGCCCAGGGTAAATCAGAGTCAGTTACCTATACCAGTGAACAAAGAAGTTGGGGGTGCCCAGGGCACAGGATGTCTTTGCAATGCAAAAACCCCACACTCTGCTTTTTTGTGTTTTGAATAAAATACTGTCTTGAAACTGCCCACTTATTGAAGTGAGACCTACAGATAAAAATTAACAATATCTCTGGGGCTAATGCGACTCAATTTAAACCTTCAGCTGCTTTGGGTCCCACATGTCCTTGAGGTGGTTTTCAATTTTTTTCGTGGCTCAGCTAACATAGGGGTTGATTTCGATGTCGTTCGGAAGGGCTCCAAAAGGGATTTGGAAGAAGCAAATCTGATTCGGAGGGCATGTTTCCCACCCTATCGTTCCCCATTCCTAATAACCAAGTACTATGTGAGGAAGACATCCACTCTGACCGAATCGGTTCTGAACCCGAATCAGTCAGTCTGACTCGTTCAGAGAACATTCGTTCAGCTCAATTGGGCTGGCTTTCCGAACGAGAGAGTACGATGCTCGATTTTGACAGCCTCAGTTTTAACAAGATGAAACGGCTGTGGGAATCGGACTTCAGGCGGCTTAAGCATGCCCCCCTTCACCCTGGGCTCTCTAGCCATGCATGCACAGTGTGGCGAACACCTTGTTAAGCCCACCACAGGGTGCACGCTTTTCCCTACCCAGCCCTTTCTGCAATGGGAGCTTGGAACACTTTTGGTAAACAGGCTCCAATTGAGTTCAATGGAAGTCCGACCAAACCAAGTCCGTCACTATACGGACACATCAAAATCGGACTCACAGAGCGTGATTTGTTCGGAAATCTCTCCGGAACCGAGTTATTCGGAGGGCTTTCCTAACTAGATCGGAATCGGGCCCTAAGCATTTAGAAAGGGCCTTAAGCATTTAGAAAGATGACTTGAGCAAAATTAGTTCACAGAAAGGGGATATATGCACATTTTTCCAAATGCGGAAAGTGTATTCAACTAATTAAATGAACAAGGTAAATGTGATTATGGTCACAAGTATTTATGAAGTGTTGCTGAAGCCGTTGCAACACGCAATGTAAAACATTGCTATTGAAACGATTGCCTTGTTAAATACTTCAGAATATCATATTGTCTTCAATGCTGTGGAATTTAGATACACCTTTTTCAAAACAAACAATGCTAATTTGCCACATTGCTGAAAAAAAATAGTGAGAGAGATGTGGCTCATGTAGCATGGACTTACTGTCTCTAACCGCGGCAGTCAAAAAATTACCGCTCGCCAAGCCTCTTATAGTGGTAGAACTTGATTTGAAACTGACTTTATTATACCCAGACTGCCGCATACGCTGGAAAATTTTAAGTGAAAGTGCTCTGACGCTCCATATATAACAAATGAAAGCAGAAGAAGATGTGGCGTAATAGCCACAGCTGCCAACTTTAGAGCTGAGTAACTAGGTTTGAGCTTTGGTGTTAGCTCAACAACCTGTGATTCTGGGCAAATGACTTAATCTCCGTGTGCCGACCAAGAATGAATGTATCCTTGTGGAACATAACTGGAGCTTATGTAAAGCACTCCAATACCTTTAGGTTGAGTTTGTGCTATCTAAAAAATGCAACAACAAAAAATGGTGGCAGCTGCAGCCGGAGAGGGAGTGAAGAGCAGCTGTTCAGAATAAAAACTGGCTGTGAGGAGCCGGAGGTACTGTTGTAGGAGATTAAGTGAAGTGGGAGCAGCAGTGAGGAGAAAAGGGAAAAACCATGTAGTGCACTGAAGCAAAACATATAGCCCATGGTGAAAGGGTCCATGTAGCTGGGCCAGTCTCCAGGGCAGAACAAAACAGCCCAAAGGAAGGACAAATGTATGCTATTGACAAATGAAAACAAGTAAAATTGTGAAGGAAGGAGAAAGAACAAATGGAAAGTGCTGGGCATGTTTAAAAGCCCATAGACTGACAACCACATGTCTTGAAGAGACAGCGCAAGCGCTGCCTAGGCGAGACCTAAAAATGAAAAGAAAACTTTTAATTTTAATTTTTGAAACACATCACATTTTTCTTTTAGAAAAACGGGCTGCACTGCCCACAAAAAAATTGCTTTATTTAAAAAGGTTACCCAAAGGGCTTACTTAACAAAGCAAGGAAAAGAGCTTGGTATTGTCCACGTGAAACCCTCCTTGACGTACAACCTTGGGTCTCTAAGATCTCAGAGGCCCACATAAACTCCATCCTGACAGGCTTTTTAGAGAAGAATAACATAGTGGACCCTTCTCAGAATTGCTTCCCGCCTGGTCACTGCACGGAGTCTCCTCTCTTAGCTGTGACAGAACATCTGAGGGCAGCACTTGATGTGGGGAACACTTCAGCACTGATCCTTCCGGATCTCAGTTCCACATTTTATACTGTTTCCCACCAGATCCTGCTGCAAAGGTTGGAGGAGAAAGGAATCGTGGCCCCGCACTGGATTGGTTTACTTCCTTTCTTTCAGATAGGACCTTCCAGGTAATGGCCCCCCTTTCTCCTCTACGACACATTCCATCATACGAGGTGTGCCACAGGGCTCAGCTCTTAGCCCCACTCGTTTCAATCTTTATGTGCAACCACTGGCAGCAGTGGATAGAAACAGAGGGCTTACAGTTGTGTCTTACGCAGACGATACACAGATGGATGTGGCACTCTCTGACGACTCTTTCCGGGATGCCCAAAAGTTCCAAAGTGGCCTCGCTGCCGTCGCTGAGTGGATGACTGCTAACTGTCTCCAGCTCAACGCCAGCAATTCTGAGGCCTTCTGGGAGGAAAAAATCCTGAGCTGTGGAGTGAGCAATGGTGGCCTACTGTTCTTGGTTGTGCACCCGCCCCTAAACAGGTTGTGAAAAATCTCGGACTCTGGGTAGATCCGGTCCTAAATTTTCTATTTCGAAGCAAGACAGTGTCAGGGACATGCTTTGGCATACTGCGGGTTCTCAAACTGCTGTTAGGCTTTTGAGGAGTGCTGTGGAGCAGGGGTCTTTCAAACTACCAGGTGAAAGATGAGATCACCAAGGAAAACATAGGCTCTAGAGTCGATGGTGAACGGGGCAACTAAGTCTGTGATGCAGTTGGTAAAGGTGGCTCTTGGTCGGTAGGCGAGAGTCCTGTTGAGGGTGACTTTTATGGAGATTTGCAGATTGTATTGTAGGTGCTCCATGAATGGGGTGGCATTCTCTGTGGATGTTGTGCATTTGATAGATTCTTTGTTGATGATAGTGTGTCCTCTCCCTAGCCTGTGAAGGTGGTACTGTCGGGCGATCTTGTAGCTCGCTGGGATTGCTGTAGCAATGTTGGAAGATGATGAGGGGGTTGAGCCAGGTCTTTGTGATGAAGAGCATGTCGGGTGCGTTGCTACTCCGAAGGTCCCTTATTTCGGTTGTGTGTTTGCTGAGTGATTGTGGGGGGAGAAGCATGCATTTCAGTTGGTGTTGACATGCGGGTTTGCTGTGGTGTAGGAGTTGGTACTTGTGTGGTATGTAAGCTGAAAGTGGGTGTTGAGGGCGTTATTACAATTTGTGTGGGGGTGTGGGTGGGTGGCTGCTGGACAACAGGCAGTGGGGGCAGGTTAAAGCTCCTACTATAGTGTGAGGTGAGGCAGCAGTTGTGGTAGCGGCATCTCAAGTCTCGCAACCTAAGGAGTGCTGCAGAGTATCGCTGATCAGTGATTGGACCTGGGTTCCTGGCGCTGGGCGAGGTCCTGGTGCAGACGGGCACAGACGGGCTTGCCTTTGGCGTGCCCACTGCGTGTCCATCTTGCAGCTGTCATTATGTAGGTTCTGAGAGAGGTCCAAGGTGCCATGATGTTTTTTCCTAAGATTATAGGAAGTCCTCTTTCTTGGCTTCTTTTAAAGACTTTTTTGGTAACCAGGAATGTCACTTCCCATCCAGATGGATTATGGGAAATTCAATGATGTCGCTTTCTGTGCAGGTGCATGATAGGAAATCCAGTGCTTACCATGGCTCTGTGGTTTGTAACTCTCATTTTCTGAATTTCTCTTTGCTTCCTTTATTTGTTTTACGCTGTTTAACATGTCTTCGTTCCTTCGGTGGAGCAAAGCTTGTTCACCAATGTTCCTTGAATTCTTCCACGAGTATTCATCCTTTACATTTTGTTCTCATCTTGTCACATTTGCTGTGTGTAAGTCAGGCTCTGTCTTTGAGGGAGTTTGGTCTTTGTTTTTCTTTGTCTGACTTTGATTTATGTAACAATCTTGCTGGTACATTGAAAGAAAAGTTTTGTTTTCCTAGCATACAACAAAATGTCTGTAATGAACTGTGCAAATATTTCAGAATATATCAGAATTCGGAAAGCACAAATGAAGCTCATCTTTTTGTAATTCAGAAGTGTGGTAGAAACAAATATTTTAATACAATCAAAACAAATCAATACTCTAGGTGAGGCCATTTCCACACATTATCGCTTGTGTGCTGTATAGTTTTAGCAGTAAAACTGTACATGCAATTGTAATGGTCATTTCAATTCAAAAATGTGTTTTCTGATATGGCAGTGTGCCTTCTCCAATCTACGACATTCCACTGTATGACACTCTACTTCATTCTCTGACACTCTATGACCCTCCACCCATTACACTCCACTCTGTGCCCCGTCACTCTTTTGGTCACTGTACAACACTCTACGCCACTCCACAAAACTCTATGCCACTCAACTCCACTCTACACTACTCCACCCTGACACTTTATTCCACTCTATGGTATGCCACATTATTTCAGAACACTTTACTCCACTGTACGCCTCTCTACTATGACACTCTACTTTGCTCCACTTTACAAAACTCTACTCCACTTCACTCTACGACACTCTACTCCATGCCACTCCACTCTATGCCACAACACTCTACGCCACTTCACTCGAGATCACTCTACACCACTCCACTCCACAACTCTACTCCACTCTATAACTCTACTCTACTCTACTCTATGACTCTACTCGACTCTACGCCACTTCACTCCAGGCCACTCTACTCCACGCCTCTACATCACTCCACAACTCTATTCCACTCTACGACTCTAATACACTCCATGACTCTAATCCACTCGACTCTGACTCTACTCCACGACTCTCTACTTTTTATGTACATGTATTTATCCATGCAGTGAATGAAGAGAGGCCTTTGTATTGTTGTAAATGGAAATTCACAAACGCTTTGAAGTGGTACTCCTAGGAACCTTTATTAATTACCAAAAATTCAGAAATGTACTCCAGATGTTGGAGGAAATCAATAGGATTGCATTTTATATTATTTTGGAGAGGGCCATAATATGGATCGCTCGCTGTTGTGCAATCATAACATATCCTCGTGTGGTCTGCACCCTAGATCGAAATATGTGCAAAAGCAAGAAGAAATATTCCTCAGTGTGGCCTGTATCACCCAGTAGTCCCCCCCCCCCCCAGTGTGTGTCACACTCTGTAGTAATGGAATTGGGTGAGAGTGGTGGGCTTATTACTCTGCTCCTGAGCCACCTCTCAAGTACACATCTTGCCATCCTGAAAAAAGTACCCAATTGTAGGCACTCCCAGATCTTCCAATTCAACCGCTTACCCCCACTCCTGACCTATCAGAACATCAAGCCAGAGTTATGTGTGGGGTGTACAGCAATGAAAGAACAAACAAGAGTTACCTGGTCAAATCGCCTACCTAAATGTTGTGTCATGCCAAAAAAGACCACTAAACCAACATGTCCTCACAGTGATAATACTGGGTTAGAAAAGTTCCCATCAGCCCACCCTTATTGGTGGAGTGTCGTCATGTGGGATGTAAACCATGAACCCTAGTTTCTCCCAATGCACCTGGTAATGATGCGGAGAAAGGTTCTGGACGGTGTTGATCTGAACCACAGTATTTCAGAGGTAGGACCGATGGAGTGCAGTGCTCGTGCAAAAACAATAGTGAATAAAATTGGCTCCTGAGACAAAAAATATGTTTATTCAGTATTGTCCAGGGTCAAGAGTAAAAACAATGCCACATAGTCTAAGATTTAACTATGTCATGGCGTAGTGCGTGGAGGTCGACATGTTTCAGCTGGGAGGACCACTAGTCCAAGCTTTCTTCAGGACCACTAGATGTTACGCATCTGCACTGTGACAAACATAAAGTGTATGAACATTTTGGATTAATCCTACCAGATCTTTGAGCCCAAAGTATTTCCTGGTGTTTATCCAACTGGTCGTGATTCTCCTAAGGTGGAAAAAAGTGTTGTGAGAGGCAATTGTGACGTAGTGGAAATTAAAAAACAAAACACAACAAATGTAGGCTGGGCGGTAGAAAACATTTCTCCGCCTATCAGAAGTTACATAGGTCTCATGATTTAAAACCGATTCAGTTATACAGTGTTGATTTATCTATGTTCTACTCACCCAACAATCTGTGGGATCACACCTCACCTCACCCGGCACCCACTCTGGAAAAAGGAGGCCCCGCTCTGTTAGGGATGGAAAAGTGTAATGACCTCAGATAAAAATTCTATTGAGGTACAGAGTAAACATACTCTACTTATCCATATGTCTATACTAACAAATACTAGTTGATTAAAAAGAAAGAGACTCAACCCAAACAGAAACCATGGTAATGACCAAGTTTGAAGGTAATGCTGGTTATGAATGGTTTTGTAAATTAGCTATAGCTGATGACTCAACCTACTGAAGACAGTGTCTTAAGAGCATAGTATAGATGAGAAAAAGAGTCTAAATTGATGCATACAGGTCAACAAAAATTAAAATACACAAAAGGGAGCTTCAGGTGGTGTTCCTAAATGCTAGATCTTTGGTTTGCAAGGAGCCATACCTGTCCGTCGGTACCCCAATGGCCAGCGTCCAAGTGGGAGTGGAGGTAGTTCAAATTGTAAAATCCTCTGTGTTAAATACCCCCTTTAATTGGTCAATTACGCGCGAAAATCGGCACTTTGTATGTGAGGGCGCTGCCTATTGGTTGCTGCTGCCTGACTTCTGTCCTCATTGCAAGTAAAACCCAAACCGCGCCTGTGCCGGTGTGCAGTGTTAAACCAGCGCGCTTACATTGTAGCGCAAATTGAGCATTGAATCGCGTTCGTCAAACCGCGCATGCGCTAAAGAGGTAATGTAGCGCGCATGCGCGATATGAAGACGCTCACTCGTAACAGCGGTAGCGGCCGCAATGCAGCCTTGTAGTGCGCATGCGCTGGACAAACAGTCTCGCCCGTGTTCCCTTGCGCTGTGGTAGCTGTTGTTTGCGCGTTACCATAGTGTTGTCCTCGCCCTCAATTGAATATGGAGGCATACGAGGACGTGTTGCGAGTAGGCTAATTGAATAAACAATTACAGGCACGGTGTCATAATCAATACCATGTATTGAAGCATAACAAAGTTAAAACTAGAAATTGTAAATCCACACTAGTGGCACAGAGGTTAGTATATGACCCACAAGTATGTTTGTTGTGCGTAAATGGCTGATCCCAGATTGAATATTACAAAAATATAGGGCAACTCAGGTATCGGAATATAAACCTTGCAAATATCTAGAGGAAGATATACTTCCATGATGCCTCGTTGTGTATGTCTATCAACAGTTAAATGGAACAAGGTCCGAACTACAGAACACTGTATATTAAAGTGGGCAATAAAGATGTTATACACGCAACCTAAGTGGATTATAAGGATGTCCAAGGTATGTCGTCGTTAAGCCCCCTGGAGTCACTTTGTAGTTGGAACACCCATTTCTGCTCTTTCCTAAATAGGAATTTAGAGACATCAGTTATATGGGTGGGGATGTATGGGTGTTCTAGGACCACCCATCTCATGTCCTCTGCTGTGTGTTTGCAAGTCAAAAAGTGATTCGTGAGTTTAGTTGCCTGTTTTTGACACCTAATAGTACTCTTATGCTCTCCAATCCTGAGTTTGATTTTACGAGTAGTATACCCAATGTACCTGAGAGAGCAAGGACAAGTGATCATATAGATCACGTTCTCTGTGTTACAATTAGTGTGTTTCTTCAGGGTCCAAGTTCTCCCCGAACCCAGATCAATAGTGTTGGTTTTACTAGTCTGGGGACAGACGCTACAGGACCCGCATGGATGGTGGCCAGTGACCGGAGGAAGATCCCAAAGGGTGGTTGGTCTTGCGGTGTTCTGTAACCTAGGTCTCGTGTGGACCAACGTGTCACGTAGGCTTGGTGCTCTTTTAAACAAGAAGAGAGGTAAAGGGATGTTGGCATTTGTAGTATTGAGAATATTCCAATGTTTGTGCACCGCTTTCTGAAGTTTGTTGGATTGTGCGTTGAAAGTACTCACAAAAGTTAGTCTTTCAAGAGGTGGTTTTGGAGGACGTCTCTCCAACAAGGCCTCACGATTGTTGTTGGAGGCCCTTTTCCATGCTCTTTTCACAAGATGCTTTGGGTATTCCCGTTCCTGTAGTTGGTTGGAGAGGGTCTTGGCGTGTTTTTTGAATAGCGCCTGAGATGAACAGTTCCTCCTCACTCTGAGGAATTGTCCCACTGGAAGGTTTTCCTTCAAGGAGCGTGGGTGGTGGCTGTTGAAGAGCAGCAGAGAATTTTTCGCCATCGGTTTGGAGTATAATTCACTCTGTAGACTGCCCGCCTCGCAAAAGATGGACAAGTCTAAGAATGAGAGTCTGACACCACTATGTTCCAGCGTGAATTTAAGGAACTGATTGCGTTCATTCAGCCATTGATGAAAGGACTCGATCTCACTCTCAGTGCCTCGCCATACCACTAAAATGTCATCAATGTATCTCTTCCATAGTACCACTTGGTGGAAGAAGGGATTACTGTGGTTGAGAACGAGATCTTGCTCAAATTGATGGACATAGAGGTTGGCGAGGCTGGGGGCAAAAACACTCCCCATGGATGTCCCGGAGACCTGTAGGAAAAATTGTTCCTCAAATTTGAAAATTTTTTCTTTCATTGCTATTTCAGCACAAGCAAGGATGAAGTTCACAGGAGTAATACTGTCCAACTCCTCCAATGATAGAAGGTGTCTGATGGTGTCCAAAGTGTCCTGCTTGGGTATGCAGGTGTAGAGGGACTCGACATCAAAGCTGGCTAGTAGGTCGGTCTCTGCATGGAACTCAATGTCAGGTAGTAGTCGAAGCACATCAGCAGTGTCTTCCAAATACGTAGGCATTTTCTTGACGAGGGGTCTAAGAAAGACATCTACGAAGGTTGACAGAGGCTCTAGCAGAGAGCCAATCCCGGAAATGATGGGACGTCCCGGTGGTGGTCTGGTGGCCTTATGGATCTTCGGTAAACAATAGAAACCAGGTGTGACGGGCTCTCTGTTACCAAAAACCTTGCCTCCTGGGATGTGATCCACCCTTCATTCAGTCCTTCATCCACCAGATTTTTAATCAATGATAGTAGACGAGGGGTGGGGTCTTCAGACAAACGGCGGTAGAATTGCTGGTTGTCTAGTTGTCTAAGACACTCTTGTCGATATTGGGCCATGTCTAAGACTACCGTCGCACCCCCTTTGTCCGCTGGTTTTATTATGATTGTCGGATCTTTGGTGAGATGGGTGAGGGCCTGTCTTTCTACTTTGGAAAAATTCTGGAAGGTCCCGGACTCCATACCTTGTATTTGTGCTACGTCAAATCTGACTGCTTGCTCAAAAGTTGTAACAAGCGATGGCACTTGATGACTCAGGGGGGTGAAGGTGGATTGTGGTCGCAACCCTGTGCTCCTGGGTTCATCACTGCTGCTGTCAGGAGATTCAGTTCTGTTCCTGAAAAAGAAATGTAAGCGCACCTTGCGAAAGAATTTTTCAAGTTCAGTCCTTGTAAGGAAAGGGTCCCCCTTGTTGGTGGGGACAAAGCCTAGGCCTTTTCCCAAGACTGTCTGTTCAGCTGGTGTCAGAATACGGGAACTCAAGTTCACTATTAGATCCCGTTCGTCTCTACACTGTTGCTCTGTTGAGCTGCCTTCCTGCTCCGTGTGTTGGGGACTGTAATCTCGGGGTCCCATTGGACCGTTTGTTGTCCTCTTCTCTTGCCTCGGTTTTGTCCCCGGCCACGTCCTAAAAAAGACTGGTTGGGGAAGAACTGGGGAGGTTGTCCAAATGGATTCATCTGTTGCGGGAATGATGGTGGTGGTTGAAAACCCCACGGCCCTGGGTGCCACCAAGGTCCCGAGTGCTGATAATTTCCTGGGGTATTGATTGTACATACCTCCTCTCTGTCTACCGCCCCTTCTAAAGGGTCGTTGTTGTTGCCCATCCAGACCGGCAGATGTACTTGCTCGGTTGGATGTGTCTGAATCACTTGACTCAGATCCAGAGGTGGAGTAGTTTGACCCATATCGTTTACCCTTGTTGTTAAACCCTGGGGGTTCATAATTATCACTGGTATAGGGATAAACCTTGGTAAGGGAGAAGCGTTCTAAATCTTTTTTGAATTTCTCCATCTTGCTAGTAAGTATGTTGTCTTTGTATTCTTTGTTAGCTTTATTAGTTTCGTCCATGCGTTTTTTAAACAAAGTACTGCAAGTGGCTTTAATCTGGCCCTCTAGAGTCTGGATCTCTATGAGGATGGCGTCCGCCACCCTCTTGGCTGTGTTGATGATCAGTATAAGCCAATCTCGCGTGCAACGCCACGCTATTAGCGACCAGTCACGCATGAACTCCTTATCGGTCAAAAATAACCTGGGTGCATTTGTCACAATCAGGCCTGTAGGTGCGCACTTCCCCCTAAGATATTGTGCCATGATGGTCCCGTGTATTAGAGTACGTGAGTATGTCTTTTTAAGATTTAGAAGAGTAGGCCACTCATCTTTGGTTGTGTTGGTGGTATCTGGCAATGAATCGAGAAGGCAAGGGTTCTCATCTAGGACAGATTTAAGCATGTCATCGTCGAATGCCAGCCCTACAAAGTCAGCCATGATTCAGAAAGGGGAGTCTCTAAAAATATATATCAACTAGCTGAGCTTATGACAGGGAAAGGTGCCCCTGTATGCAAGACAATACATTTTATTAAATGACCCGCAACAATGAAGTTGCACTAAATACTAGAAAAAAAGAGGTGGGGGGGTCAAAAAAAGGGGAAAGTTTAACGACCACGGTGACTCAAACCCCTTTATCAACTGAAGAAACAAACAAGAGTTACCTGGTCAAATCGCCTACCTAAATGTTGTGTCATGCCAAAAAAGACCACTAAACCAACATGTCCTCACAGTGATAATACTGGGTTAGAAAAGTTCCCATCAGCCCACCCTTATTGGTGGAGTGTCGTCATGTGGGATGTAAACCATGAACCCTAGTTTCTCCCAATGCACCTGGTAATGATGCGGAGAAAGGTTCTGGACGGTGTTGATCTGAACCACAGTATTTCAGAGGTAGGACCGATGGAGTGCAGTGCTCGTGCAAAAACAATAGTGAATAAAATTGGCTCCTGAGACAAAAAATATGTTTATTCAGTATTGTCCAGGGTCAAGAGTAAAAACAACGCCACATAGTCTAAGATTTAACTATGTCATGGCGTAGTGCGTGGAGGTCGACATGTTTAAGCTGGGAGGACCACTAGTCCAAGCTTTCTTCAGGACCACTAGATGTTACGCATCTGCACTGTGACAAACATAAAGTGTATGAACATTTTGGATTAATCCTACCAGATCTTTGAGCCCAAAGTATTTCCTGGTGTTTATCCAACTGGTCGTGATTCTCCTAAGGTGGAAAAAAGTGTTGTGAGAGGCAATTGTGACGTAGTGGAAATTAAAAAACAAAACACAACAAATGTAGGCTGGGCGGTAGAAAACATTTCTCCGCCTATCAGAAGTTACATAGGTCTCCTGATTTAAAACCGATTCAGTTATACAGTGTTGATTTATCTATGTTCTACTCACCCAACAATCTGTGGGATCACACCTCACCTCACCCGGCACCCACTCGGGAAAAAGGAGGCCCCGCTCTGTTAGGGATGGAAAAGTGTAATGACCTCAGATAAAAATTCTATTGAGGTACAGAGTAAACATACTCTACTTATCCATATGTCTATACTAACAAATACTAGTTGATTAAAAAGAAAGAGACTCAACCCAAACAGAAACCATGGTAATGACCAAGTTTGAAGGTAATGCTGGTTATGAATGGTTTTGTAAATTAGCTATAGCTGATGACTCAACCTACTGAAGACAGTGTCTTAAGAGCATAGTATAGATGAGAAAAAGAGTCTAAATTGATGCATACAGGTCAACAAAAATTAAAATACACAAAAGGGAGCTTCAGGTGGTGTTCCTAAATGCTAGATCTTTGGTTTGCAAGGAGCCATACCTGTCCGTCGGTACCCCAATGGCCAGCGTCCAAGTGGGAGTGGAGGTAGTTCAAATTGTAAAATCCTCTGTGTTAAATACCCCCTTTAATTGGTCAATTACGCGCGAAAATCGGCACTTTGTATGTGAGGGCGCTGCCTATTGGTTGCTGCTGCCTGACTTCTGTCCTCATTGCAAGTAAAACCCAAACCGCGCCTGTGCCGGTGTGCAGTGTTAAACCAGCGCGCTTACATTGTAGCGCGAATTGAGCATTGAATCGCGTTCGTCAAACCGTGCATGCGCTAAAGAGGTAATGTAGCGCGCATGCGCGATATGAAGACGCTCACTCGTAACAGCGGTAGCGGCCGCAATGCAGCCTTGTAGTGCGCATGTGCTGGAGAAACAGTCTCGCCCGTGTTCCCTTGCGCTGTGGTAGCTGTTGTTTGCGCGTTACCATAGTGTTGTCCTCGCCCTCAATTGAATATGGAGGCATACGAGGACGTGTTGCGAGTAGGCTAATTGAATAAACAATTACAGGCACGGTGTCATAATCAATACCATGTATTGAAGCATAACAAAGTTAAAACTAGAAATTGTAAATCCACAGTAGTGGCACAGAGGTTAGTATGTGACCCACAAGTATGTTTGTTGTGCGTAAATGGCTGATCCCAGATTGAATATTACAAAAATATAGGGCAACTCAGGTATCGGAATATAAACCTTGCAAATATCTAGAGGAAGATATACTTCCATGATGCCTCGTTGTGTATGTCTATCAACAGTTAAATGGAACAAGGTCCGAACTACAGAACACTGTATATTAAAGTGGGCAATAAAGATGTTATACACGCAGCCTAAGTGGATTATAAGGATGTCCAAGGTATGTCGTCGTTAAGCCCCCTGGAGTCACTTTGTAGTTGGAACACCCATTTCTGCTCTTTCCTAAATAGGAATTTAGAGACATCAGTTATATGGGTGGGGATGTATGGGTGTTCTAGGATCACCCATCTCATGTCCTCTGCTGTGTGTTTGCAAGTCAAAAAGTGATTTGTGAGTTTAGTTGCCTGTTTTTGACACCAGTGATAATTATTAACCCCCAGGGTTTAACAACAAGGGTAAACGATATGGGTCAAACTACTCCACCTCTGGATCTGAGTCAAGTGATTCAGACACATCCAACCGAGCAAGTACATCTGCCGGTCTGGATGGGCAACAACAACGACCCTTTAGAAGGGGCGGTAGACAGAGAGGAGGTATGTACAATCAATACCCAGGAAATTATCAGCACTCGGGACCTTGGTGGCACCCAGGGCCGTGGGGTTTTCAACCACCACCATCATTCCCGCAACAGATGAATCCATTTGGACAACCTCCCCAGTTCTTCCCCAACCAGTCTTTTTTAGGACGTGGCCGGGGACAAAACCGAGGCAAGAGAAGAGGACAACAAACGGTCCAATGGGACCCCGAGATTACAGTCCCCAACACACGGAGCAGGAGGGCAGCTCAACAGAGCAACAGTGTAGAGACGAAAGGGATCTAATAGTGAACTTGAGTTCCCGTATTCTGACACCAGCTGAACAGACAGTCTTGGGAAAAGGCCTAGGCTTTGTCCCCACCAACAAGGGGGACCCTTTCCTTACAAGGACTGAACTTGAAAAATTCTTTCGCAAGGTGCGCTTACATTTCTTTTTCAGGAACAGAACTGAATCTCCTGACAGCAGCAGTGATGAACCCAGGAACACAGGGTTGCGACCACAATCCACCTTCACCCCCCTGAGTCATCAAGTGCCATCGCTTGTTACCACTTTTGAGCAAGCAGTCAGATTTGACGTAGCACAAATACAAGGTATGGAGTCCGGGACCTTCCAGAATTTTTCCAAAGTAGAAAGACAGGCCCTCACCAATCTCACCAAAGATCCGACAATCATAATAAAACCAGCGGACAAAGGGGGTGCGACGGTAGTCTTAGACATGGCCCAATATCGACAAGAGTGTCTTAGACAACTAGACAACCAGCAATTCTACCGCCGTTTGTCTGAAGACCCCACCCCTCGTCTACTATCATTGATTAAAAATCTGGTGGATGAAGGATTGAATGAAGGGTGGATCACATCCCAGGAGGCAAGGTTTTTGGTAACAGAGAGCCCGGTCACACCTGGTTTCTATTGTTTACCGAAGATCCATAAGGCCACCAGACCACCACCGGTACGTCCCATCATTTCCGGGATTGGCTCTCTGCTAGAGCCTCTGTCAACCTTCGTAGATGTCTTTCTTAGACCCCTCGTCAAGAAAATGCCTACGTATTTGGAAGGCACTGCTGATGTGCTTCGACTACTACCTGACATTGAGTTCCATGCAGAGACCGACCTACTAGCCAGCTTTGATGTCGAGTCCCTCTACACCTGCATACCCCAGCAGGACACTTTGGACACCATCAGACACCTTCTATCATTGGAGGAGTTGGACAGTATTACTCCTGTGAACTTCATCCTTGCTTGTGCTGAAATAGCAATGAAAGAAAAAAAATTCAAATTTGAGGAACAATTTTTCCTACAGGTCTCCAGGACATCCATGGGGAGTGTTTTTGCCCCCAGCCTCGCCAACCTCTATGTCCATCAATTTGAGCAAGATCTCGTTCTCAACCACAGTAATCCCTTCTTCCACCAAGTGGTACTATGGAAGAGATACATTGATGACATTTTAGTGGTATGGCGAGGCACTGAGAGTGAGATCGAGTCCTTTCATCAATGGCTGAATGAACGCAATCAGTTCCTTAAATTCACGCTGGAACATAGTCGTGTCAGACTCTCATTCTTAGACTTGTCCATCTTTTGCGAGGCGGGCAGTCTACAGAGTGAATTATACTCCAAACCGATGGCGAAAAATTCTCTGCTGCTCTTCAACAGCCACCACCCACGCTCCTTGAAGGAAAACCTTCCAGTGGGACAATTCCTCAGAGTGAGGCGGAACTGTTCATCTCAGGCGCTATTCAAAAAACACGCCAAGACCCTCTCCAACCAACTACAGGAACGGGAATACCCAAAGCATCTTGTGAAAAGAGCATGGAAAAGGGCCTCCAACAACAATCGTGAGGCCTTGTTGGAGAGACGTCCTCCAAAACCACCTCTTGAAAGACTAACTTTTGTGAGTACTTTCAACGCACAATCCAACAAACTTCAGAAAGCGGTGCGCAAACATTGGAATATTCTCAATACTACAAATGCCAACATCCCTTTACCTCTCTTCTCGTTTAAAAGAGCACCAAGCCTACGTGACACGTTGGTCCACACGAGACCTAGGTTACAGAACACCGCAAGACCAACCACCCTTTGGGATCTTCCTCCGGTCACTGGCCACCATCCATGCGGGTCCTGTAGCGTCTGTCCCCAGACTAGTAAAACCAACACTATTGATCTGGGTTCGGGGAGAACTTGGACCCTGAAGAAACACACTAATTGTAACACAGAGAACGTGATCTATATGATCACTTGTCCTTGCTCTCTCAGGTACATTGGGTATACTACTCGTAAAATCAAACTCAGGATTGGAGAGCATAAGAGTACTATTAGGTGTCAAAAACAGGCAACTAAACTCACGAATCACTTTTTGACTTGCAAACACACAGCAGAGGACATGAGATGGGTGGTCCTAGAACACCCATACATCCCCACCCATATAACTGATGTCTCTAAATTCCTATTTAGGAAAGAGCAGAAATGGGTGTTCCAACTACAAAGTGACTCCAGGGGGCTTAACGACGACATACCTTGGACATCCTTATAATCCACTTAGGTTGCGTGTATAACATCTTTATTGCCCACTTTAATATACAGTGTTCTGTAGTTCGGACCTTGTTCCATTTAACTGTTGATAGACATACACAACGAGGCATCATGGAAGTATATCTTCCTCTAGATATTTGCAAGGTTTATATTCCGATACCTGAGTTGCCCTATATTTTTGTAATATTCAATCTGGGATCAGCCAATTACGCACAACAAACATACTTGTGGGTCATATACTAACCTCTGTGCCACTAGTGTGGATTTACAATTTCTAGTTTTAACTTTGTTATGCTTCAATACATGGTATTGATTATGACACTGTGCCTGTAATTGTTTATTCAATTAGCCTACTCGCAACACGTCCTCGTATGCCTCCATATTCAATTGAGGGCGAGGACAACACTATGGTAACGCGCAAACAACAGCTACCACAGCGCAAGGGAACACGGGCGAGACTGTTTGTCCAGCGCATGCGCACTACAAGGCTGCATTGCGGCCGCTACGGCTGTTACGAGTGAGCGTCTTCATATCGCGCATGCACGCTACATTACCTCTTTAGCGCATGCGCGGTTTGACGAACGCGATTCAATGCTCAATTCGCGCTACAATGTAAGCGCGCTGGTTTAACACTGCACACCGGCACAGGCGCGGTTTGGGTTTTACTTGCAATGAGGACAGAAGTCAGGCAGCAGCAACCAATAGGCAGCGCCCTCACATACAAAGTGCCGATTTTCGCGCGTAATTGACCAATTAAAGGGGGTATTTAACACAGAGGATTTTACAATTTGAACTACCTCCACTCCCACTTGGACGCTGGCCATTGGGGTACCGACGGACAGGTATGGCTCCTTGCAAACCAAAGATCTAGCATTTAGGAACACCACCTGAAGCTCCCTTTTGTGTATTTTAATTTTTGTTGACCTGTATGCATCAATTTAGACTCTTTTTCTCATCTATACTATGCTCTTAAGACACTGTCTTCAGTAGGTTGAGTCATCAGCTATAGCTAATTTACAAAACCATTCATAACCAGCATTACCTTCAAACTTGGTCATTACCATGGTTTCTGTTTGGGTTGAGTCTCTTTCTTTTTAATCAACTAGTATTTGTTAGTATAGACATATGGATAAGTAGAGTATGTTTACTCTGTACCTCAATAGAATTTTTATCTGAGGTCATTACACTTTTCCATCCCTAACAGAGCGGGGCCTCCTTTTTCCCGAGTGGGTGCCGGGTGAGGTGAGGTGTGATCCCACAGATTGTTGGGTGAGTAGAACATAGATAAATCAACACTGTATAACTGAATCGGTTTTAAATCAGGAGACCTATGTAACTTCTGATAGGCGGAGAAATGTTTTCTACCGCCCAGCCTACATTTGTTTTTTAATTTCCACTACGTCACAATTGCCTCTCACAACACTTTTTTCCACCTTAGGAGAATCACGACCAGTTGGATAAACACCAGGAAATACTTTGGGCTCAAAGATCTGGTAGGATTAATCCAAAATGTTCATACACTTTATGTTTGTCACAGTGCAGATGCGTAACATCTAGTGGTCCTGAAGAAAGCTTGGACTAGTGGTCCTCCCAGCTGAAACATGTCGACCTCCACGCACTACGCCATGACATAGTTAAATCTTAGACTATGTGGCGTTGTTTTTACTCTTGACCCTGGACAATACTGAATAAACATATTTTTTGTCTCAGGAGCCAATTTTATTCACTATTGTTTTTGCACGAGCACTGCACTCCATCGGTCCTACCTCTGAAATACTGTGGTTCAGATCAACACCGTCCAGAACCTTTCTCCGCATCATTACCAGGTGCATTGGGAGAAACTAGGGTTCATGGTTTACATCCCACATGACGACACTCCACCAATAAGGGTGGGCTGATGGGAACTTTTCTAACCCAGTATTATCACTGTGAGGACATGTTGGTTTAGTGGTCTTTTTTGGCATGACACAACATTTAGGTAGGCGATTTGACCAGGTAACTCTTGTTTGTTTCTTCAGTTGATAAAGGGGTTTGAGTCACCGTGGTCGTTAAACTTCCCCCTTTTTTTGACCCCCCCACCTCTTTTTTTCTAGTGTACAGCAATGAGCCAGCCTGTTGCTCCAGAAGGCACCACCAGAAGTGAAATGTAGTTTTCAAGGAATTAAATACGCCACATCGCTGTATTGGGTCTCTAAACAATGCCTGGGGCAGTGTGTGGGTATCTGCAGCATTACGTTCAAGCCAAAGATGTGGTAACTCATCAGGGCCATGAACCCAATTGTGAGAAAACACACTCTGTGCCACTCTAATGTTTCTAAACAGGGCACAAGTTCTAAACAAGCATTGGCATAGCCAATAGGTCTCTCTTTTGGGACTTTATAAGTATTTAGTTATGCAACACAATATCCTTGGTGCAACAACATCAACTGTTGCATGGCTAAACACTTATAAGGTCCCAAAGGCGAGACCTATTTGCTATGCCAATGCTTGTTTATCAAGCCCATGTCCTTCAGTTTCCTCACCCCAAAGCCAGAAAGAAATTTTTTTGGGTTGTTGTGTAAACATGTATTACATTTTGATAGGACAGGTCATTATTGACTCATACGTTGTATATGTGTGTTATTTATGTTTTGTATATTTCACTCGCGACATCACCTTGTCACTCCATTCCACTTGACTCATAAACGTCATTCTACTTATGTCCTTTGTTAATGAAGTTGTATATGTGACAGCCGTATACTGAAAAAGTCAAAATTACATTTAACTAAGAAATAGTTTTTTGTTGTGCTTCGTTGAATGTCTAAAAAAGTGATATGTTAGACTGTATACCAGCAAATAATTCTTCCGTTTTTTTCCCCGCATCCTGCATCTTATTTATTCTTGAATGCTAACTAATTGGTTTTACCCAACAGAACCAACTGTAGATTGTATTTCTAATACCCATGTTCTGAGGGACTGAGGGTTACTCCATTACCACTAATTATTTACAAAGCAATCACAGGCATGGTGATCGTCTGTCCCCAGCAGGCTACCATCCCTGTGAGTGCCCGCCATTCCCAAAGGGCAACAAATTGCGACCTGCCTCATAAATATTTATGAGGCAGGTCCCTCATGACACATTTTGGAATTGTAAACAGTGTCCGAAATATTGTTGTACATTTCATTTTGTTACTCGCAAATTGCAAGTCACTAAAAGTCGCAAAATTAAATGGTCGTACATATGGCCCTTAAAGTTTAAGTAAGAATGGATCAAACAAGCACAAAGCACCAATGATAGTCAATGGTCGCGGTAGACCGGGACCAAGGTGCAATTTCATGCTAACCAGGATAGAGAATAGGTCGGAATACAACAGCCAGGCGCCATCCTGTTGGAGGTTTTTTGGCCTCGATTATGTGTCAGTAATAAACAAAAAGGTAATAGAGGGCCCAAGGGAGTTTAAAGACTCACACGAGATTCAATCCCCAACTCTATACCGCAATAAACATAAAAAATCCAGGGTCTATAAAAAACCAACTATTTATTGGAAGAAGAAACTACACTCCTGTAGCCTCAAAAAAGTATTCCTCAAGAAAAAGTAAGACAGTGTAAAATCAGAGGAAAGAGGAACCCTTGTTGTCGTTTGGTTTCCATCCTGCCAACCCAAATTACCCTCTTGATCATAGAGGGAACCTGGCTGGATTGTATCCTCTCAAGGGTTGTGTATAGGAAACAAGAAAAACAAGAAACCAGAGCAAAGAGAGAGTTATGTCACTCTCAACAATCTTGAAGGCAAGTCCCAATATTGAAGAGAGATGGTGGGAAAAGTGCAGTGCAAAAGTGTAGTTAAGTTAAAAAAGGATTCGTAAGAGAGGAAGATAATTCTTTTTATTGGAGTGTCTGTTGCAATCCTTACTAAAAACAGTGCAAAAAAATAAAGCAGTTCAAAATCACTGCTTTATGGAGTGGTCTCAATTATGTGTTGCCAAGGTTGCACAACGGGTAAACACGGACACCTCAGTGTCAGTAAATACCACACGTGTTGAATGACACTAATTATTCATTTTTATTGTGCAACAAGAAATTGTTATTTAGCGCATGTGTTGAGTACCAAATGTGTGCTATTTAGAGCATGTGGTAAATACAGAGGGAGATATTTACTATGATCTAGTGCTGTGTTTGTACCACAAATCGAACCAAAATCTTGTTTTACTAATTTACTTTCCAGTAGAAAACATGTTTTGCACTTGAAAATCACATTGCGCTGCTTTGCATTACTTAGCACCAAGGGGGCATTGCATGGGTGTTCCCATGTAACCACTAAATGTTTCTGACTTAAAACCATATTTACTTTTTAAAAAAAGTAGAAAGGGTTTTGCATGAAAATATTGTGCCTATTTCAAACAGGCACCATCACTGAGAAATGCTTTTATTTCTCCCTTCTTTTCTGACTTTGTATGTGTGCTGCACTGTGCAGCACACATACAAGGTGGGAAAAGTTTTAAAGTTAATGTTAGCATAGTATTTTGTACCGCATTAACGTTGTATTAGAAAGACATACGTTTTCTACTAGAGTTCAAGGTTCTGTTGAACGGGTTGGAAGCTATGTTGCATCTCTTAAGACTTTAGCACAGACTTGTGAATTTGGTAAACTCTCGGATTCACTTGTTAGGGATCAGCTCGTGAGATGCACTAATAGCACTCGAGTTCAAAAGAAACTGTTGTCAAAAAACCCGTCATTGGTCGAAGCTGTTTCTATTGTAGAAGGAATGGAGAACACTTC
This sequence comes from Lissotriton vulgaris, assembly GCF_964263255.1. Lineage (NCBI taxonomy): Eukaryota > Metazoa > Chordata > Amphibia > Caudata > Salamandridae > Lissotriton > Lissotriton vulgaris. The sequence goes on from NC_141693.1 coordinate 1,908,124,026, forward strand.
TACTTGGGTGAAGAAGATGAGGAAAACCCGGGTGGACAAAAAAGAGGCGCAAAGTGATGTTCATGCCTTGGTTGACTGTGAAACCTTGGAGAATTGCGATGGTGTTGCCAGGGTCTCGCCTATTGAGAAACATAAGCACTTGGAGAAAGATGCGCGGTCATGTGTTCTTCCCAGAGGATTACCAATAAACCAGACCCTGAAAATCGCTCTCCAAATGCCAGTAGTAGTTGTGCCAACCATAAAGCTTCTGGTGAATTTCCTAAACCTAAGTGTTTTAGGTGTGGTAGCTTTTCACACTTCTCCAATTATCCTCATTGCTTTGCCAGGGAGTCGATTTGCAACAAACATGGTATCAAGGGGCATTATGTCAGGGTTTGTAAATCATCCATCAAAACTCGCAACCCTGAGAAAGGTGCTGAGACTGTGCGTAATGTGGTACTGAGTTTCGGCCATGGCGAGGATGAAGTTGATGCTGAGAAAGTAGTGATGAGCGTTGGGCATGGTGAAGGAGAAGCCGATGCTGGGAAGATAGTAATGCCAGAATTTGACATTTCTGTAGATGACTATGACTTTGTAGTTCTAGCCAATTCTGGCTCACCGTTCACTATGATTGGCAATAGGCAATTGGATGAGATTGTGGGGTTAGACAGTATGACATTATTGCCACCCGATATAAACCCAGTCAGTTATGGTTGTGCGAAAATTAATGTCCAAGGGTATGTTTAAGCCAATATCTGTTTTAAGGGGAGACATACAGTTGGTAAGGTCTATGTAGCTGTGAGAGGAGATAATATTTTGGGATGGAGACACCAACGTGACCTGGGTATCATATTTAATCCCAGTGCACGAGATCCCAAATATCAGGTTATGTTGATGAACTATGAAAATGAAGATCACGTTTCTGGTTACTTCGAGAAGTTTTCCTGAAGTCTTCACAGATACCTTGGGATGCCTTAAGGGGTTTGAGCACTGGATTGTCCTCAAGGAGAGAGCTGTACCCTGTGTGCATACGTTTGGGGATTATCGAGGAAATTGAAGGCTCTGAGTGGTTGGTCCCCATCATTTTGGCCCCTAAAGATGGTGGTGCCAGTGTGAGGATGTGTGTGAACTTGAGGGGCCTAAATGAGTGGATACCAACCCTTGTCTAATATTTCTGAATCTCTTAGCATGCTCAAAGGAGCGCAGATTTTCAGAGTGTCGGACTTGTCGTCCGCCTACCACCAGATACTTCTTCACAAGGACTCTAGACATCTTACGTCTTTTGTGACGCCTCTTGGAGCTTACCGCTTTCTGAGAATGCCTTTCGGGTTAGCATCGGCAGCTGCATGCTTCCAGAGTGTCATGAAGATGGTCCTGAAAGGAACAACTAATGTCATGTTCTTTCAGGACGACATTTTGGTATATGGGAAGAACAAGGTTGAGCACAGCATGACTCTGACGTCTGTTTTGGAGAAGGTGAAAGAGAAGGGGCTTACTGTTAAGAAACAAAAATGGTTTGGTGTTGAGAACAGTCACTTATTTGGGACATGTGATCTCTGGCAATGGGATTCTACCCAAGTTAGAACTTGCAGAAAGTATTGTAAAAGTTCCTGCACCCAAAGATCAGGTTAGATCTTTTATAGGACTGGCCGAGTTCTATTCCAAATTTTTAAAGGGATTTGCCATCAGGGCTTTGCTTTTAAAAGGCACACATTTCTTATGGACAGATGATTTTCAAAGGGTTTTTGTTGACATCAAAACTGAGATTGGGAAGTTGCCCACTCTAGGGCATTTTGATGTCAATCAGATGACTGTCTTAACTGCTGATGCCAGTCTGAAGGGGTTGGGAGCAGTACTCTCTCAAGTTGTGGATGGAGAAGAGAGGACAGTTGCAGAAGTCAATTATTTGTGTTTTGAGAGGGAAGCTCTCTGAGTGTGTTTTGGGCTGTTCAGCACTTAAAGTTTTATCTTTGGGGCATTCCATTCCTGGTTAGGATGGACCATCGCCCTTTAATTCAAATTTTTTCATGCCGTCATAGTGAGCATATCACACCAGGTTCGAACGCTGGAGTGAGGGTCTTCAGGAATATAAAGTCTGTGTAGAACATATACCTGGAGATAGTAACAAGTCTGCTGACTGTCTTTCACGGTTACCTGTTGAGTCTGAGCAGAGTGAATCCGACATTGAGAATGTTTGTTGGATGGCTGAGGTAGCTTTATCTGGTGGCGAATGGTTGGATGGTGTGAAAAAGGATAACGTTATTTCTTCACTCAAGTTGTGGACGAGTCAAGGCTGGCCTGATTATAAGACTTTAGACAACGAAATGAAGTTGTATTCGTCTGTGAGAGAGGAGTTATCATTTTATGGTGGAAATCTTATGAGAGGAGACAGAGTAATTCCTCCTGTTAAGTTCAGGAGTAGGATAATTAATATAGCACATGAAGGGCACTTGGGTAGAAGCCTCACCAAGGCCCGAGTGAGAGAAGATACTGGTGGCCCAGTATGGATCACATGACGAAAGATGTGGTCAAGGAATGTGTGTTATGTGCTTCTAGTGATAAGTCTCACATTCCCAATGTTGCACCATTGTCCCCTGTAGAAGTTCCTGATGTTGTATAGACAAAACTGGGGTTGGACATTGCTGGACCGTTTGAGCTTTTACAATCCTATGAACGTTATGTTATTTTGTTAGTGGACTACACTTCAAATTGGGTAATTACCAAATGTGTGTCTACTATGAACACCAAGAATGTGATGGATTTTCTTTGGGATGTTTTTGCTATAGAGGGTGTACCCAAATTCTTAATTACAGATAATGGTGTGCAGTTCGTTTCTCATGAGATGTGTAAACTTCTTAAAGTTCATAACATCATTCATCAAAAAACAGCTATATACTCGCCCCAGGCTAATGGTTTGTCAAAGTTGCGCTTAGCGTGCTCTTGAATCCAAGTTGTCTTTCAATAGTGTTTTGAGAGATACATGGTTGGCACACCGTACAACTCTCAATGTGGTTACTCAAAAAACACCTTTTGAAGCTTTGAGAGGAAGGATAGCTAATTCTAAGCTAAACCCAGTTTGGTTGCCTGCTTGTATTGAAGGTCGCATTTCTGCTGAGACCAGACGTACCAGGATTTCTGAGTATCAGCAGAAATACACTGTCATGTTCTTTATTTCTTGTTACTTTCTCTGTTGAAAGGGGGATGTGTTGTAATCTTGGGATTGGTTAGAAGTCTGTTATGTCATGTCTGGAACTTGGTTGTGTAATGGAATGCAGTGATGCATTCCTGCTGGCAGATCTAGCATTTCTGAGCTTAGAATCCTGCTGCAGAGTTGGTGCTGTGCATTCACACTGAAATCCATGATTAATCTTCAACACTACTATCTTTTGTGGAAGAAGCTTCATTTCAACAAGCATCTTATTATTTCTACAGCAACACAGATACTGGAACAAAAAATTAATTCAATGTCAATTGCTTGAGCTAGGAAGAAAAAGCTAGAGAATCTATAGGAGTGCCCCAATCTCATCATGGTCACAGATCGCAGGCTTGTATTTCTCGATCGTCATTGCCTCTTTTCTAATGAGTTGCAACGGTAAATATATCTTATTCAGGCACTTCACCACCAATAAGGCTGAACAGGACAGCGCCTCATAAGGCTCAACTACTGGGTCCCCACGAGGTTTGCATTTTACCCTCAACTTGTGCTGGAGTATGCACATTTTAAGTGGTGAGATGGTCTGTCCTATATATGTCTTTTGACACGGCATGTTACACAATAAATGACATTCTTTGTGTTGCAGTTGGAAAATTCTAGCTGCTGATGTTTTTGTCCATTTAGCATCACAAATTTTGAATCTTGTGTCATATTACATGCTGCAAAATTGCTGCATCTGAAGTGTCTCACTACCGCGGGAGACCTAACATGCCTCTTACATCCATATTAACCATCACTGGTAGCGCTGCCTTAACTGTCTTATGTTTTTTTCCTTTTTTTAAAGCAAACAAGGGTCTGGGAATATCTAGATGTTGTACTAGTCTCAATTTTTTTTAATTATTTTCTTAATCTTATTAGCCTTAGGTCAGTACACATTTCAAGGGACTATTCTATGAGTTAGGGTTGGGAATCAGTAATTACTCCCTTGGAGTCAACCAGGCTCATTTGAGAGCTGTCTTAACTAGTTTTTTCGGATAACCTCTTTCAACTAATTTTCTTTGTAAAATTTCGGCATTTTCAAAGTAGTCACATTTATTAGTACAATTGTGTCTTATCCTTAGGAATTGCCCGTATGGCAGGGTTTCTTTCAGGCTCCTGCGATGTCCACTTGCAAAATGCAGACTGGTGTTCCGATCTATGCGTTTGGTGAAGAGGCTCACCTCCAGTTTGCCACCTTGGTCCATAATCCAAACATCTAAGAAATTGATTTTCTCATTACTGTACATAATGGTAAATCTAAGGTCCTGAGGTCTGGTATTCAACAACTGTGTAATTGATTGAAGGAATTGGTATCGCCTTCCCATATCATTACAATATCATCAATATATCTCATCCAGTGTTGGATGTTAAATTTAAAATCACATGATTCATTGAAGATATATTGGGCTTCTAAGTAATCCATCACATGGCAACTGGTGGTAGTTCCCCACCTCAATTCTACCTCAAGGGTGTTCCGATCTGTGCGTTTGGTGAAGAGGCTCACCTCCAGTTTGCCACCTTGGTCCATAAACCAAACATCTAAAAAATTGATTTTCTCATCACTGCACATAATGGTAAATCTAAGGTCCTAAAGTCTGGTATTCAACCAACTATGTAATTGTTTGAAGGAATTGATATCACCTTCCCATATCATTACAATATCATCATTATATCTCATCCAGTGTTGGATGTTCAATTTAAAATCACATGAATCATTGAAGATATATTGGGCTTCAAAGTAATCCATCACATGGCAACTGGTGGTAGTTTCCTGTAGTATTCCCTCTTAGAACACTCTTCTGGAATTGTTATGGTTTCTATGTCACTGAGTGTTCTAACAGAAGTGGTTGGTCAGAGAGACCTCGACTACTGGATGTTGTGGATGTACAAGCTGTCTGATCTGAATAAACTACTTTCTACTGGACACAGATCTACTGGATTACTTTATTTCCCACCTCAATTCTACCTCAAGCTGTGGGAAAAAACATTTATGACCAGGTCTCGAGGGTAAAGGAAACCAAAGTAACAGTCATGAAAAGTGTAATGGAAGTAGATATGGTTGTTAAAAAGTTAGCTTAGTGGAGAATCATCATCATTGTGAAGAGCGGCTGATGTAATTTGTTACACATATTCACATTGATCCACGTATATGTCATAGTGGTTCTCTAATGGTACAGCTGACGTATTGAGATTGGACTACAACAATCATAATGCACTCATGAATGTTTGATTTGTATGCCCAGTACGTTAAGGGTGATGTGTTACCACAGTATGAATAATGTTGCTTCTCATTAGGATCATAGCATTGTGGTTTCACTTTGAGCACCTAACACACTAGTTCAGTATACACAGATACACATCACACAGCATTTGCACATGTATAGTGTGTTTTATTTTATGGTTTCAGCACGATTGTTCCTGTCTACCTGGATCATGGCATGTACATGGGTGCAGTCAATTAACCCCTGGATTCAGGAAATTCTCATGTAGCACAGATGTTTGCTTGTCTGGCATTAGCTGAGTGAGTGTCCATGGAGAACTGTAAATGCTTCTCACTCACTCTCTGCAAAGCATCCATCACTTAGCACAGTGTTTTGCTGGAGGTGGACTGAGAAATGCCATGCACCAATTCTACTGTCTCCTGTGTAGTGCCCGTTGCAAAGAATTCTAATGCTTTTAGAATTTTCATGAAGGGGGGTAGCAGTGGGTTTCTATGCTGGGCTCCAGGGTATCTACTGTGGTTTCCATATGGTGCCCATTTTGAGCCTGTGTGTTGTCTGGATCTAAAAACTGATATTTTGTTTATGGGATCCAGCCTTAATCTGTCAATCCACTGCTCTTATCCTTGTTGCTGCGCCTTTAGAAGTCATTGATTGATGTCCTTGTTTCCATTCCCATGCTGCATGGTTTGCTGTAGCAGAACATGGGTCTGGCATAGTATGATATAGGGGCCTAACAGTGCTGCATCCATGGTGGTTTACTGCAGAATGGAAATTTGAGCTGCTGCAATCAACCAGTGAGAAAGTCACTTGTCCATGGCTGTTAATGTCGGCCTGGTCATGTGCAAGTGTGCTGGGATTTGATTATTTTCAGCTCAAGCAGTGCATCTACTACGTTTCTTTTGCATGATTGTGTTTGTCCTTGAATTGATCTATTGTTTTACAGCTTTTCTTTCATTCCCTAAACTTTCATTAGTTTTTACTGCATGCTTTTCACTGGAAGTATTTTAAGGCAGTATTTTCCGCTGGTTTTAATGACCTCTCATACTTCTGATTGGCCAATATTTTCCACATGTTTTATTTTTAGCAGGTGGTAAAAATCACATGTGGTAAAAAGCACATGCATCAAATAGCACATGTGGACTAAATACAGGTAATATATCACATGCAGCTCTTAACTCATAATCAGATCATTTAGACTTAAATAGCCAAAGAGGGCTCCACAAGGCCGGTGTCATAGAATGCCATATGTATGCCTGGAGCTAGGTTGTGGGTAGGGGTGACTCCTGACCCCTCCCTAACTACTAAGAAAACAGTTCCTAGGGGTAGGGGTCATCCTAACCACTTTTGGAGCAGATCCTGTGTGCCTCTCTGCAAACAATTCCTTGGTTGCCTCGCTTAACCAAACTCAAGATGGAGAAACCCTTCTCCCATTGTGTAGACTCTGTGTACTCACCCAGAGGTCTAGCTATGGTAATGAGCAGTTCCCTTCTTCCTCTGTCCACTGAGTGTAATTTATTAATATTTCTCAGTAGTCTTTTGTATTATTCATATGCTAAATAGTTTCAATTGTTAAACAATTAAATTGGTGCACGTATTTGTAACCCAGTGCAATGTTAAGTTAGCTCTAAATTTGAGGCCTTAAGTATAATTTCAGTGCAAATTTAACATTTGATTTGTGCTTAAGCTTCAATGTGGAATGTTCTCGCTGTATTTTGTCTCCACTGCAGATGCGGACAAAGGCCTCATTAGTCAACATAGAAGAGTTTTTTTCCCATTAGATAGCAAGGTATGAAAAGACAAAGTTGGCAGAGAAATATGTGGTAATGAGCTGGGAGATGAGTTCTCATGGAGGAGGAGACGAATAGCCATGGGCAAATTAAGTTGCAACTTGATGTGAAAAAGGTGGTGCAAGTATTCAGTTGTGCTGGAACTATGGAAAAATACTGAAAAACGAAAGATCATGTGTGATGGTCTACATCAAATGCAACTGGTATTATATGCTGCAACTTCGTGAGGGAAAGGAGACATCTTAGGACATGGTAGGGTGCAGACTTCTGCTTCTGGTTTGAGCAGATTCAAGCTCTGTGACCCATTGTTGGAGTGCTTCTACTGAAGACTCTAACAGTTGACACCTTTCTATTTCTAATCCTGAAATTCTAAATGCTTCCTAGACTTGGTGGCCCTATTAAGGTAGAGTAGGGACAGGTAAAGCAAATGTTCGCCATTGAAAATCATTGATTGAGATAGTTGTATTATTTTTTCTGTGTACGCTAAATCTCTTCATGAGATTTGGACACATTTTATTTGTTTTAGAATTCTATACTATTATGCTAAGATTGGTCTATGTAAATCTATTTTTTATTTTATAATTAGAAAACTCACTAACCTCTCATTCAGTTGTGGACTGGTTTATTGTGTGGTCACTATTTTGTTACACTGTATTGAAATTTTAAAAAGTGATGCTGTTGCCCCTCTTAACTCTTGCGCAACAATCAACGATCATTGGGTTCAGAGTAAATTTGTAAATGGGCCCGAGTTCTCTCAGCTGGTAGCAATGACAGATCATTTCCTTGCGAAGTAGAGTGAATTAGAGCTTAACTAGAATAGTCTAGAACAAATCTGAGTGGCCCAAATCCAGAGTCCATGATTGAGACGTGGAGGATAGACGGAGTTCCAGTGGCATACTGTGAAGTGGCAGAGGAGTGAGTATTAATGGGAAGTATGAGGATTAGGAACTGGGTACCCATTGGATTACAATACATTGCTACTGTTACTCTAGCACTCTAGCATGTTCACAGGATCTGCTTCAGAGCGCTAAGCACATAAATACCTGGCCCTAGTATAATAGCTCAGCTGTAGATCAATTTTAGAAACATCTATGGGAATATCTGTGTCATAACTGCATGCTATGCTATCTGTTAACACATTCATTGCCACCAGGGGGAGGCATGATTTGGAGATACCAAGGCCAAGGAGGCAGGGGACGGCGATGAAGATGAGGCAACTACCAACAGAGCAACCATGGAGAACGACAGACTCGAAGGCAGCGGTACCAATGGTAGTGGACACATCATCTGATACTACCTTAGATATAGCACCTGTCTTCAATCTTCAATCTATCCCAGCACATATTGTCCACAGGTGAGACTGCCGTTCTCAAAGGAGGATTGGGGGGTGTTCCCACAAACAGACCTGATTCTTTCCTGGTTAAAATGTAACTACAAAAAAACTGAATTCTGAAAATTCAGGTTGGTTTCAGCTGAATTGCTCACATATAAGGTCTTAAAAGACCAGGAGATACGTTCACTACAATGTTACCTTCGAAGAGAACATAGCACGGACTACACTTGCACCTAATCATGAGATTGTGATCACATCAGCTTATAAAGGAGGTGGCATATTCTTGCAAGACAGAGGCTTTTTGTGCAGAAATATTGAGACAGCTATCAGTAGAGAAACACTACAACAAAATTTGGAGATCTCTCATTAGAAACTTCACCGATGAAGGCCTTGAGTCTGGTTTTCTCTCAAAACAGGAACACATTTTTTTGAATGTCACACATCCCAAAGTGCCAATTCTGTACACTCTACCAAAGCGACATAAGAATCTCACCCTTTTGTATGCAGATGTGGTTCCCTATTGAAACCCATCTGCCAGTTTGTGGATGTCTTTTCGAAGCCATTTGAACCCTTCACACGCTCTTTAGTGAGGGACAGTATGGACTTTGATAGACAAATTGAAGGGTAATCATTCAATGAATGTAACAAGATCTTGGTAACTATGGACAGCCAGTCGTTGTATATGAACATCCCACAACACAAAGCACTGTGGGTGATAGGAACACTCTTGACACCAGGGAGAACCCCCATTGGGTTTCCACCTCTTTTTTGGTCAATTTGACTAAGATTACCCTCAATAGGAATTACTTTCTATTCCTCATGACCTACTATTACCAAAGAAACCACGTGGCAATGCAGGCAGGATTTACTCCAGATTTGGCGACTCTGTTCATGGAACAATATGAGGTACTTATCTATTTAGTAATACCAATCTTTATGAGTCCAACATCGTCTTTTGGCGCAGGTACATTGATCCTGTGTTCCTCATATGGAAGGCTACCATCATGGCACTCCAAGAGTTTTGCATATGGATCAACTCATGTTCGACTGATATACAATGTACTTTAGAACTCATCAACTTACACATTACATTCCTTGATTTCATTATAAAAACAGAGGACAGGTTTCAATACACTTCCCTATTCTGGAAACCGACCGAAAGGGATTTGCTTTTGATGTACTCCAGTCACAGTCCCAGAGGCCTACATGGTAACCTTCCCTTTTGTCAGTTCCTGAGGGTGCGTAGGAATTGTTTCAAGAAAGAGGATTTCTTTAGGGAATCTGACTTACTTACTAACCATCTAGCTGAGACAGCGTCCCCCTATGACTACTCAGAAGATCCAGAAAAAGAGCATGTTACACCCTTAGAGAACATTTACTTATCCCTAAAAAGGACACTGAGGCAGGAGATCGCATGATCTGTTTGAGCACCTTGTACACTGATGGTAATACCATAAGAAACATCATTTTCAAGCACTGGCCCTTGGTGAGAGACACAATTCGACATAGAAATATACTACTCTGTTCCTTCAAAAGGGGTCCCAGTGTATACGACAGACTGGTTAGAGCATCATCACCTACCCACACAACTCCCACCGTCCAGTCTCAATGGGGTCTACCACCTATCAGAGGGCACTTCAAGTGTGGCCAATGTGCAGTCTGTAAATTCAGTAATGAAACCAGAGTTTTCACACATGGGAATGTGTTACATGACTTGAATGTTTTTTCCAATAGTAATTCTGAGAATGTGATCTATGCGCTGTGGTGTCCTTGTCATAAGATCTATATAGGACAGACCACTGAAAAGGTGAAAGCTTGCATCCTACAATCCAAGAGCAGGATCATCTGTAAGACTGTTGGATCACCATTAGTAAACCACTATGTGGAATTTGGACAAACTGCAAATCAAATCAGCTGGCAAGCCATCGAAACCCTCAGACCCAATCCAAGGGGAGAAGACCAGAGCAGCAAACTATTGGAACTTGAATACTGTTGGATGTAGAAAGTCAACTCCATGGAGGATGGACTAAATACCCAGAATGAATGGGGACCGTTTGTGACACAAGCCTGATGAGGACATCAATATCCTCATAGTGCTGTACTGAATTTATTACTCAGGATTATGTACCCTGTACAGTGTATCATTCATGGCTCTACATGTCCTTCTCTCTTATATATCCTCCAGCACTTTATTCACTTTTCTTGCATGTGCATGCTCACCAATACATACAGGCACCATTTCAGCCATTAACCAGGGTGCCACTTTTGACTAATACCCAGTGCCACCCTGACTTCGATTTCCTAAGATGTTCAATTATTGCGGATTGTTATTTGCCACATGCTCTCCAACTCAAAGTAAGTAGCATAAGTCGATGATTGCATGAAGCTGACAGGAAGTCTTTATTTTTTGTTGACATTTAGCGCTCAATAAACAAACGGCTGACACATGGTGCAGTACTACTCAGGCAACGTTATCACCTGGTAAAATGAAAGCGCATAAAAGTAAATGTTTTAGTTGAATTTTGTGATTATATTTTAGCACTCACATTTCCTAATTGAGATGAGTCCTACGGTTTACTGACAGAATATCGACACCTAAAATATCCCCATATCACAATATTGAGTTATAAATATCGATGTAGAAAATATCGACATCCTATATTTATAATGGTTAGTACAAAAATATAGAGAAAAAATATAAATATCCTTAATATAGTTGTACAAAGTATTGTTTTTTGTATATATAAAATAAAATAATATGAAATATATTAAATAATAACATCAGCCAGGATAGCTTCATTCCAGTGGCACAGTGAGCCCAGGACCCACGTCAGGGCATACCTGGCGCACTTGGGGCAAGAAAGCAAAAGACACACAATTGATGGACGGAATGCAGAACAAATCAAAACATTCACCCCAAGTAAAGAGATCTGGGTTAAATCCATCATTCTTTTGCTCACCATGCCACCCCAGTTTAGACCTGCCATATGCAATTCAGTCTGACCCTGTGCCAGATGGGATTAGTCCAGCCGAACTGCCAAGCCAGGTCCTTCCTGGACCGGAAACAAGCATCTTAGGACCGGTTTTGGGGTTTCACCCCTCTTCAGCCAGGATAGCTTAATTCCAGTGGCACAGTGAGCCCAGGACCCACGTCTGGGCATATCTGGCACACTCAGAGTGAGAAAGCAAAAGTTACACATTTGATGGACAGAATGCAGAACGAATCAAGACATTCACCCCAAGTCAAGAGATCTGGGTTAAATCCATCATTCCTTTGCTCACCATTCTACCCCAGTTTAGACCTGGCCATATGCAAATCAGTCTTGACCCTGTGCCTCATGGGAACAGTCCAGCCCGAACTGCCAAGCCAGGTCCTCCCTGGACCGGAAACAAGCATCCTAGGACCGGTTTCGTGGTTTCGCCCCTCTTCAGCCAGGATAGCTTGATTCCAGTGGCACAGTGAGCATAGGACCCACGTCTGGACATACCTAAATACATCATTCTTTTGCTCACTATGTCACCCAAGTTTAGACCTGGCCATATGCAAATCAGCCTTGACCATGTGCCTCATGGGAACAGTCCAGCCCGAACTGCCAAGTCAGGTCAAGTGGATTAAGTCCAGTGAGCACAAAACTAGGAGGTGAGTAAGGATTGTGAGGACCAATATGAGGGAGACTACAGGTAGGTAGACCAGCACCAGAGTGAGGGAGACTAGGAGAACAGGGCATGGAGGATCACGAGCGGAGAACAAGCAACCAGTGCCAGAAGTATGAGAACTAAGATGTCGAATGGGGCCAATCAAGGAGACAAGAATGATCAAGACAGGAGGAACAGGATGACCAGAAAAGGTAGGATCAGGACTAGAAAGATGAGTTAATACAGAAACATTACAATAAAGAGCTGGAAGACTTTGAATACCAATACCAGGAGACTCATGATTGGATGGAGGAGGACCAGAAGGATTGGGAAATCAGAAGTGGGTAGACCAAGGCCATGAGGACCATACACCAGAGTGAAGAGGAGTAGGTGAAATATACTAGGCACAGGGCTAGTAGGACTTTGAGCCAGTAGCAGGACTACCAACTAAAACCGGAGGACACAAACCTGGGGGTAACAAGACCAGGGTGAGGAGGATGAAGAAGAACAAGTTAACTGCAGATAGGAGGTCTCAAGGGACCAGAATATAACCAAGATGATTAGACCAAAGAGCTCCAAATAAGAAGGACTAGAAGCACTGGATGCACCACCTGGTTGACCAGGAGGTCAGGGAGTAGGGCCACAATTATCAGGATGACCTAGAACATGAGGACTAGGAGTTACAGACCCAGGATGATCAGTACGAGAAAATGAGTTTGATCAGGACAAAGGGCAAAAGGGTCAGGAGGACCCAGAAGGGGCAGAAAAATGGTTGGTTTGCTTCGTTTTCTGTATTTATAAAAAGGACCAACCCAGAAGAGCATCCAGGTGCTGAAAAGCATTTGTAGCATAAGCCCAGCAAGGATCTAGAGTTGGGGAAATTCAGGAACTGAGAAGGTGGGTCTGATGTGAGAGGTAGGTTGTTTCAGGGTTAGGAGCACAATAGGAAAAGGCCCAATCACCGGATCTGGGACTGTGTATGCAGGAGATGTGCGCGATTAGGAGTCCAGCTGATTCAAGGTGTCATATTGGTATGTGGATATTAATGTAACTGTTGATGTAGTTGGGACAGATGTTGTGTAAGGCTTTGTACGTGTGGTGAGGATTATGAAGACTGCCTGTTTGAGGATGGGGAGCCTCTGAAAGTCATTCGGGTGCAGGGTGATGTGGGTGCAGTGGGGTCTGAGTGTCAGTTTGGCAGCTGAATTTGGTATGGTCTGGAGGCTTCTGGTCAGGTCTGTGTTGATTTCTATGTAGAGTCTGTTGCTGTAGTGCAACTTGCTGAAAATGAGGGCCTGGGTGATGGTTCTGCAGGTGTTGTAGGGAAGCTACTTGAAAATCTCTAGAGCATCTTGAGTGTGCAGAAACAGGAAGTGAACACTTGGTTCACTTGGCCTTAAATAGTGAGCTGGTTGTTGACTATTATTCTGAGGTTTTGTGCATCAGTGGTTTAGTTGGGTATGGGTCCGAGATCAGTAGACCACCAGGAAGGAGCAGGGTTAAGAAGGAATAGAAACAGGAAACAGTACCAGGGTGACAGTGGGTATGGGACCAGGGTCAGGAGGAAAATGATAATTTGGAATAACACTTTGATGAGACCCAAGAGTGGGAGGCATAGACGGACCAAGAGGTGAAGGAGGTCTGTTAGTTTCTTGGCCATATATGGTAACATACACCTATTGTAGTAAATGGGTGTTAGTCATGGGAAACATCCTTTACAGCGCAACTAACACAACGCACTACCATTACAACTAAACTTTTACAACACAGGATCCATTACAACACATGCTATTACAACGCAGCTGTAATTACAACACATGCAATTACAACGTAAGTATGGGTAAGTATTTATTAAATTTTAACCCGTACACCATCCAACACTTACCCTACAATTACGCCCCCCCTGGAGTTAGAATAGTAATTTTAACCTCTACACTATCCAACACTTACCCTACTATTACATTCCCATCAATTTAAAAAAATACTTACCAATACTTACGTTGTAATGGCATGCGTTGTAATGGCATGCATTGTAATGGATCCTGCGTGGTAAAAGGTTTGTTGTAATGGTATGCGTTGTCAAAGTATGTGTTGTAGCATCATACATCCATTGGTCATACTTCTTATAATATCATTCTCTAGACGCTTAATCTTTTGAGCAGTTTCTTGGCCATATATGGTAACATACACCTATTTTAAATGGGTGTTAGTCATACTTCCTATAATATCATTCTCTAGACGCTTAATCTTTTGAGCCTATTTAAATCGCTGATAGTAAGTGTGGGGAAAAATATATCTTAATCCCATATTCTCCTCCACACTATCCCAGACCTACTGAGCTAACCGCTCTGACCAAGCTACTTGCTCCGTGCTCCTGAACACCCCTCCCCTTACAGATCTATTAAATCTTGACCCCGAGCCCTACATTGACCTCTGCGACACGTGTGAAAGACATAACACACCTGAACAAGCACTGGCTTCACAACTAAGCTTAGCACGTGTACCTTATTTCCACATATCCCTGGAAGGTGATTTAACTAGGGTACCTGACATACCAACTAACAACAGAGAGGGCAATTTTAGAACACCAGTCTTGAATGGGCACTTATCCTTAGGAGGAGACATGCTACATGCTTTTGAATCCCCAGCCCAACCTTCCACTTTTGGTCTGAGTGAAGACTTTGAGCTGAGTGCAAAAGAGAGAAAAGATGAGGAACATGAGCAGTTGGCACACCTGAGGAAAGAGGCAGATGAGTTCCAAGAAGAAGTGAACACTGATAGGGAGGAAATACAACGCTCCATTAATAAAATACAGGACATGCTAGAGAGAAGGGAACGGCTGATACATATACAGTCACAAAAACGGTCGCTAAAGGGAAAGGGTGAGAAATAATATACTGATGACATATTATTGAACACTAAACTAACTGCACCAAAAATAGTGTTGGGGGGGACAGCCATGCTAAAACCATGGACCCCCTTGGAGGCAACCCAAATGACTAAGGACGCGCCTGACCCACTGACTGCCAGTGTAAAATATTATGAGTGGCTTCATAAAATATGTATTGCCTATACCCCCCTCCCTCGAGATGTAGAAATGCTATTAAAAATAGGATATGGGAGCAGATGGTCTTTAGTAAAAAGTGCATTCCAAATTCCACAGGAAAGGGATTGGACCATACTGACTAATAATATGGATGTCACAGAAAATAGATTGATTAATTGGTTAGAGTCTATCAGGGACACAATTAATGGCCTAGCAGTTAAACATGGTGATTTTTCTCAAGTCACTGCCACGTTGCAGAAGCCAGGTGAGTCAGTGGCTGATTACATCTTAAGGTACAATGAAGCATGGGATAACAGTGCAGGGGTACCACGCACCACAGAGGCCTATAAGGTATTGGCTACGCAAACCCTTATGAATGGATTGCTAGCTTCTGTGGCCCACAGTTGTAAACTACGCCACCCTGATTGGTCCACTAAAGGATATCACGAGTTGTGCACGCTTCTCATAACTATGGAAAGAGATGGTATTTTTAAGGTAAGGAAGGACATCGCTAAAAATGACAAAGGAATGATGTTGCAGCAAATACAAAGAGAGGAGGAGCCAGAGGGAATGTACTATCAGGGGGCACAGCAAAGACAGGATAATGGACAAGGATACCAGAGGAGAGACAAGAGTGGGGATCGGTGCTATTGTTGCCAGAGGTATGGGCACTGGGCACGCAATTGTAAAAATAATAGAGGTAGAAGGGACTGGAATGAGAGAAGTGACCAGTATAATAGAAATTATAGAAACAGGAATGAAAGGTCAGACAGAAATGAGACCCAGCCATCTGCACCACCCATGCCCAGAGACCTGAAGCAGACCCAGCACTCCCTGAGGAATCCTTTCCAGGAGCAACATGGATCAGCATAGGACAACGCGGAGAGAGAGATGGGACAAACTGCAGCAACCAGAGCCCAGTGCTTTATGATGAAGGTATCAGAGACACCGGAGGAGAATACCATGTTTCAAAATAAGGTAGGAGATAAAGAGATCGATTTCCTTATAGACAGTGGTGCAACAATATCCGCAGTAAGAAACAAGTTGGGTCCTGGTAGTGGTGAAACAGTTACTACTATAGCAGTAAATGGAATGATGATGCATGAAGAATTGTCAGAACTCCTACCAGTTTCTGTTGATGACCTCACAATGACCCATCAGTTTCTGCTGTCACCAGATGCACCCATCAATTTGCTGGGGAGAGACCTCCTCTGTAAATTGCATGCAACATTATATTTTTCACAAAATGGGATTTACTTACAAGTACCTAAGGACAGGTTAGAATTGGCTAATAGAGCACTTACTGCTTGCAAATTAAGTGAGGACTCTTTGTTATGTGCACCCCCTGTCTTCTCTCTCTCTCCAACACGTTACCAATGGACTCCATTACATGGAGGTTTTTATGAAATCATGTTCCAAGAACTGTTTAAATACAGCCCTGACATTGAGAGTGAATTGGTCACTCATTTAGTGCAGTTGACATTAGTACCTGAGCCCATACACTGTACTGCAGCATTTTTCACAGGAGCAGTGCCTGAATGGTACGCCTACAGGGCAGATAAACATTTGCACTGGACAATGGAGTTGTTTGAGCACACATTATATGTAGGAAAAGAAGGGTGTGCAGTGAGCATTGAACTAGGACCACAGGAAATGAGGTTATTTCAAGTGCCAGATTCAGAACCACATGTATCCATAGCTGTAGCACCAGGTTACTACCCTAAGGATTTGGGCCCCATGGTCAAACGCCTTCAGGACTTACCTAGAACTAAGGATTTTACATTTCCTTTAGGAATGGTGTCTGTGTTAGGAGATGGAGAAGGATGGTGTTGGACGTTGTGTATGAACAGAAAGGACAGGACTGCAGTTTTTGACAAACTTGAAGGGAATATGGCTTTACAGCTGACTAAAAACAAAATCCTAGAGCAAGTGAACTCAGAGGTCTGGGCAAAACACAAAATGAGGCAGGATTATTGAAAACATGCCCTCCCCATAAAGTGACACTTAAAGAAAATGCTGAATTACCTTATGTCCGTCAGTACAGGCTGTCAACTCAGGCAGAGGAGGGAATAAAAATTGTGATTGAATCTCTCTTGCAACAAGGTATCATTAAAAAGACATCCAGCCCCTGTAATAGTCCTATCATTCCATTACCCAAGGGCAATACTGGGCAGTATAGGTTCATACAGGACTTACGACAGATAAACAACATTGTGGTTCCCTTAGCACCTGTTGTGCCTGACGCCAATACCATATTATCTTCTATACCTGTAGAGGCAGAGTACTTTTCAGTCATTGATCTCTCCTCTGCACTTTTCAGTATTAGAGTCCATCCAGAGAGCGAGTACCTCTTTGCTTTCACAGTGAAAGATACCCAATATACTTTCAGAAGACTGGCACAAGGCTATACTGAGAGTCCCAGGGTCTATGCACAGGCAGTAAAGAGAGACCTGGATAGCCTACACCTGGAAGGAGGTAGTATCATCTTGCAGTACGCGGATGATTTACTTGTGGCATCCCCATCACTTAGAGCCTGTGAAAAAGACACTGTAGCGCTGCTGAATCACCTCCAGGAGAGAGGACACAAAGCTTCATTGTCAAAATTCCAGTGCTGCCAAAAAGAGGTGACTTACCTGGGTTATGTGGTATCCAAAGGAACACGCCGCATATCACCTGACAGGATAAAAATGATTCAGGGCATGCAGCCTCCGTCCACCAAGAAAGGAATGCAGTCATTCCTGGGGATGATGAACTACTGCCGCCAGTGGATCCCTGAGTACAGATCCTATGATGCCATCCTGCGACAAAGTACACTACAAGATGCTCCCAACAACATTGTATGGACTAATGAACTTGCAATCTGTTTTAAGAAACTGAAAGAGACTTTGTGTACTGCGCCAGCCCTGGGGCTGCCTGATTACAAACTGCCCTTCCATCTCCATGTGTCAGAGCAAAATGGCATTGCAAATGGTGTGCTGACACAGCAGTATGGCTCAGGAAAAAGACCTGTGGCATACTACTCCGTGACTTTGCCTGCAGCAGTAACTGGGCATCCAGCTTGTTTGAGAGCAGTGGCGTCAGCAGCTGTGATGGTAGAGAGGACAGCTCCCATTGTGTTGGACTACCCTTGTATTGTTTATGTGCCACATTCGGTACAGTTGTTGTTGTCATCTGCAGCAACACAACATTTTTCGGCGGCCAGGCAAACAGGTTATGAGGTCACTCTGTTGTCTAACACCAATATCACCATAAAAAGATGCCCACCTGTTAATTTTGCAACATTATTACCTCCACTAGGTGATTCAGATGAGACCCCCTGACCATGACTGTGTTGAAGTTGTATAGACATGCACCACACCCAGACCAGATTTGCAGCAAACACCATTGGAAAAAACTGACTATGAGTGGTACACTGACGGTTCCTCCAGCAGACTAACAGACACTGATTACAGAGCAGGGTATGCTATAACAACAGTAGACACCATAATTGAAAGTGCAGCCCTCCCACCTGGCACATCTGCCCAGCAAGCCGAGCTGTATGCTGTAACAAGAGCATGCATCCTAGCGGAGGGGAAAGATGTTAATATTTACACTGATTCTCGTTATGCCTTTGAAGTTGTACACGATTTTGGCCAGCTGTGGCAGTATCGTGGTTTCATAACAGCAGCAGGACGCCCCATTCAAAATGGCCCCTTAGTAAAGAATTTGCTACAGGCAATACTACTGCCCAACAGAGTAGCAGTAATAAAATGTGAGGCACATACAGGAGCTAATACTGAGATAGCCAGAGGTAACGCGATGGCTGACACAGCAGCAAAAAAGAGCATGTTACAGCCAGTACAGATGGTGCCTTCCATGGCAAAAAGTATTCCAAAAATACAGCTGATTCAGAGACAATTGTTGCTAGCTGATGTGAAAGAACCACAATGGTCTGCACCTCCAGAGGAAGAAAGAGCGTGGAGTGATGCTGGATGTGAGCCAAATGATGAGGGATTGTGGGTACACCCGGATGGGAGGCCTGTGGCCCCACGCAGTATGTTCCTGCCCCTTACAAGGCTTGCCCATGGACCCACTCACATGACTCAAGGAGGGATGAATGCTTTGATTAGACAAGAATGGTTTGCACCAGGGATAACAGCTTTCACTGCACAATTCTGCTCCCAATGTCTTGTCTGTGCCCAACATGCTAAAGGTCGGTCCCCCGCTACTTATGATCACTTGCCAGTACCAGAGGGTCCCTTTACCAACCTTCAAATAGACTTCGCCTACATGCCCCCAGTGAATGGATTCAAATATTTGCTGGTATGTGTGGATCAGTTTTCAAAATGGGTGGAGGCGTTTGCCACTAGGAAGAATGATGCAGCAACTGTTGTGCGATGCTTGATGAATGATATAATACCCCGATTTGGGGTCCCCCAGAGCATAAACAGTGACAGAGGGGGTGAATTTGTTGCTGCCATTGTGGAAAAGATGTGTGAGTGTTTGGGAATAGAGTGGAAACTGCATGCCCCTTACCACCCACAAAGTTCAGGGCAGGTGGAGAGAATGAACTCCACAATAAAACATAAATTAGCCAAAACAACTGATGCAACAGGCCTGAAATGGCCAGAGGCGCTGCCTTTAGTGCTGCATGCCATAAGAGCAACACCATCTAGAACAACTCTCTTGTCCCCCCATGAGGTATTGATGGGGCGGCCTATGTCGGTGGGGTTGAGGGTGCCTCTCACAGCATCCCAAGCAGCACTGCTGTGGACGGATGAGCAGATTTCTGACTTTGCTGTACAATTATCAGTGGTATTGAGGCATCACCATCTCCAGGTGAAGGAAGCTTTGCCCCATCCTTCCTTAGAACAAACACACCCTTTTAAAATTGGCGACATGGTCATGGTGAGAAAAATAAAAACTGTTTCTCTTACTTCTAGGTGGACTGGACCCCACATTGTGCTCCTGGTTACCAGAACATCACTAAAGGTGGAGGGACGTCCCGAGTGGCTGCACGGAACAAGATGCAGAGCTGCACCAACAACGCCTGAGGCAGAGTCACCTTTAACAGATGAGCAACGGCCACAATTGGAGCAGCGCGAAACACAGGACAAGGGGGAGACAGACCAGACCTTTCCTAACAACAGCGCTGAGGGTCCTTCATCAAGTGTCCCAGGAACGGTGACACCAACTGATGCTGTTGAGTGAAGCACGCAGGGCAGGTCCGGGAAACAGCCCCTGAACAAGACGACTACGGACCAGGAGGAGAAGCAGATGACAGCACACCACAAGAACTTTCATTATTGACACTTACAGAAAGTACCCTGGAACTGAGACAGAAAGGCACTGCCTAACAACATTTTAAATTCTGAAAGGAACATTTACCACTGTCCAGAAAATGCATTGCATTATGCGAACAATATTTTTAAGTACCTTAATTATGTGTGTGCTACCTGTACTGCAACAACCTGCTGACCATCTCCTCATTGCAGTACATGAGAAAGTTGCCCAGGCTTTAGGTCTTCAAAATTGCTGGATTTGTAGAGAGTTATCCAGACACCGAAGCGACCCTATTGGCCTTTATGAAACGCCTGTGCCTATACAAAATTATGCGCAAGGAATAGGATGCCTCATATCCAATGTAACCTGGGATTGTGGAGAAGGAAGGATTGGATGGTACCCACGTTGTACCATACTGCCAAATATTCAGGCCCAATATCAAGTGTCTCCTACAGTAGAATACAAAGACAAGGAAAAAGCATTTCCTGTACGTTTAAAGCATCATGTTTCAGGATATAACCCAGCTTCGCGATACTTAGGACATTAAAAAAATAGCCAGTGTCCTAACATATTAGAATTTGATAATATCACAGGGAATTGGAACATAAAAGACAGACAGTTAGTAAGTAGGAACTGGACAGCTAAGGTACGGGGAAAACAAGTAAACTATACTTTGCATTACTGGAACATCACTGTAGATAGAGAGACACTATTAATAACACCTGATGGTCTTCTATATGATCCATTCATTGAGCAAAAGAATAAGCACGCTAGGGCACCAAATGTGATTTCTAAAATATTAGAATACCCCTTATGGTCAGCTCGCTGCTCGGGCATGGCACCATGAGCAAATATTACCCTTATAAATTCTTCATGGATTGATTACAAATGGTGTGATCAATTCCAAAACACTTTCCCTGAAGGGGTAGGCCTTCCACTCAGTAAATATCACACATTAGACACACAGTTACAGGGCGGAATGTATTTTGTTTGTGGCACTAAAGCATACAAGGTGCTTCCCCGCCACTGGGAAGGCATGTGTGCTATTTCTTCCCTTACACCAAACATTTCAGTCGTGCCACACATTGCAGCCCATGAGCCACTAAATTTGGGGAGTTTTGCTCATAGATATAAAAGAGATATAAATGCACCTATTCTGGAAACTAGACAAGGTCTATTCTTTGAACTAATGTGTATATTTATTCCTGGATATGGGGTATATGATTTAGAATTGGCTCTAGTTAATATGTCTGCTGAGCTAGCTGTAGCATTCAATGCAACAAGAGATGCACTTCAACAGTTGCAGATGGAAATTAACTCAGTAGCTGCCATGACTATTCAACATCGAATTGCACTTGACCTCCTGACTCTACAACAAGGAGGACTTTGCGTTTTATTAAATTCCTCTTGCTGTTATTTTTTAAACAAAAGTGGGAACATAGCAAGGGATGTGGCACAAATTAAGAATGCAGTTCAAATATTCCGTGGAGCAGCGAAAATTACAGATTCTGATGACTGGTCCTGGCTATGGTCATGGCTACCAACAGGATGGTTAAAGCACTTACTTTTAGCGCTACTGGGTATCTTTTTAACAATAGTGATATTTTTATGTTGTCTTCAGTGTTGCTGCTCCATGGTACAGCAATGGTGTAGTAAAAGCATCCATTTAATTTCTGCAGTTAAAATTCTACCTCCTACAGAGCAGGAGCTAGCGTACAAATATCTCCAAATACAACAGGATGTAGAGAAAGCACACAAAGAAACATTTCAATTAATGGCTATAGAGATATAATATAAAAGCATTAAGTATTAGTATATCATTTTATCTATGTAGAAAAATGAATACCTCTTGGATGGTTCTACGCCGATATATGTATGTTATTTAAAGACTGTGTGATACTAGTCAAAGATAAGTACTTTTTCGATATTTCTACCAATGTATATATTCATATTTTTCTTACAATGGTATTTGATATTGCTATCAAAAAGGAGGGATATTGTGGGGAAAAATATATCTTAATCCCATATTCTCCTCCACACTATCTCAGACCTACTGAGCTAACTGCTCTGACCAAGCTACTTGCTCCGTGCTCCTGAACACCCCTCCCCTTACAGATCTATTAAAACTTGACCCCGAGCCCTACATTGACCTATGCGACATGTCATGGGTTAACAGCTGTGGAAAGCCTCTGAATCATGCAGGTTGGCTTAAACTTGCTTTCTGGTCCCTTGTGCCCTTATATTGCTCTATGTTCTGGGCCTGCATGGCACTTCTATTTGTATATGTACAACCGTATTTGGCCTTGGCCACATCTTATGAGTTTACTGATGACTGCACTTTCTGCCCTATATATTCTGCTGTGACTATTCATGAGGGGCAGAAGAAGCTTGTTCCAAGACGTGACACTGCGTCTGCATTCTGCCTTGGCATGCCAATAAACGGACAAAGGTGCAAGAACATTTCCTGTGTTTTGGGAGGCAGCTGTGGTTTATTTGCTTTGCGTCTTCGTCTTCGCTCTGAGGAGGAGGGTTGGAGAATTTATTACCCAGCTTAATGGATTTATTACCTAACAGTAAGTATGTGCTAAAAAACGCAAGGCGTCAAACTTTGATCTGTAATTTAGATAAACAGTGGGGTTTAAGGCTAAAGAAAGGGTTGGAAGTGCGGTGTTGTCAGCGCAGATCATGCAGGACTGTCTAGGGGTTGACAGATAGGCTCTTAGTGTCAATGGAGAAATCAGAAACCCAAACAAAGCATTCTGAAGGCAAATATGAGTATGTGAGAGCCATAATAGGTCTTCTGTGATCATCGAGGAGCCACAGAATACTCTTTGTTTTCTTGGGAAGTGGTAATTGGACTTTTGAGGGACAGCAAGGTTTGGGGAATGGGAGACAGTGGGAGGTGAAAGTTTGCAACGTAAGTGGGAAAGGGTTGTATAATAGATGGTAGGGTACTGGAAGGAAGACTGCGTGCCAAGGTTAGTAAAGAGGATCTATGCCAAGTGGCTATATTGGGCAGCTAATGCTATGCCAAAGTGATAGCTTCAGAGAGTGAGCTGAGGGGCTCAGTGGGCCAAAAGAGATTGGCACTGAAATATAAATATAGGGGAGATATTCTAAGCACTTTTTTTTTAAAACCTTTATTATATTTATGTACAATACACAGCTGTCAGCCTACAATCCAGCGGGCCGGCAGCTATAACACAGGAACATTTTTACTTTTCACAATCAGGCCCCCGGTACCTTGTTTAGGGGTTAAGTGACCCGCAGTATAATCATGTACAAGGCGTAGAATCAAAAGACAAGTATTGTAGGTTTAGTTTTGGAATTTTGATGAACTGAACTAACAACATAAAACACAGACACATGGCAATAATCAATTACAGGCAATCTAGGGAGATGGCAATAGAATCAGACTAGTATACTATGATGGAGCATATGTCTCGAGATGAAGGGCGGCGAGGAGATTGGTCAGCACATACAATTACAGACTGAAGCCTGGAACACCAACTAAGGGGACAGCGAGATATCAATAGTGTAGTCCTGTGGGGGAGTGCAGACATTCCCACGGTAAGTGTTCCATTGGGACCAAATTCTACCCCATTTCTTAGGTCGACCCCGGGCCACATAGACTGTCTTTTCTCTGAACATACACCAATCCATGTTCTCCTTCCAAGCCGCTATCGTAGGTGGTCTGTGGGAACCCCAGAGTTGGGCAATATCCCTCTTGGCCACCATGTTACCAAGAGTCGCCCAAAAAGTCTGGGCCGTGTTGTAGTCCGTAGGTTCCCAGACATTAAGAAGGCATCGTCTGGCCTTCGGTAATAGAGAGACCCCGGTGACTCTTTCCATAATCGCATGTACTCTTGACCAGAAAGCAGCCACCTCAGGACACTCCCAAATAATATGCAAGAAGGTGCCACTCATACCGCAGCCGCGCTTACATAGCTCATCAGGAGAGTAACCCATTCGCACCAGACGCGTACCAGTTACATATACACGATGGAGGATATTCAGCTGTACGAAGCGGAGGCGGGCGGGTATGGCCACCTCCTTAGGGGAGGAGACGGCCGTTTGCCAATCCTCGTCATCTAGTTCCAGGCCGTCCGCGATCCAAGAAGCCCTGAGGCGCTCAAGCAAATCAGCCCTGTTATTGATGAGCTTTTTGTAAATCAGTGATATGGTACTGTCTGGCACATGGCCGTCAAGGATACGTTCCTCCAGCGGCGAAGATTGAGGAATCTCCGTCCCCAGGGGGAAAACGGAGGTCAAGGCGTGTCGCACCTGGATGTACCTGAAGTATTCCTTGTCATCAAGCTCATATACAATTTTGAGCGCCTCAAACGTCTTAATACTGCCTCTGGACCAGAGATCCTCCACCTTGCTTATACCAATCATGTCCCATTTATCAAATCCTTTCGTTTTCCACAAGTTGCCAAACTGTCAGAATCATACAACGGTGTCACTCGGGTTAACCTATCACTCCACCCCATAGCAGCATTCGCGTCATGCCACACTCGCACAGCACTTTTTGTGGGGCCAGTCACGGCGTCAAACGGTTTCTTAGAATACAGTGCCCTATTAAAATTCCCGCCTGGCAGAAGATGTTTGTCCATTGCAAAAGCGGGAGTATGACCAGGGGCGTAAGTCACATGATTAACTGCGCTTAGCTGCGAGGCCCAGTAGTAGCGTCTGATGTCAGGGAGGGTAATGCCAAAGTCATACCACGGCAAAGTGAGTTTGGGTAAGGAGATACAAGCACACCCGTCCCAAATCAGTTGCCTCTGAAGGCTCTCAACTTCACGGAAATACCCCGGTGGTATAGGATCAAAGAAGTTTTGGAGGGCATATAAGAACCTACGGAGCGACATCATCTTAAAGAGAGTTGCACGCCCCAATGGGGAAAGGGGCAGTCGTCGTCACCGTGGGACGTCAAGTTTAAGCCGCTGGAGAGGGGCCTGAAGGTTACGCTCGTAGCGGACGGCGGGGTCCCTCGAGACATGAATCCCCAGGTACCTAAAACCAGTCTCAGCCACCTGAATCGGAAATCTGCGGGGCAACGGAGGTAGATCCCCAGCCAGAACGTAGACGCAGGACTTGGTCAAGTTGATAACAAGACCCGAGTGCTTCCCAAAGGAGGTAAGAACATCGAAAAGCACATTAAGAGACTTCCGGGGGGAAGTGAGATAAAGAAGAATGTCATCTGCATATAGCGAGAAACGATCTTTAAAGTCAGGGGTCCACTGGATACCCTTTATTGAGGGCTCCTAGCGAAGCCACTCGGCCAACGGCTCCAGAGCGAGGGCAAAGAGCAACGGAGACAGCGGACAACCCTGACGGGTGCCCCGTCCGAGTGTGAAATTACCGGACACCCTGCCATTCACAACCACCTGGGCTAGTGGTCGTTCATAAAGGAGCTGTTCCCAGGTGATGAATTGAGAGCCGAAACCAAACTTAGCGAGAGCTGCCCAGAGATACGCCATTCTATCGTATCAAAAGCCATAGTGGCATTGAGGGAAGCCAAAATGGCCGACTCAGTCAGAGTTCCAGCTCTCGCGAGAACTCCGTGGAGTCTCCTGAGGTTAAGGGCGGTATTTCGGTGCGGGATGAAACCAGCTTGATCCGGATGGATCAAGTCGCCAACAACCTTAATCAGCCGATTAGCCAGTAACTTAGCAAGTATTTTGGGCTCAGCATTAAGCAGTGAAATAGGCCTGTACAAGGCATAACAGTCGCGCGGCTTACCGTCCTTGTGAATGACAACGATGGTAGCCAGGCGCTGATCAATAGGGAAGAGACCAGTATCGAACCCTCGAGAAACATATCTCTCAGATAGGGCGCCATTTTGTCGGGCCGTAATTTGTAAAGCTCAATAGGCAAGCCATTGGGCCCCATGGCCTTACCAGATCGAAGAGCGGGAATGGCACCGGCGACCTCATCCACTGTAATGGGCGCATCCATCATGGCCCTATCCTCATCAGAGAGGCAGGGTAACGCGATATCGTGCAACAGCAGGTGGGAGTCATACTCATCTCTATCACTCACCGAGGCATAGACCGTCTGGAAATGTTCCACAAAGCAATCAACAATCCCAATCGGGTCAGCCACACGATCCCCATTCGACATTTCAATCACAGGCACAACTCGATTCGCTCTCTCTGACTTATCCAACCACGCAATGAGCTTACCCGCCTTATCACCCACATCATAGAGTCTACCCTGCTGCTCTCTATTCATGACTTTAGCAGCGTCAGTTACCAGGGCTCTATAGTCAGCCTGCTTTAGAGCTAGGGAGTGTAAAATGGCAGGGGTATCATTTCCGCCCAGGTCATTCTCAAGTACAGTTATCTCATCTTCGAGACGCGCTAATTCTTCATGTTTGGCTCTCTTAGCGGCAGCAATCAATGACAGTGAACAACCCCGAATACCAGTCTTGAAAGCCTTCCACAGTAAAACAGAAGAAGAAACAGACCCCACATTTTCATTAAAGTAGCAATCAATGGCCTTGACCAGCTCAGAGCGCATCTTGGGGTTTCGCAAATGCCAAGGGTTAACGGGAGCAACTCTCCCCTCACTACCTACCCCAGCCGCAACTCTTAGCCACAGGGGAAAATGATCAGAGATGCCCCTAGGGAGGTGACGAACCTCCCGCACTGAGGAAGATTGGGCCGACGGCAGTAAGAGATAATCAATTCTAGAGAGACTACCGTGAGAGAGAACGTGTATTGCAGTTGCGCGGGATGTAGCATCCTCCAAGCATCCACTAATCCAAAAGTTTCCAGCAGTTCAGAAAGCCACTTCTGGAAAATTCGGTAAGTCTCTGGGCGGGTAGCGATCAGAATTACCAGAGACCACAGAATTAAAATCCCCCCCAAGAATAAGGAAACCATCAGGAAGCCCCAGCAGAAGCCGACCGAGGTCAGCATAAGTAGTGGCCTGCAGACCCGGAGGGACATATATATTGACTATAGAGAGCATCTTACACTCCCATCTCCCCGAAATAGCAGCATATCGACCTCTATCATCAAGCGTTATCTCGTCTATTGCAAGGGGCAGAGAGGACCTAATCAGAATGCCCCACCCCTCTGGAAACCGGAGGTGAAATCCAGCATGAGCAACCAGCCTATACCCACGTCTATCCAGAGCCCGGCAAGCATTTCCTATCAGATGGGTCTCCTGCAACACAGCAATATCAGGGGACTACAACCAAGATGGATCGCACACCACTAGCCTCTCCTCCGGGTCGCCCCTTGGCACTCTGGTACATGTAGTGCATGTAGATGGACGAGGTAAAAAAGTAGTTTCACCACAGTTGGTGCGAGTAGTTACTCATTATCCCCAAGTTTCTCTGGGACCCGAGACATGGCCCGGGTTTCGGGACAGTTTCCCTCATCAGCAGAGCAGTGTTTGGGGTGGATGAGAAGGCCGCCAAGTAACCGTCACAGGCCCTGATGCCTCTCCGGTGCGCAGGTGCGTCTCCAAGAGCTCATCATATCAGGGGGACAGGCATCGAAGGAACTGAGACACAACACCACGTTTTATCTTGTCCCCCAACCCATTAACGTTCCAGGACAGCAACTTCAACTCACCACCCCCCATCCCGAAAAAGGACCATAGCCCTCCCCTCCCGGAACCCAACAACAAAAGGATAAGAGCAAAACATTCAGTGCCATGTGAAAAAGACAAATACAAAAACAATAACAATCCCTCCCCCAACCCCCCAACAACCCCCGTTACAACACCCCCACCCTGCACCACTGCGTACGACTCAAGAGCCACCCCAAACTTGCAGTGTGCCTGTCGCCCTCTCATAACTACACTATACAAAGAAACCCAGGAGGAGGAAAAAGAGTCCCACCCACACCCGAACCACCCTCGGGCTTAACCCTTATAATAATGAAACAATGGCATAACTCAGCTGATAAGTAGTAACAAGAAAACCAGACGTCGAAAAACCACAATGTCACTCCTGTTCCGATGCACCCCCCTCTGCTCCACCGGGGCTTCCGTGTATATCGTCTCTTTTAGTCAATGAGTCAAGCCAGTCACTGGCGCAGTCTGGGCGATCAAAGAAAGAAAAAGGTTTGTTCCTCATATTCGATGCGTAGTCGAGCTGGAAACAACATCGCATACTTAAAGCCCAAGTCCCGCAATCGTTTCTTCACTCCCTGGAACCCCATCCTTTGTCGCTGAACCTGAGGAGTAAAATCCGGGTAGATGTGGACAGCACTGTTATCGATCCTTAAGGGGCCATGACCTCGGGAGGCTTGAAGGATAGCATCTCTGTCCCGGAAATGGAAAAGCCTTGCAATAATAGGCCTCGGGGGAGCCCCTGGTTTAATCTTCCCACCCGGGAAGCGATACGCACGTTCAACAGCGAAGAATTTGCTGAGTCCAGCGGGGGCAAGATGGTTGAGGATCAAGTCCTCTACAAGAAGGTCGACGGCGGGGTTCTCGGGATTTTCCGGCACTCCCACCAAGCGTATGTTATTCCTCCGAGCCCTATTTTCATGTTCGTCCAATCATCGAGCCATCAAGTCGTGCGACGATCGTAGGTTGCCGATTTCCGACTGTGCATCCGCCATATCAGTAATAAGTCTAGAGGTCTTTAAGTCCAAGGCCTTGACCCTCTCATTAGTCTTGGCCAGATCAGCTCTGATAAGTGTAACATCGACAGCCACAGTATCGATCTTGGAGGCAAGAGCCTCATACTGTTGTCCCATAGCAGCTTTCATCCCAGTAATGGCGCTCATAAGGTCCTGGAGCGAAACCTCCGATGGAGCAGTAGAGTCAGTCCTGGGGTCTTCAAGAGTACGGCCGGTACCGCCGGGGGAACCCTTCGGTTGAGTATAGCGGTCCATGACATTAGTCTGAGTAGGTCCCCCACGGACCGGCGTCTTTGTCTTGAGCCTCTCGAACTCAGGCTTGGAGGCCATATTGGAATCTGTGCCCCGAAGGGGCCCTCAGGACCTGGTGAAAATGGCCGGTGCTGGTGGGATACAGGATCGAAGTTTTAGGGCCAAAACAATAGAATGCAGATCGAGGGATAAATCAAGGATAGAAAGACGTGGCAGGACATCACAGCGGGTCGGAGCTGCACCGACTTGGGATCCGATCCGCTCGTAGAATAGTCACTCAAGGGGCTGAGGAGAAAACGAAACAGAAAGCGACAATGAGGCCGACTGGGGAGACGTCCCTCCGGCTGTTGTTGTTGACTTACTCCCCGGCCCACCGAAGCAGCTGAATCCCCGGTCTTGATCGGGGTAGGTCAGAAAGATGAAGTTGACGTAGAATCGGCTCCCAACATCCAAATTCAAATTTTGAAAGGATAGTAGAGTCAGCAAGAGTAGATCTTCAAAAGCCCATAATAATAACCAGGATATTTTGAGGATAGTCGCGAAAGGACGGCGTGGGTCTCGTGAGCCCTCTGCTTACGCAACCATCTTGGACGTCTGCGTAGCTCCTCCTGCCTAAGCACTTTTATATAGGCTCCAAGTGTTAATAAAAAGTAGGGTCCTTTTTTTTTTAGGGTAAGGTGAAAGAGTGTGGTGCTGACATATTTTGCCAGTAGTATAAACAGCATTCACAAAGAGTAGAATATGGGCTCTTTGCGATGAGGGTGACCGAAGTGAACTCAATACCTGCAGAAAGATCAGACAATCTTAGTTGCATAAAGATCTGCTTAAGCCACACTCCCAGACCCTTGCACTGATATTCCATGCATGTGTGTCAAATGTGTTTATGTGAGATGCATCTGTTGTGCATGTGCAGTAGTAAGACTCCAAGTGTGACGAGGGTTTGAGTGCTGGGACCAATGGAATGCATTATGGATGGCCCCAGGTTTAGCATGTCACACGATTATTATTATTATTATTATATAAAATGTATACCACGCTCAGTTACCCGGGGGCATCACGATGGAGGGTGAAGACAGGTTCCCCAGTCAATGAAATCCTATTTGATGCATCACTTTGGCAGCAGGGTGGAAGCCCAGACACTGAAGTGAGGGGAGGTGGAGACATGGCTACCCTTAGAAATTCAATGCAGTCCTCGTTAGCAAAGGGATGCTGATTAGTTCCTCCTGAGCACTGCCTTGTAGTGGGATTAAGAGTGATGAGTGTGTGAGCAGTTTCTTTTGTTAAAGGATAAAGGAGGTTTCTAAGATTAGCCTGTCTTTCTGGCTATCCGTGATTACTGTTTCAAGAAGGCTGATTATTGTAACGCGCCAAGACAGCATACTTCATAAGGCCCTTGTTTTGTATACTACTGCTTGAGCTGGCATCACTACTTCCTGCTGTGAGAGTCATCACCTTGCACAAAGGCTATGTCTGAGCTTCAGTCAGAAAATGGCCTCTAAAAGAGAACCCCCTAAAACAGTCCTGAATCCACGTCCCCTTTCTGGAAAGTGAGAATAAAACAAAAAATAATAGCTCAGAAAAACACAAGAATAAAGGAAATAAAAAATCTCAATGTATTCATAGTGTCTTATTTCGCACAATATTCATCCTAAAGTCCATGAATAACAAAGCTGTCGGGCTTCTTCCACTCCTGTCCAGGCTTGCAGCAGGGGTACAGCACTGCCAGCATAAAGCATCGCACTCTAGTTGACGCGCGAGCCATCTTCCGCCCTCATTCACTTACCTTCCAGGTTCACCTTATGGTGCGTTCGTCAACTCCAGCGGGCTGCAGTGCAGCGGATATTCTGGGATCTTGCTACGGGCCCTTCTCCACATCTACTGCGTTTCTGATACCAATTCTAGAACCACATGCAAAGCAAGGACAAAAACCATTAAAAGAATCACCACCAGCCTGATTCATGTACGGGCCGTTTTGCGTGGCCCTAATAGCGAATCATAGCGACTCGCTATTGAGGACACGCAAAACGGCATTCATGTAGGAATTGCTAAATCAATAGCGATTCCTACATGTTCTCTATTTGCGAGTAGCAATTTGCTACTCGCAAAAAAAGGAATTTCTCCCCATTCATTCCTATGGGCCAAAAGGCCCATAGGAATGAATGGGGAGTATCCCTTATTTGCGAGTAGCAATTTGCTACTCGCAAATCAGATAGCGATTGTAAGGGTGCCAGGGGTGTCCAAAGGACACCCTGTAGCACCCCTAAAATGCACATTTGAACAGGTGTTGCGCACACACATGTCCAAAGGACATGTGTGTGTGCAACATGCAACTTAGAAAAATGCTTTTAAAAGCATTTTTCTATGTTTTTGCTATTTACCGAGAGGTCTGACCTCTCGGTAAATAGCGGCCCAATTTTGCTAAATCGCAATTTTTGCAAGTGTCATGAATAGCATTTAAGGAATCTCTAATAGAGATTCCTTAAATGCTAATCCTCGCATATTTGCTAATTCCTCATTAGCGATTTTAGCATTTGGGATTGTGAATCCCAAATGCCAAAATTGCACTCGCAAAAGGCAAGATTCTGAGAATCTTGCCCTTTGCGAGTGCAATTTTGCTTCATGAATCAGGCGGCACAAGTCTTCAGTTAACCTATGCGGTAATGCACTTGGTGCCATTACACTGATAGCTATGTTACATATGATTATACTTACCTGATATGTGCTTTTGGCTGTTGCAGAGCCCGTTCCTTTTCTAGTACTATGATTCTGAGGGGATATGAGAAAGACAGATATCGTTTGAGGCCTCAGTTTCTGCAGTATTAACAAACATGTATTTTAAAGTACAGAAAGGGCCCTACTCATTTTTGTGTTAGTTCTTGTTTATGTGGCTAATGAGAAAATACAAGAAGGCGCTGTGCTCACTCTTCCAGGATTTGGATTTACTGCATTTTTGGGCCGTACATTAACACTTATCACAGAAAGCATTTCAGTCATTCAATATTTCCTTTATACGGTAAATAAAAGAATCATAAAATAGTACAAATCCATTCAATAAAATAAAGTTGATATAAATAAAAACAATAGAAACAAACAATACAATTGCTTTATGAGAAACAGGGAACACATCAAACAATTAATCAGGTCTCAATTCCCTCGATACCCAGACAGCCCATAAAAAAGACAAAGCAGTAGAAATGACCTGAGCCGTGGGTAGCATCTGTAAATGCATTTAGGTATGCTTTTCTCTTTCCAGTCTCTCTAGATACTCTGATACCATGCCTTCTCTTTCTATTCAATAGATTGTATACCACTCCTGTGTATGCAGTCATTTAACTAAGTTTCAGAAGAGGGGATTTTTACAGGTACTTCTATACATATATGAGTATATGTATAAATATTGCTCTGTTATATGATACATGAATGACTCGGCACACACTGTTGTCCCTATTCTCCTCTTTGTATGCTGGAGACATAGTGAGACTTTTGGGGCACTACACACCTCCCTGCACTGACTCCGTGGGACCTGTGTTTTTTCTCTTCCCTTCCCCTCTTCCTCATTTCAGCTCAACTAGCTTTAGCATTGTTAGGCAGCCTTGGTGGTAGGAGGACGTTGGGACCTTAGTTCACTATCTTCCTATCGCTCCAGCGGAAACACAGGTGTGAGAATGGATAGAACATGAAGCTCACATTTAATTTCCGATTGATCGATATGGAAAAAACACCAGATTAGTCTAGCAGAGTTTGCATGATAGGGATCTTCCAGAAGGAACTCAAGCCCTTACTCTTAGAGTAGTAACTATGCAGCAGAGTAGTATTCCTGATCCAGCGACTGGGACAAGTCACGGGGCTGCTGGAAACCTGTTTTCTCCTTCCTGCTATTCAATTGCCACCTCCTGGGTGGTTTACAGGAGATCCAACAAAATGTGCTAGTTCGTTAATCAGTGCCAGTTTCTCTTTATGTCCAAGGCCTTGGGGCTTTCCCACGGAACAGGCTAAGGTAGCATTTATCCTGTCGTCTTTATGTGGAACTGCAGCTACATGGTCTATTCCTCTGGTTGAACATAATGACCCTTTGTTATATGATTACCCTGCCTTTAAAAAAGAGGTAAGAAGATTTTTTCACAACATTCTTTTATGCAATCAGTAGACACAGAATTATTGAACCTGAAGCAAGGTAAAGACCTCATGTCTTATATATCCAGTTTCAACAGACTTGTCTTTGCCAGAAGTGCTTTATTCTATAGAGGACTAAAAGACGATCTAAACAATTTATTAGCTCAGGTCAAAGACCCACCAGAATCCTGTAGTGCTCTTATTGACCTAGTAATACAATTGGACAATTGGTTAAGTGAGAGACATAGAGAGAAAGGGCGTCCAGATAATAGGGTATTGTCATATAAAGAGAAAAGAACAGAGTCTGAAAAACTACAGAAGAGTCCGAAGAAATGCAAACATGTAGTGTTTGAGGTCCTTTAAGTTTAAAAGAGCATCAGAAAAGCAAAGATATGATGCTTGATTATATTGTGGTAAACAGGGACATTTTCTACGGGATTGTATTTTGAAACCTAAGAAGAGGGGAGACTCAGAAAACTAGAGCGCCCGAAGCCTGTTGAAACAAGCTCTTCCGGTAGTTCTGGTATAATAGACTCACAAACCATAGAAGACACATCATTGTCTCCTCATCACAATTTATTTGTGAGCACCCACGTCACATGACTTGAGCATTCAACAGAAGTAATAGCAGGATTTGGCAGAAGATAAAAAAAAGCTTCTAATCTTCCTCACCATTGACCATATGATTGTCGTATTGATTTAGTTACTGGGGCACATATTCCCTGGAGTAGGATCTATGCGCTGACCAAAAAAGAAAACAAATACCTTTGGGAGTACTTGGATGAAATGCTTCAAATTGGGTTTATTAGATCCTCTTGCTCCTCAGCTTCCTCTCCTCTTTTTTTTATCTCAAAAAGGGAGGGCGGTCTTTGGTGCTACGTTGACTATAGATCCCTTAATGCCATTACTATAAAAAACAGATACCCTTTGCCATTAATTCAGACACTGTTTGATCAAGGAAAACATGCCACCATTTTTACAAAACTAGATCTAAGACTGGCATACCATCTGGTGCAAGTACAGTATGAGTACAGTATGGTGATGAATGGAAAACTGCTTTTCGCACCAAATTTGGGTTGTACGAATACCGAGTCATTCACTTTGGCCTCTGCAATGCATCTGCTACCTTCCGTTTTTTCATAAATGATGTCCTGTGAATTATTAGATGTTTGTCCCATGGCTTACATAGACGATATTTGAATGTTCTCACTGAATGAATGAATGAATGAATTAATTCTTTATTTGTGTGGTTACTTAAAACCATTACAAAAATAGAACTTATATAATGACAGAGTAAAAATCTAAAACAGCATGTGTATGTGCACAACATTGTTAAAAATTATCTTTTGATATCTTAGATAAAAACGATCAAGTAATAATTAGTCTTTTATATTAAATAAGTGTGTTGTGAAAAAGTGGCCAGACGGCAGCCCAAGAAGTGCCCGCCTATCAGCCTAGGGGGAGGTGTCCATCAGTTTTATACGAGTGAAATGAACAAATTTGCCAATGTTGGCCATATGCTTCACTGTGTCCAACGTGTAGAGACGATGGACTGCCTCCTTTGCTGTGCAAGTGCCCAGTTGAAGAAGGATTGGCCTGAGGTAGATTCTGCAGACTAGATGCAGCGCTGGGCAGCAGAGTAAAATATTTTTTTGAATTTACTCACTGTCTGTGGGAAAGCATAGAAGACATGTCAGAGCTGTCCTAAAGAAACAAAGATACAATAAGCTGTATGTACAATTGGACAAATGTGAATTCAACACATCTACTGTTACCTTTTTGGGATTTGTATTATCTCCAAAAGGGGTGAGCATTGGCCCTCAAAAGGCATTAGCCATTACCCAATGGAAGTCGCCCCAGTCGATAAAAGAAGTATACATTTTTGAAGGTTTTCTATGTTTTATAGACACGTCAATGATAACTTTTCAGCTTTGGCTTCTCCTATCACTAAGCTTCTGCATAAGGGGTAAAATTCCAATGGACACCCGAATCGGAAGAGGCGTTCCAAGTGTAACAAGCATTTGCAATGGAATAGGCCTCGCATTGACAAGAGTTTAAGCTATTGGCAATGCATAGCCGACATTAAAGTGAAACCGCTGCATGGGTGCTTTGACCAAAAAAAAAGCATGTTTGTCTAGTTGACAAACAGGTGTTTTTTGTTTTTTGGGGGGTAAAAGCAACCATGCCACGCTTTCACTTTAATGTTGGCCGCGCACCTTTCTTTAGAAGCGGTTGGTCTAAAGAAAGGAGCGTGGCTTTCATAAATGTGAAAGTGCAGCATGGGCGCTAGCAAAGCAAAAAAAATTTAATAAATAAATGAATAAGTACGTGCACGGCTGATATACTTAAAGCAGACTGTGCTACTAAAATAAATAAATTGCGCGCCCGCCAATAGTACATAAAATAAAAGCAGGCGGCCTTCTGCGAGTTAGTGGGAGGAGTAGGGCCAAATCATTTAATAAAATAGTGCTCACAGCCAAGACAAAGCAGACCGTGTAACAAGACATGTAAATGGTCCAGTTGTTATGGGAGGTAACAAATGCAGACAAGGCGGTACCAAGGAGGGACTAACAAGCCTAGTAATGAATCACAAAATGGCGTTTAGGAAAGACAATGACACAAGGCAATAAGAAATATGGGCCGAGATTTTGCAGAGTATCAAGTCCATACTCAACTACCGCATGCCTCGCTGCAGCGCATGCGCTGTCCAGGCTCGACCTAAAAACTTGCACACACACTTTAGGCACTGCAACTTTGAGTCAGAGCAGAGACTGGAATCTTCTCAATATAATATTGAATAAATTATCGATTGATTGAACGAATTATTCTGTCTTCTTTATAGGCACCTTATAGAGAGCCTTGTCTGCTCCCTGAAGATACAACAGCAGAAGTGATGCCTTTGCAGTGGCTGTGGAATGTTTGTAAAGACACGCTCTTCAAAAGGAAGAACATAGAGAGGCAAACAAGAGATCACCTAAGTGCAAGGCGTGAAAGCAGCAGGAAAACAAAATGCCTCTTAAACAGGTGTGGTCGTGCATTTGAAATCAAACCATTTTCTGAGTTGGTTTTCATGACTCTCAAGGGTAATGTTGAAATTTCGCAAAGTCCATTCCCCTTCTGCCCACTTGGAACACCTCCATTAAGATTACTCACACCCTCCAAGTCACACATCCACTCCAAATGTGGCTCAGGAATACAGCCACATAATTGGTGAATGATGCTCTAGACAAATAACCAGTAACATAATATGCTATCTTTTGTGATTAGGGTATATGATGCTATGATAACCTTTCATGTGTCCAGACTCATACACACTCACAGACAAAATCCAAAATAATTCAATTAGGGGTGCCTGTGCACTCCCATGCTTTCATGAGCTTCACCTTGGGGAAGCCTGGCTTCACCTTGGGGGTGCCCAGGAGTGGGCACTTCACAGGGAAAGGCCAGGAAGGGTTCCTCAGCGGTATTCGTACAAGCGCCGAGATGCCTCATTGTGATTCGTGCACTATACAAGTACCATTACATTACATTACATGAGGGTGGCCTTCTTGGAATGATTTTTGAGTACTTTACATTGGTTTACCATTAAAAGATGGCAGAAATATATTTTGGAACTGTACAATGATAATAAAAACATGTAGGGATGCCATGTATATCAAGACAAGCAAGAGGCCTGGTAGCAGTGTGTGGAGAGCTGCCAGTAGTTGCAACAACAAATAAAATGTCAAAGGAAAAAAAAGAAAACTGTGCCCAATGACTCCTGGCAATGAAATGCACCATTTACTCTATGGAGGATTACATTGTGCACAAACAATGCCATCACTCACGCAGAGGGGAGACAGTGGCTTGAGTGGGTGGACACATTGGCACCTGCTGTATGTGGTGGCAGTGGGCAAAAGCAATGTGTGATATACAGTTTAACAGACCAGTGAATTAAGACTGTTGAGCAAAAGCTTCTACATGTATGTATATTATGCATGATTCTTTTTTTGTTTCTTTGCGAGGCAGATCAAGCTTTGTCAAAGGCAATACTTTAAAAAGTGGAGTCATTAAACCTGGTGGTATCTTCATGTGCAAGTCTTGTTTATTGACAGATCTGATGTATATTGTGTGTATGATCAAGTTTGCAATATCAACTCAGTTACATATGTGTCTAAGAGTGCAGTTCTCACTGAAAAAGCAGCTTGGAGAATTGTGATTGGCAATTTAAGCCGAGAGGCCAAGCAATGGAGTGTCATAAATTTGCTATTTCCCAGGCTCTAGCTTTTTGGGTAATAAAAAACCTCGCTAATCCTGTCTAAAATAGATTATTGCAACAGTCTGCTTCTGACCACCCATAAGTATAACTTAAACAAACTTCAGGTCCTGCAAAATGCTGTGGTTAGGCTTTTACTGAAAATCCCCAAATTCTGTTCAGTTGCCCAAAACCTGAAACATCTGCACCGGCTACTTGTTAAGCAAAGAATAACTATTAAGGTGATATGTTTAATCTACAAGGCAGTTTATAATCTTGGTCCTGAGTTCTTGAATCTTTTTTTCAGCCACTGATAACCTATTGGTACAGCCTAGATTAAAAAACCTCCGAAGGGGCGTAACGAGCATTGTCCTGGAAGCATCCAAAGTATGGAATGCCCTTTCCCTCTGCATAAATAACAAATCTAGTCTCCTTTCTTCCAGGAAGGCATTAAAGACCTGGTTATTCAAATCCTGGTAACTCTTATGACAACCCTCGGCTGACATTCGCAATTGATACATTACAGCAGTTAGACGCATCAGGGCAGTAATGCACTATACAAATTCATTTAACATAGCATAACAAGGTTCTGGCCTGCAAACAGTTGTCCATTTGGTCTGCGTTCCTACAACGTTTCCCAGGACCATGCGTGCCAAGCTCCTACAGTAGTTTTTATTTTGACTTCTGAGGCTTGTAGTGTTGTTTATTCCATTTTATAACCAGGACTATTAAGTCCCAGAATCCCAAGAAAAAAAATACCTGGACTGAAGCAGCTCATCTTTTATGAGCCTTTGTCCAAGGTCTACTCACCATGCTCAGATTTCCTCCGCAGGGTCAATCCATCTCAGCCTGGGTAACTGCATAAGCCATGTTAAGCTACCTAAGGGTTATGTGGCATTAGAGGTCCTTAGGTGGATAGGAGTGTATCACAAGTCTCAGGTTGCACATGATATTCTTAGCCAGTCTGTTGTACATCTTTGAGTTTCACGTCCAAAAGCAAAACAGAGACCCGTGCCGCTAAGTCTCTCTGCAAGCAGCAGGACTGGGTTTTAGGCTGGTCACATTTGAGTTGGTGAGCCATACTGTAGATGTGTGTGTGTGTGTGTATACAACACAAGGGACGGACTGAACAAGGGAATCCAAAACACTGCAGCACAGTGCCGAGAGGAGTGGGAAAAGACAACAAATATGTTTTAAAAAGAACCCACACCCATCAACCTAGTTGGTGGCATGCTTCATCATTGGGATCCCATCTGGGTTGCCGAGTGCAACCCAGGTGTGCTATGACACCTGATTACAGCAGAGCAAGTGGTTTTGGTGAAGGAGGTGAGTCTAAAGTGCAGATTAAAAACGCCTCTAGAATCCTCTGTCGAGTAGAATAATTGTATTCCTGAGGTCCTAGGACAAGGTTAAAAGAGTAAAAGAGTGGATACTGTAAAGACTAGATTGGTCTTTTGTATCCCAAAAACAGTGGTCTACATGTTTCAGCCTTGGCAAATGATTAAAAAAGGCTTTCTTCAGGACCAAAACGGTGCAGTGCGGCCAAATTGGGTGGCCACGTGAAATATCAGCACACACACTAAGGTGTGCTGTGGGTGTGGGGGTATTGCCATACTTACAGTTCCCACTAACAGGTGTAGAATCTGTAACAATAAAGCAGAACATAAAAACATTCAAATACGAGGATAAAATGTGGTTAATGGTGACCGAGGTGCATCTACCTCAATCATTCAGTGCAATGATGCGCAAATTTTCATAGCCAAGTACAGAGGTTGGCCAGAGGGTCAGTCAACAGTATTCCCAGACAGATCGACTCACGAATGAGCATGCGTACACGCACTGCGTATAGGCTAATCAATAACACAATGAGTCGCATACAATGGATCTGCCTCACAGTAAAGGCGAAAGGGAGAGCCTCTGGACCCACCAAAATCAGGGGTGCTAAGATGCATGCACAACTGAAAAACACACACTCAGTGCAAGAAAACCAAGTGAATGGCATGCAAATACAGCCTTATAGTAAAGGCAAGAGCCTCCGCATCTGGAAATTGCAGGGGCTGTATCAGTCCCAAAAGACTGATATGTGTCAAAAGGATTCTGAATCACCCATATAATTAGAAAACCGTCACATCTAAAAGCAAGGTCTTACTAAAGCTAGGCAATTATGCAGTTTTTTACAATCCTGGCAGGGGGCGGACACCTGTAATCACACACTATGGAAAGGAAGATGGAAGATTAAAACAGGGTCTACATCTTAGCAATAGCACGGGCCACCCTTAACAAGAAAACTGCAGCTTACTTCATCAAGGTAGTCTGTCCACCTATGGTATCCACTCTGGTCCAGCACGGGATCCTGACAGTGCTGGGGCACGGTGATATACTGATTAATAGGGCACCCGACCCGGAGGATGCCGAAGATTGCGAGGCGTGCAGAACATCCAACGTCATACAGCGTGATGATGTCGGACGTGGGGCTATGGTCGGAGATAGAATGTGACAGGCCCTCTGGGAGTGGTGTGTGGTTGGAAAGATTGTGCAACTTCCTGTGTAATCACATGGCTGTTGCCATAGTACGTAAAAGGTAGGGCATACCCCTTAGGGACGTGGAGTAGAAAAACAGAATAAATAAATCTGTAAAGAATCTAAGGAGTCGGGGGGAACAGGATGTATCTTAATGTTAATGCAGAGTTGTCACCCATGTATTTGCCTTTTGCGAAAAATTCACGGAATCGGGAGTTGTGATGTTATCACTGCAGATAAAAAAGAAGAAAGAGAACCCATAATCAATAAGGCGACTCAAGTAGAGTCAGGTATAAATATAACCTCAGTGAACAGGTAGGTACCCAATATTGTGGGCATTTAACTGGATGCTGTCATGCTTAATTTGGATTGAATGTATCCTTAGAGAACATGTAGTTAACCATTATTGAGTGCATTCCATGGGATGTTATCATTCAGGCTGTGCTTGTGGGTTGACAGGCGGTAGACCCATTGTTGTTCGAGTAGACAGCTCTGTAAGTTGGTGTGGCCTTTGTCCAGCTGCTCCATAACTATCCACTGAAGGTCATTGGTCGTATGCCCGGTGGACAGAAAATGATCCGTCATTTTAGTGGTGTTGCACTTGCATCTGATGTTACTTCAAAGATCACAAATTCGCCCTTTGATTTTACGGCTTGTCATGCCGACGTAGAGCAGTCCACATGCGCAAGTTATTAGGTAGATCACATTGCATGAGTAACAATTGGTGTGTTTTATTAGGTGGCATGTCCTCCTGGGTTCCAGATTGAGTGTCTTTTCTGTTTTGGTTAAGTGACAAAGACTACAGTTTATGCAAGGGAAATGACCTGTGATATTAGACAATCCCCATGACCTAAGTACTGTGCGAGTCTATTATTCTTGTATCCTTGGACGTGTAGATGCTCGGCTGTCCTTCAGACGTCATGCTTTATTTGTAGGAGAACAAAGGTTTCTCGCAGTCCTTGGATGATTCTGGACACCTGGTTGGAAAATGTGCTGTAGGTGGTAGTACAGGTATTGGGTATCATAGTGGCAGATGCATCTCGGTCACCATTAACCACATTTTATGCTTGTATTTGAATGTTTTTATGTTCTGCTTTATTGTTACAGATCATACACCTGTGGGTGGGAACCATACGTATGGAAATACCCAGGTATGGTTCTACCTCACCGGAGGATCCTAGACGCATTTTTAATCAGCCAGCGGTTTCGGGGGGGTGAACGTGGCTCCGAAGCTCATCTGTATCGGAGCAACGTTGGCTAAATAGGGAATCCCTCCTAACTTAGTGATCTGGCCTGGGGACTTTGAGGCTGATTTTCTCACCAAGAAGCTCTCTCTTAGCAGTGCCTGACCTCAAGATGGCGGCTAGGGCCATCCCTGATAACCACTGTGGAGGGCTCCTGAAACTTCGGGGCATTCCCAAACCTAGCAGTAGGTGCTCTCTAGCTAATACCCCCTTGAGATGGCGCTCTATTCTGGGGGCATTTTGTGACCTGGGTATCATCTTTAAGGACAGGCCTGGACAACGCCTGAACTTAAGATGGTGCCTTTGCCTTTTTAACTCTGTTCGGCCCGCAGCCTTCACCGGTTCTCTGGAGGCTGCCACCACCGGATGTCGAGCCCCCGCTTTGGACTGTGCCTTAATGACATCAAAACATTTACTCCCACCCACACATGGGTTCTGATCTGACTGCGGCTCTCATCTCTCCTACTCCCCATTTGAACTTGACCTTCTTTAGATAAACCCTGATCACCATCCTGACAGCAGAGTCCGAACACTTTGGCTGATGCCCGGTCGAGCTGCCTCAAAAGCTATAGAGGAGATCGGCCCTGGTTCATCCCCTCTGCTCTCATCTACCCAGCCGGTCATTGGCCACAGTTTCTCCCCGTCTCCCTGTTCATGTCTCCTTTCCTCCCCCTCCCACCTACGAACTACAGTAACATTGGCTTTCTCTCCTATGTTTTATCTACGATCTTGTAACAGATGTAACTTGAAACTCACAGTTCCTTGTGTAAAGCGCACTGGTACCTCCGGGTCTAGCCAGCGCTATATAAAACTCAAATAAATAAAAAAATAATAATAAACTCACCCCCTTCACTAAAACCACCTGTTCTGCTGTAATCAGGCATTGTAGCACACCTGGGTTGCACTCAGCAGCCCAGGTGGGAACCCAGTGCTGAAGCATGCCACCAACTAGGTTGGCGGGTGAGGGTTCTTTTTTAAACATATTTGTTTTCTTTTCCCACTCCCCTTGGTACAGTGCTGCAGTGTTTTGGATTCCCTTGTTGGGTTCGTCCTTTGTGTTGTTTGATTAGTTAATTAGGGAGAAAGACGTACCCCTTCTTTTCCTCACTCACCCTTTGTTTT
Organism: Lissotriton vulgaris; assembly: GCF_964263255.1. Classification (NCBI taxonomy): domain Eukaryota; kingdom Metazoa; phylum Chordata; class Amphibia; order Caudata; family Salamandridae; genus Lissotriton; species Lissotriton vulgaris. The sequence continues at coordinate 1,908,166,575 of NC_141693.1, forward strand.
CTCTTGTGTGTGTATATACATATATGTGTGTGTGTGTGTGTGTGGGTGTGTGTGTGTGTGTGTGTGTGTAACCGAGTTCTAGTGAAACCACTCACTGAGTAAACGCCTGGTGCTGCCTAGGACCACAATGTTCCAGCTGCAGCCCCCACTGGATGGTCAAGAGGTTGATTTGCCCCGCACTGAGATCTGTGTCTGTTATGTTATGTTATGTTATGTTATGTTAACGATTTATTTATTAAGCGCTCATACGCCCATAGGCTTCATGGCGCTATCGAAGAGAAACATAACACGCAAAATACTCAAAAATAGGCCTGATGAAATAGCCATGTCTTAAGAGATTGTCTGAAAATAAGAAGATTTGGACTCATTCTCTAAGGAAGTGGTAAAGAGTTCCAAAAGGTGGCTGCAAGATGGTCAAAGCAGCAGCCGCCCAGACGTTTTTTCTTAAAGGTCGGGACAACCAATAAAGCTTTGTGGGCAGATCGAAGATTCAATTAACGATTGTATCTAGAAACAAGATTTTTTATGAATTTTGGGCCTATGTTTTGTAGGGTCTTAAAAATAATACATCCTGTTTTAAAGGCAATCCGCTGTTTCACAGGCAGCCAATGCAGTTGTTTCAGACCCGGTCTAATAGACTGCCATTTTGGTTGTTGCAGAATAAGCCTGGCAGCTTGGTTCTGTACAAGTTGGAGTCTTTTTATCAGGCCCGCTGGAAGTCCAAGATAAATACTGTTTGAAAAGTCCCGTCGGGACAGAACAAGGGCAATGATAACCTGGGTAAGTGCAGGTAGTGTCAGAAACTGGGCTATTTTTTTTATTTTCCTGAGTTGAAAGAAACTAGCGGAGACCACTGTACCAACTTGTCCCTTCAAGGAGAGATCAGCACTAAGTGTCACTCCCAGACTTTTAACCAAGACAGATTTCGTTGGTGGAACTCCCATACTAGATGGCCAAAAGAGTGGATTCCAACTTAAATCACTTTTCCCAGGCAAGATTAGTTCTGTCTTGCCTGGGTTCAAATTCAAGTGGTTAAGGTTCATCCATCTCTGAATGTATGTCATGGTGTTCTGGAATTCCACCACGGAATCTGTGTTATTCAAAGGAAAGACAAGTTGGAGATCATCCGCATAGTTGTAGATGGTAACTTTGGCGTTCCTTAAGAAATGTAATAGTGGACGAAGATAAAGATTGAAAAGTAAAGGTGATAATGATGAACCTTGAGGTACCCCGCATGTAATGGGAGTTCTAGAAGCTGTGAAAGCGCCAAGTCTCACCGATTGCGAGCGTCCTGTGATGAAGGAAGTGATCCAGCTTAAGGCCGGGCCCCTAAGGCCGGCTTGTTCGACACGGCTGCTAAGAATGGAATAGTCAACCGTGTCGAACGCTGCCGACAGGTCAAGAAGCACAAGGGCCTGATGGATGCCTCTGTCAGCATTGTTACTTAGAGTGTTTTGGACAGCTAGGATCACGGCTTCCGTCTGTCCTATGGGTCTTGGTTTGCGGTTACAGGGCGATAGCTCAGTGGGTGAGGCTAAAGGTTCAAGGTAACTATAGTATGAGGTCATTAGGGTGCGCCAGTGTTCTGACGTTTTTAACATTGTAAAGTGCCCTAATGAAATCTTACTTCATTCATTCGAGTCCCATCATGACAGACTCATAGCGGGTGGTATTATGGGGTTAGTTTATAGCCACATTTGTTTTTTAAAATGCATTTGAGATGCGAAACTGACACAGGCACTTTATAAAAATCCAAGTTTTGTTGTTATTATTAATTATTCCGATATTGGGATGGTCGATGAAATTAAATATTGCAGGTCATCAGTGCTCATGCCAGACACCCCTCTATAGTGCTTTGCTAGCAGCGTTGGCACTCACATCTGTGGTGCGCGAGGTCTGGACCTCGCACGTGGCGTGGAACACGCAATGACTGGACACGCACACAGGTTAGAGGGTATGCCGGAAAGACCCCGAGCGGTCTTCCGCGCTTTTAATATATACCTCGGGGCGTGCCCGTCCCGAGGGTGAAGGCGTGCATGTGTGTGTGTTGCTACAATGTTGGTGAGAGGCCGGGTGGCTCTCTACATCCCTCCTTCAATTTAGTTCACATGTAAACTGTCCAAACACAATGGCTAAGGGGAAGTGCATATAAAGTCTCAGAGTCTTTGGCTCGGCCCAGGATTGGGCCGCAGGTGGTATCTGTGGTTGGACCGGGTAGGAGACACAACAGCCCCAGCCGGGGTTGTTGCTTCATCTCGGGAGGAAGAGGTGCACCCTGTTGTTTCACTTCGGGGCCCACCAAGGTGACGCCTATCTTCTTCTGGCTGGTCACGGCTCTGTAAGGGCGCGGAGTTTTGGGCCCCCGCTCTTCCATCATCCGGACCATCTGCGCCGACATCGATGGCTTCGTCGGCCTCCTAGGGAATGCCATCCGACACTCCTATTCTTTTGAAACAGGATACATTTCGTGTGACAGTCTGTTGGCCGAGACGGGCAGTCACCATTGTTCCTCGAATTTTCTCCACGATCCATCGCTCTGGTTCAAATGGGGTTCTAAATTTCCACCCAGGGTGCCGATCTCGTACCACGACGGTGTCTCCTTCTTGCAACCCGGGGTGTCTCGCATGTCTTCTTTCACTTGCTTTCTGGTTCGTGACAGTCCTCCGTGCTTGGATGGCATCACTATCTCTCTCTTCAGGGGTCCATGTGGAGGACGCAGGGATGTTGCCTCTTGGTGCCCTTTTGAATAGGACATGCGCCGGCGCGCAATGAGTGGTGCTATGAGGGGTTTGTCGGTATGCACTCAGGAATTGATCCAACGCAGTTTCTGGGTCCTTGCCATCGTTAACAGCGATGCGGAGCGCCCTGTTGAGAGTCCGCATGAGCCTCTCCACTTCGCCGTTTGCTTGCGCCACAGTGGTGTGATCTTGCGGTGTCTGATCCCCAGGCCATCTAGGTATGCTTGGAACTCTCGCCCTTGAAAAGGGGGTCCATTGTCCGATTTCACCTCTTCTGGGAGTCCCATAGTGGCAAAGATGTGGTCCAATGCTTTCTTGACTGGTCCAAACGCTGTGGACGAGAGCAGCTCCACGACGGGGAACTTCGAAAAGGAGTCCACGACTACCAGCGTGTGTCGACCGTCTGGGAAGCTCCCGAAGTCTACGCTGAGCTGAGTCCAGGGTGTTGTCGGCGCTTCTTCAGTAATGACTGGGGCTGGGGCTGGATCTGACCCCGTGATGGTGCAGGCATGACAGGAACGCACCATCTCATCCACCATGCGATCCATGGCCGGGAACCACACCTTGTTGCGTAGCCTGGCCTTCGTCTTGGCTGTTCCTTGGTGGCCCGTGTGGGTGATCGCAAGGGTCTGTTGTTGGAGGCTCGCCGGCACCACGATGAGATGTCCTCGCAGTATAATGCCTTCATCGCCGACGATCAGTTCATGGCGGATCTGCCATAGCTGTTGTCGGGCATGGCTTATCTCCGGACGAAGTCCTTGTGCTCCTTCCAAAAACCTTGTCCACCTTCCGGTATCTAGGGCATTCTTGACACGGGTCAGAGTCTCATCTTCAGCGGTGGCTTTTCCGATCTCTGGCAGGGTGAGGGTCTCCGGGCAGGCAGCCACGGATACCATGTGGACGAATTCCTCCACTAATGAACCATCAGCCAGCGGGGTTGCTTTTCTGGTTACATCGGGATGTCTGGACAGATAATCCGCTGGATTATGGGCGCCGGGCCGGAAAACCAGGGTAAAGTTGTAGCCTTGTAGCTGGACAGCCCATCGTTCAATTCGCGGTGGGGCGAGCCTGGAGGATCCGGTAAACAGAGGCAGGAGTGGCTTGTGGTCGGTCACAATGGTGAAGGGCTGGCCACAGAGATATAAGTGAAAGTGGTGACAGGCCCACTTGATGGCCAACGCTTCTCGCTCGATTTGAGCATACCGTGTTTCGGTGTCCGTGAGGGCCTTGCTTGCATATGCGACGGGTTTCCAGTCATTTTGGCCATATTCCTGCAGTAGCACTGCACCGAGGCCTACAGGGCTGGCGTCCACGACCAATTCAGCACTTTTCTCTGTGGAGGGTTAGTCCATGTTCAAGTAGTCTTTGTAGGGTGGCCCTAAGATGTGCATGGTGTTCCTCCAGCGTGTTTGAATAGATCAGAATGTCATCGCTCAAGTTGAAGACCCCACTCAACCCAGACAGAACTTCCTTTATTGCATTCTGAAACACTTCGGCCGCCGATGACACTCCGAAGCTTAGCCGCTTGTATCGCCGGAGCCCAACATGGGTGGAGAAAGTCGTGATGTATCGGCTGTTCTGATCAAGTTCCAACTGGTGGTAGCCCGCGTTGAGATCAAGTTTAGAGAACCACTTCGCCCCGTTGAGGTCGGCGACGATGTCGTCCATGGTGGGCGTGATGTGGCGCTCCAGTTTCACAGCCGTATTCGGTAGTCTCATATCGACGCACAGCCTGATGGCACCAGGCTGTTTGGGTTTGGGGGCAACCACCAGTGGAGACACCCATGGGGTCGGTCCTGACACTTTCTCGATTACGTCGAGAGCTTCGAGCTTCTTCAGCTCCTCTTCAACCTGAGGACGGAGGTTAAAAGGCACTCTTCTGTGTCGCAGGGCGACAGGGCGGATGGAGGTGTCTATATGCAGTTTGACTTTCTTGCCTTTAAGCTTTCCGAGGCCACTGAAGAGTGCAGGGAATTCTTCTAGCAGGGTATCGGCGTGCGACTGGTGGACTTGGTTGGCGAAGAAGACCAGCCCTAGGTCTTCCGCTGTGTTGCAGCTGAGCAGTGTGCCTTTCTTCCCTTCATTTATGTGGAACCGGGCCTCTGTTGTGTACTCTCCATTTCGAATGGTGGTGCTGATTACGCCGCGTAGGGGCATGGGTTCGGTGCCCCCATATGTGTATATTCGAGTGGTCGTCGGGGCCAGTGTGGGTTTGGGCGACCTCTGTTCATACTGGTCCGAGTCCATGACATTCACGGAGGCTCCGGTGTCGATCAGTGCTCTGATTTCTGATCCTTCCACAGAGATTGTGCACATGGGTGGTGGTCTCTTCCGGGTGGCTACCCTGCTGACATAGGATATTACATACACCTCGTCATCCTCTTCATCTTCGTAGTACGGTTTCCGGCCTTGGGCCTGCGTGTCCGGCGGTGGGTGTTCTTGCTCTAGCGACAGTTGTCTCACTCTGGATGTCATCGATCGAGATCCGTATCCTCCTCGCGACTTTTGTGCATTGGGTCTGTATCATCCTCCTTGGCACACCGCGGCAAAATGGTTTAGTCTGCCGCTCTTTGAGCACGTCTTCCCTTTTGCGTTGCACACAGCGGTCGCTGCATGGTCTCCCCCACAGTATGCACATTGAGCGTCTCGAGCCTGCCACTGTCGAGCTCTTCCGCCCGTCGGTCTCCTCTGTATCGCGTCGACGGTCTCTTCCTTGATGGGCGCCATTTTGGGTGCTGCTTGCTGGGCTATGGGGGACCGGAGCGCCAGCTCCATTTCATCTGCTCTGGAGTCTGACAGCTCATGGGAGCGAGCGAGGACAAGAATGGCATCCAACGTGATACCCGGTTGTCTGAGGATAAGCTTCCGAAGCAGTTTCGACTTGCACCCGACGATGATTTGGTCTCTGATTTCCTCACGCGGTTCGGCAAACGGGCAGCTGCTGGCCAGCCGGCGCAGCCTCGCATAATACATGTCCACAGATTCACTCTCAATCTGCCACGCCCGTTTAAACTTGAACTTCTCGTAGTCGGTGTTGACCTGTGGGTCAAAGTGAGTATTCAACGCGGTCACCGCCGCGTCACAGTCGTCGTCCTCACCGGTGTTTGGGAGAGATTCGAAAAGGTCGTAGATTTCTGGGCCGCCATACAGGAGTAAAAGCGATCGCTTCACGGTGCTGTCGGTCTCTCTGGTCCCCTTAAAGTAAAGGTTCAAGCGCCCCAACCATGCCTTCCAGCGCGGCGCCGCGGTCGCGGGGTCCGCAGTCTCGCTGAATGGCGGAAGTGGGGCTACCCCAGTGTGTGCATGGCTGACCACGTGCGTTTCAGCTCCGCGCCGCGGAGGCGGGCGTGGCGTAGCGGCAGACGTGGCTGGCGCCGTGGGGGCACCCCCTGTAGGGGCGTCGTTCATGTCGGGATATCTCCTCTGGCGCGCACCCCAGCCGTGCAGGCAGCGCTGTGTCAAATGGAGCAGGACAGTGGGACTGAGGCGGTCAGGTCACTGTGCAGGTGGATCCCTAGAAAGGCAGTGCTTGGATGAGCCAGTGCTTGTTTGCTGTGTCCTCTGTGAGGCTTTGTGGTGACCCTCTCTCCCTCCGGGACTTTAGCCAGTCGTGGCCACGGAGCGGGGAGCAGACGGCAGAAGAACAGGACCGTGCCTGATTTGTAGTCCCCACCTCTGCTTGAGCCAGAGAAGACTTCAGCTCCCAGGGCCGGAGGAAGCGAGCCCACGGAGCGGGGTGCCACGCACAAGAGCGGAGAGCAGGACAGGCGTAGAAGGTGCCGTCTGGCAGGGCCTCGGGGCTGACGTGCGGCGTCTCCCCTCTTCGCCCCTCCCCCGCCGGGGCAGCGCGCCACAGGGAACGCGCTCGCGCTGATAGCGCCGCGGGGCGAGCCCTCAGACAACAGCGCACACAGCGCGGGGGCGCCGGACAGGGTCGCGGGGGTGGAATCAACTCACCAGGCGGCCCCCGCCAGCTGAACACGCTCCGACCTCGGAGGCGCGTGGGCGGGGAGCCGACTTGAGCACAGGCGGCAGGCCGGCGGACGGGCTCCGCGGCCACGAAGACGCTGGGCAGTCACCAGCAGGCAACGGAGCAGGATGCTCCTCTGGTCGGCCAGGCACGCGCGGGGGCGGAACCGGCCTCGTCGCCAATGTGGTGCGCGAGGTCTGGGCCTCGCACGTGGCGTGGAGCACGCAATGACTGGACACGCACACAGGTTAGAGGGTATGCCGGAAAGACCCCGAGCGGTCTTCCGCGCTTTTAATATATACCTCGGGCGTGCCCGTCCCGAGGGTGAAGGCGTGCGTGTGTGTGTGTTGCTACAATGTTGGTGAGAGGCCGGGTGGCTCTCTACAACATCCAAGCGTTCTGCTCAATTGTTCGTAGCTGTTAGGCATAAGATCACTCGTAAAACTGTACATGCGTGCATCTCTTTAACAAGCCCTTGAGTTAGCGGGGTGGAGGTGGGGACAGAAGCGTTGCTGCGGAGGCAGTCAGTGAACGTTAAACTGCATGTTCTTAAATGCACACACACCGTGGATTTTTCCCTGTGCTTTTTTTTTTTTACTCACAATAATACTCCTTTATCAGCAGCACCCTCAATTAGGAAGTTGAAAATCTGAAAATGTAAACCTTTTTCTGCCAGCGGGTCTCCTCCTCCTGAGAGACAGAGAATTACTGTAAACTATAACAAGCTCCAAACAAATGTTACTGCTCGCTCTTAATAAGAAGGTGGCATAGGATATTATGTTCCACCTGGCTGATACCTTGAAAGCACACATGCGTGCTCCTGACCATTGCTCTCCTCCGTGTTTGTTCTCTCTTGTGTCCACCGCTGGGCATCGGCAGCTCCCATGCTGGGGTGCTTGCTATGCACGCACAGGTGGTCATGTTCAGATTTAGCCCAGCTGCTAATTATTTTTCCCCCTCAAGCAGCAGTTGACTACCATGGATATGGCCTTGTTGGTGAGGAGACATCATACCAAGATGAGAGAGGATGTTATAAAAGAATGGGCTATATCTGATCTCAACATCGCCCATCAGTGCTATAAGGATATGTTCTATTGCTGACATTTAGATGTATCAAGATTGTCATTTTAAGTTTTTATTTTTATTTGTTGCTTGCTGGCCTCATAAGACCTAATGAAAAGATCGAAATTTTGGAAATAAACAGCCTTTACTAGAAATGACTCACTAAACAAATATATGTTGGATTTCTTAGAAAAGATCTGGGGCCTCATTTATGAGGCCTTGCGTCAGTTTTGCGCTGCGGATGCGTCACTTTTTGTGACGCATCTGCGGCGTAAAACATGCGCCTTGTTGCGCCATATTTAAAAAGTGACGCATCTATGTAGATGCGTCACTTTTTAAACCCCTGCGCCACATTATACCTGCGTCAGGTATAATGTATGCAGAGGGGGCGTTCCCCCGCAAAAAGCCTCGTAATAGTGACGCAGTGAAATCTATGAGATTTCACTGCGTCACTTTTAGGATGCTGTTGCGTCAAAATCTTGCGCCTGCCTCACAGCAGGCGTAAGACTGACGCAAGCCCTTTCACATGGGGCTTTCCCCATGTGAAAGGACGCATTGCTGGAGATGCGTCACTTTTGTGACACACTCCAGCAATGCGTCACTTTTGCGCTTACAGATGCGTCAGAAATACTGACGTATCTGTAAGTCTTTGCGACATGATGCGTCATACATTAAATATGACGCATCATTGGTGTCGCAAGGAGTGCGCAGTGAAAAGTGACGCATCGCTGTTTTCACGCAGCGATGCGTCACTTTTCATAAATGAGGCCCCAGGCGCTCAAATTATTGACTGTGGAACCAGTATCCTTGGGTTTTAATCCTGACTCTTTCACTTGACTACATTGTGCAATCTTGGGCAAATCAGGTAATCTTCATTAATGTGAATCCTATCTGAATAGTCTGAAGAAGATGCAGAATAAGGAGAATCGCTCCAGTCGCCTGGGTACCGTGGGAGCTATTGTCTTCCTCTTGAATGAAGCAGCTGGGGAGCCTCCAATCCCAGGGATCTCAAGTGACACTGGATATTAATGTGCTTTCTGGAGGAAGAACACCTTAAATGTCTGCCACTAAGCCTAACCCCCGCCCCTTCTTCCTTTCTAGCAGATGGAGAGGTATGTGAGAACAAAGTATATACCTCTTTCCTCGTTCTCGTCGAAGGCTGGCTGGCCGAGCCACTTACCCAGTCTGCAGCTCTGTTCAAAACAAGGAGCGGATTCCTGAAGCTTTCCTAGCTTGAAGTACAGACCCACATGACTGGCACTGGAGGCTTAAAAGGCATGCAGACAGATCCTGATCTCTTAGGCCCTAGTGATCCAGCAGCCCAATGTGCCCCTTGTCCAAGCAGCACCAGAGCCCAGCAGCAGACTTGCTGCCAGAGCCCATTAAAAAGAGAAATAGATAGACTTTTGATGGAAAATGTCCATATGTTTATACACACCCATTGGGGATTGGTTAAGCAAAGAAATGTCATTAGTATACACCAGCTAAATACTCCTCACTGCTTTGTATGTTATTGCGTAAGGTGATAATGGAGATGTGCATTATTATCCTGACGATGAGGCGTGTTTATGCACCATACAGCGAATCATGTCAACTGTTTCTGACGTAGATATTTTGGCTTCCTTAGGTAGCTGAATACCTAAGTTCTAGTTTTCTTGCATTTAGTTTCACATAGAATTAGTGGAGGCACATGGTTATTTGTATTCTTGTGGTAAAGGGGAGATTTTTGTTTCAACTGTTTTGAACACGTATGGTAGTTAGGGATTTAGTGGCTGACGTTGGCAGCAGTGGCAGCTGGTTACATTTGAAAGTGGTAAGGCATAAAAGTTGTGGGCAGTGAACTGTGGCAAGTGGGTGTAGTGCGCGAGCCCGAACATATGAAGTGGGGGTTTGGTGGGTTCTCCCCCTCCCAGACAATTTTGAAAAAAGAGCAGCCAAAAGATGCATTTTCAAGGACATTTCAGAAAGCAAGAATGTTAACCCTTTCCAGGCTCATGACGGCTCGACGCTATCATGAGCCACTGGCGGCATGTGCTCATGATGGCTTGGAGCCGTCATGCAACTGCCGCCCGCCCCGCTCTGCCTACGCAGCACTATTTCCTCGCCTGTGCGGGCGAATTAGTGAGTGGGCGGGATCATGACGGCTCCACGCCGTCATGAGCACACTCCGCCCGTGAGTCATGACGGCGTGGAGCCGTCATCAGTAAGGGAGCACCACAACCCCTCTAGCCCCGCCCGCGCCACGGCCGAATTCGCGCTGCGGCGAAAAGGTTAATAAAGCAATTGGGAAAGTGTAGCAATTACACAAATAAGGAGACTGACTGTCCTGTTGTGCTGTTGAAGCTCGAGAAGGACTTATTTAAGTCTGTATTGTGACAGAGGGGAGCACACCGTTCCCAAGTTCTAATCTGCAATTAACTGATTCCTATACAGCTCGGACCGCCAGTGCACTCTTCTGCCGAAGTCAAGAATGTTATTTCATGTTGTAACACCTGCTGATTTTGTGATTGAAACAAAATTCGGTTTTGCTCTTGTGCAGCGCTCTGATGCACACTATGTAACTGCTGATAGATTAATAAATAAAACATGGGATTCTTGGAAAATATGGCATTTCCAGGTCTATTAAATTTCTGGTTCAAAATTAAAACCACTTTCCTGTCTGAGCTCAGTATTTTTGCAGTGGGCCATAATCTCATGTGCATTTTCGCTGCAAAGATGGCCTGGCCCAAATATTAAAGACATATATTCTTAAAGTGGAAGCACCCAGTCACCAAATAAGGAAATTGAAACCATGTGGTGCTGAAGTGAGCAATCTTTTTCCTTTGCTACAGACGACCTCAGCCTATATCACTCTTGTGTAATTAATATTCAAGCTCTTGATGCTCTATTGATTCAAACTGCCTCAATGCACAGTCAGACGTAGGTATTTCTGGCACCAAGCCTACAACCTGACCAGTTTCTCACTCCTCTTCTCTTGTCACTCAGTCAGTGGTTGACAGTCTTCTCACAGATGAGACAGCGCCCCTCAGCCTTCACACGCAGGAACCAGTCCGTCCGACAACCCATCCATCCACACCCACCTACTTAGTCATGTTTTGGCCCTCCTTTCCCTTTCCCTCTCTTGTAGAAAGACTCTAAACATTAGGCTCCAAGAACAGGCCAGTGGGACTCGAGGCATTTCAAATATATATGTTCTTCTCTGTGCTAATCTGCATCAAGTCAGTTTATGTTGTGTAAGCTGTATAGGTTCAGTGGTATTTCTCGAGCACTGCTTATCGGGGCCTGCTTTGTCTCCAGGGTCCCAGTCACGCCTTACATCAAAGCCTAATTGAGCATAAAATATGTGCTAACGTTCACAGCAGTGCTCAATTATATAGGAATGCTTGTGTTTATGTATGCTTGTGTTTATAGGGGAAGTTTGGGAGGGAGGGGATCTCCCCTGAGGAAAGTTTTGAAAATTGTTGTATTTTGGTGCAAGTTTCTGCAATATTTCTGCGATAAGTGGACAAAAAATATCGAATTCTGATACTGGAATCAGCCTGCCTCCCTCCCTTACATCAGGATGTGGTGTTGCAGCCAGGGCAGGAGATTTAGGAACTGGGGAACCAGGCCTAATTCTCAGTGTGAATATCCTGCGATTCTGGGCAAATCACTTGGGGCCATATGTATCAAGATACCACTTAGCGAATCTGTAATAGCGATTTTTAAGAAATCGCTATTTCAGAATCGCTAAGTGGTATGTATGAAGGCAATCGCAAAAAATTAGCGCTTTCTTAAAAATTGCTATATTTTGTGCGATTCCCACAATAGCGATTTTTTACAGTAAAAAATCGCAATTTTGCGATCCCTTAACGGAAAAAATCGCAAAATTGTGATTTTTCGAATCAGCAAATCAGAAACTCAGGTGCAGCTTGATGACATCACAACCAGGAAGTGAGTCTACCCATGCTGCACCCGTGTAACTGATTGCCAGGGTAAGGAGTGTTGGAGACAGAACACTGCAGTGCTTTGTAAACATACAGGACACAGGAGACATGCCCAGCCAGGATACCCCCCAGCAGCAGCAGCAGGAACACCAGAGGAGGAGAAAACAAACATTTTCTGAAGCAGAGCTTGAAATCCTCATAGAGAAAATGGTAACAAGCCATGAACTGCTGTTTGAGAAGAACTCACTGGGGTCCCTGAAACAAGAAAAAGGCGCATATGGGGAGACATTCAGGAGAAGGTGAATGCAGTTGGGGTGACACATAGGAGTGTGGAAGACCTCCGCAAATGATGGTATGATATGCGGCAGCGCTCCAAAGAAAAGGTGGCCACCAGGTTGGAGCAAGCAAGGAGAACTGGTGCATGGACCTCAACTGCCACAGAATCAACACCATTAGAGGAACTTGTGGAGGCAACACTACTGCCAGAGAGCGTCACAGGAGTGGCTGACCTGGACAGCTCAGACCCCCAAGGAGCAGAACAAGGTAAGAGGCATGCTTTCACACCCCTGACCCCTCCCCAACTAACCCCACACACCCAGCAGCGACCCTTGGGCAGAACGAAAGTAGCAATCCAGTGCAGGTATACAAACACACACTGTAATGCATTATGGGAGATGTAGTCACATGCACATTACATTGGTAGTCTGACACCCAGTCATTCCCCAAAAGCATATGTGCATCAGGAAAGTGAGACACAAGAAATGTGTAATTAGCAAAATTTAAATTTATTTATTTACAAGTGCAAATCAGAACAGAAATTAAATGTATGCCTTTACGTCCACAGCATCTAATTCAAATCAGGCAACAGGCAGTGGGAGACAGGGCAAGTCCCCTACCAGAACAGCAGATGCGCAGGAGGAAGAAAGTGAGGAAAGGGCTAGTCCAGTCAACACCCCCAAGCGCCGCAGGAGGATTGCCGTAAAACCTCTAACCCCTTTGGAGGACGAGGGCCAGGACACTGATCAATAAATCAATCAATCACGGCATTTGTAAAGCGCGCTACTCACCCGGGAGGGTCTCAAGGCGCTGGGGGAGAGGGGTATGTTACTGCTCGAACAGCCAGGTCTTGAGCTGCTTCCTGAAGGAGAGATGGTCTTGGGTTCGCCGAAGGTGGGTGGGGAGGGAGTTCCAAGTCTTGGCTGCCAGGTAGGAGAAGGCTCTTCCTCCGGTGGTGGCTCTGCGGATGCGTGGTACGGTGGCGAGGGCGTGGCTGGTCGATCGTAGCTGGCGGGTGGGCGTGTAGAAGGTCATGCGGTCGTTGAGGTACTTGGGGCCCAGGTCGTGGAGAGCCTTGTGTGCATGGGTGAGGAGTCTGAACGTGATTCTCTTGCTGACGGGGAGCCAGTGCAGGTCTCTCAGGTGTCCGGTGATGTGGCTGTGTCGAGGGATGTCCAGGATGAGTCGTGCGGAGGCGTTCTGGATGCGTTAGAGTCTTTTTTGAAGTTTGGCTGTGGTTCAGGCGTAGAGGGTGTTCCCGTAGTCCAGTCGGCTGGTGACGAGTGCCTGGGTGACGATCTTCCTGGTTTCAGTGGGGATCCATCTGAAGATTTTGCGGAGCATGCGCAGGGTGTTGAAGCATGAAGATGAGACGGCCTTGACATGTCTGGTCATCGACAGGGAGGAGTCCAGGATGAAGCTCAGGTTGCGTGCGTGGTCCGTTGGTTTGAGAGCAGTGCCCAGGGGTCGTCCCAGGCGGAGGGTGATGATCCCAGGATGAGGACTTCCGTCTTGTCAGAGTTCAGTTTAAGGCGGCTGTTCCTCATCCAGTCGGCGACGTCTTTCATCCTTTCGTGTAGGTTGGCACTGGCGGTGGTGGGGTCGTTGGTGAGGGAGAGGATCAGCTGGGTGTCGTCGGCGTAGGAGATGATGTTGAGGTTGTGTTGGCATGCGATGGCTGCGAGGGGACTCATGTAGACGTTGAAGAGGGTTGGACTGAGTGAAGATCCTTGTGGTACGCCGCACATTACTTCGGTGGCCTCGAATCTGAACGGAGGGAGGCGGACTCTGTGGGTTCTTCCGGCGAGGAACGAGATGATCCACTCCAGTGCTTTCTCTCGGATTCCGATGTTGCTGAGGCGCTTCACTAGGGTGCGGTGGCAGACAGTGTCGAACGCCGCAGAGAGGTCCAGGAGGATGAGGGCCGCTGTTTCTCTGTTGTCGATCAGGGTTCTGATGTCGTCGGTGGCTGTGATTAGGGCGGTCTCGGTGCTGTGGTTGGGCCGGAAACCGGACTGCGAGGGGTCGAGGGATCCGTTCGTCTCGAGGAAGGCGGCAAGCTGTCTGTTGACAGTCTTCTCGATGACTTTGGCCGGAAAAGGAAGGAGCGAGATGGGACGGTAGTTCTTGAGGTCGGTGGGGTCCGCTGTTGGTTTCTTCAGGAGGGCGGTCAGCTCGGCGTGCTTCCAGCTCTCCGGGAAGGTGGTGGTGCGGAAGGAGGAGTTGATGATGTCTCGGAGATGGGGTGCGATGATGGCGTCGGCTTTATTGAAGACGTGGTGTGGGCATGGGTCGGTCGGTGATCCGGAGTGGATGGAGTTCATCGTGCGGGTGGTGTCTTCGGTGCTGATCGGGGTCCAGTTGCAGAGGGTGGTGGTGGCGGGCGTTGGTTCGGTGGTAGGGTGCGTGGTCTATGCGTCGAAGCTGTTGTGTATGTCGGCGATCTTGCGGTGGAAGAACGAGGCGAGTGAGTTGCAGAGGTCTTGCGAGGGAGTGATGTCGTTGTTTCCGGCGCTGGGGTTGGAGAACTCTTTGATGATGCTGAAGAGTTCCTTGCTGTCGTGAGCGGTTTTGTCCAGTCGTTCTTTGAGTGCCGTCTTCTTGGTGGCGCGGATCAGCTGATGGTGTTTGCGGGTGGCCTGCTTGAGGGCGGTCCTGTTGTCTGAGGTCTGGTCGAGCCGCCAGGCTTTCTCGAGGGTGCGGCAGTTCTTCTTGGATTCCTTGAGTTCGTCGGTGAACCAGGGGGTTTTCTTGCTGCCGGGTCTGCTGGGTGGGTTCTTTAGTGGTGCGAGGCCATCGGCGCAGGCGGTCAGCCACTTGGTGAGGTTGCTGGCTGCTTCGTTGGGGTCCGTTGTGCTGGTGGGAGTGTTCTGGTTGAGGGAGGCGGTGAGCTGCTCGGTGGTGATCTTGCTCCAGCTTCGGCAGGGAATCTGTTGCGGTGGTGGTGGGTCGTAGTTCTTCTGAAGCTGAAGTGGACGCAGCTGTGGTCGGTCCAGTGGAGTCCGGTGGCGTGGCTGAAGGAGATGTGCTTGCTGGATGAGAAGACGGGGTCAAGCGTGTGGCCGGCGTAGTGGGTGGGGGTGTTCACCAGTTGCTTGAGTCCGAGGTTGGCGAGGTTGTCCAGCAGGGCGGTGGTGTTTCTGTCCTTGTTGTTCTCCAGGTGGAAGTTGAGATCCCCTAGGAGGATGTAGTCGGCGGAGGGAAGGGCGTGCGGGCTGATGAAGTCTGCGATGTCTTCGCTGAATTGTGTGCGTGGTCCCGGTGGTCGGTAGATGAGGGTGCCTTGGAGGGTGGTCTTGGAGTCAGTGTGTATCTGGAAGTGCAGGTGTTCGGCGGCGGTCAAGGTTTCGTCGGAGTTAGTCGAGATGCGGATGGTGTTCTGATGGGGATGGTCAAAGCAATGGCACACAGCCTGAAACACAACAGCACAGCCATGCAGAGACAATGCAAGAAGTCCGAAACAGGCGCAGGTCCCGTGCTGCAACAAGTGCTGTAGATCCTGGGGATGGGTCGGTGTTTGCCGGGCTTGAGCTGAATATGTTGCAGGTTCAGCGCCTGCAAGCCAAAAACATCAAGTTACACCAAAGGGAAGTCAGGGCAGGCTTCAGGAGCTTAACATGTGCCATGGAGGCACTCTGTGGCGAACTCAGGCTGACCGTGCAGCCAGGCGTAGGGAGATGCAGCGCCTGGACATGTATACACGTGCTGTGAACCGCCTGGCCTCCTCCAA
This sequence comes from Lissotriton vulgaris, assembly GCF_964263255.1. Lineage (NCBI taxonomy): Eukaryota > Metazoa > Chordata > Amphibia > Caudata > Salamandridae > Lissotriton > Lissotriton vulgaris. The sequence goes on from NC_141693.1 coordinate 1,908,182,277, forward strand.
CAACATACTAGCTAGACGCTGCATCAGTATGCAGCACGAGTTTGAGCACAATAATCAGGACGTTGGAAGGGCCCTGCTACAAATCTCTACGGCTGTAGATGAACTGCGCACACTCCGCACCACAGGGCCAGGAGTCCTAACTCAAAATGATGATGATGCCCTATCAGTAAGGAGCAGCGCCACACCACCACCAACCATGGATAGGCGCCGTAGTGGACGCAACAGTAGGGCGACTGATATGAGTGAAGGAGGCAATTTGCATCCCCAGACAGGAGCCTCCTCCCGCCCCCGCCGCTAGTATGGACACATCAATGGAGCCACTGCATTGGTGCAGCTAACCACTGTGCATGGGCACTTGACCATGAATGGATACATGCTCAGTGCATTAACATGTGCTGGACATTATGAAGGACATTGTTACCCAGTCAGCCTGTTCCTGATGTTAAGGAATAAACACAGTCTGTCAATTGTAAATTTGCATTGTGTCATTTCTCTTACCTAGAAATAGTTGCGCGTAATCCCATCCCGCCTCTGACGGCCAGCAGCTGCACCTGCTACACCAGCAGGCATGCGTCCTTGAGCTGGGCCCTCCACATCAGATGTGTCATATTCACTGACCTCCACTGGTGTGCCTTTCCTGGTTGCAATGTTGGGGTGGATGCACATGCGACAACTATTTTGCAGCAGGTTTCTGGGCTGTACTGCAATGCCCCTTCACTTTTGTGGATGCACCTGAATCTGCTTTTGAGAATACCAAAGGTCCTCTCTATGGTGCCTCTTGTTGCAATGTGTGCCCTGTTGTACCGCCGCTCTGCTGCATTTCCTGGATTGAGGTAGGGCGTCAGAATGAAGTCACGTACTGCATATGCACTGTCACCTGGGGGCGGGAAGGTATATGGTTAGCCACTGTCTAGCACATGCAATCCTTGACACGTGTGTATACTGTGCAAATGCATTTACCTAGCAAATAGCCATCGCCAAAGTCCCCATTTAGGAGCCTACGGTGTATCCCACTGTGGCGGAAGATGTAGGAGTCGTGCGTGCTGCCAGGGTATTTTGCAACAATGTCCGTTATGATGTGTTTAGTATCACACACCACCTGTATGTTCAGGGAATGGTAGGATTTACAATTCCTAAACACGTATTCATTGTGGGAAGGGGGGATGTTGCAACATGCGTCCCATCTATGCACCCGATGACATGGGGAAATTGGGCCATTTGATAAAAATCCTGTTTGGTCTGATACAGTTCCTGTGGGGTTCTTGGAAGGTAAATGTGGTGTGGCATTCTCTGTACCATGGCGTCAAGGAACGCATGGAAAAAACGCGAAAGGGCACTTTGTGAAACCCCTCCTGCTGTGGCTATCACCCCCTGAAAACTACCTGAGGCTAATAGGTGTAGTGAACAAAGGACCTGGATGTGAGTGGGGATGGCTTGTGTCCTGCGTGTGGGGTGTTCTAGGTAGGGTCTGAGTTCTTCTATTAAATCATGAATACTGTCTTCATCCAGTCTGTAATGGGTAAAGATATCCTCATCAGTGCGCTGGTCCATGGTGACACGTAAACGGAATAACCTCTCCTGGCGTCTCCTCCTCTGGGCAGCAGCTCTCAGTCGCATCCTCCTGGCTATCAGGTAAAGCCCCGCCATTGTGGAAAGAAGTCTGTTGCATTCTGTTGCTGCTTAAATAAGTTGCACCTGGTTACCACCTGCTCCTACTTGGTGGTAATTGCGATTCTTTAAATTGCAAATTTCATCAAATCGCAATTTGCGATTTTTTCATACATACCATTGCGATTTCTTGTTTTGCAATTTTTTAATTGCGAATTTCGCTAAGTAAGAAATCACTAATCTAGGTATTCACAGGAAAATCGCAGAATTTTCATTATCGAAAAATAAGGAATCGCATTTTTTGAGATTCCTTATTTTGCTACATATTATCCTACATACATACCTTTTTGCTAATTCGCATTCGCAAAGGCAGTAATTCTGCGAATTTCGGCCTTTGCGAATGCTATTTTCAATGATACATATGGCCCTTAATCTCACATCTGCCCATAAAAAATCATTAATGAATGAGACTTTGTGTAATGTAATTGGTGCCCATGAAAAAGTTAAATTATTTCGAGTCAACTTTGCACCATATAAAAACTGTACAAAGAGGTTAAAAACAAAGCCTTAACATAATGAAAGACACATATAGTTCCATTTAGTCGCAGATTTGTACGAAGTTGAGCCTGAAAATATTGCTAAATCATAGCTATCCCACTAACATTTTGTGATCTTAGGCAAATAATGTATTTCACCAACACTCAATTTTCTTTATTATGACAAATGAAAGCATTTAAAAATATGTGAGTTCAAAATATCAGTTGTACAAAAGGTCCGGCTAAAAAAAATATATATATTCTGTAAGTTTCACCAGCAGGTAGCTACCTATAAAATACTAAGGAACTTAACTTTAACTAAATTAACTTTAAAAGTTAGTATTCCACGGCAAACACACTATACTACATTATGAGAGTCTGTTAACACACTGCAGAGGTATGTCTATAACCAGAGACCCACAGAATTAATTTTGGTTGGTGCAGTGCAGAATAGTAACTTCTGTATTTTTAGTGGTATGAAGTCACAGACTGTGACAGAAAGCACAGTGAATATGCAAGTCATTATTTTAAACTTGCCTTACACACAGTAAGATAGATTGCTACAAAATGCGCAAAATGTCTTAAGATGAAACGGTGCTTCCAAAATATAGATTTAAGTGAAGCCGAGACTGTACTTAATGCATTTTATTTTAACATAACTGTCCCTTCTAATGGGAATCCGTTAGTAGTTGCTTTGCAAAGGACTGGGGCAGGGAAAAGGACTGGAGGATCAGGGTGGTGGGGGGGTTGGGAAGAGACAGGCGGGGACTCTGCATTTTATTATTGGCCCTCTTTCCTCCATGGAACAGGGGGGCTAAAAGTCTGCGCTTTTCTCCTTTGCCTGCCAGAGATCAATTCATGCATCCAACAGGGAGACTTCGAAACAGCGAAACCATGTTCGAGTCCCAGCATCAGCTCAACATCCTGTGACTGGGCTAATCACTTAATGCACCGGAGCCTAGAAAGAAATGAATCTGACCTACTGTCATGTTATCTGATGCTCATGTAAAGTGCTCCAACACCTGTAGGCCAAGTATGTGCTGTATAAAGCTGTATGTATGTAAGGAAAGTGACACCATTTGTTTCTTTTGTATTTACACACCAGCATCATTTTCAGAACTTACCTGTTGTGCTAGCAGCAAGTAAAACAAAAACAGCAATCCACCTTTCACCAGTCTCAGAGAACTGGAGGGCCTCTCATATGTACTGTAAAAATACTGTGAATATCAAAAAAGCACACAGAGAGTGTAAAGGACCAAAGAATAAAGAGGGCTATCACTGGACCTTAGGGTGAGAGATATTCCACGGCCACCTGAGAGAGCAGTAACCCCTGGGGACCTCTCTGTCGGCAGGAGCATCACAAATTCGTGTGTGAGTAAAAGCCTAATTGGACCCATGAGCAGAAATAAGCTTAAGGATTTCAAGGGTAACTGTGTGCTTTGGGAACAAACTGATATAACCCAGAACCTTGAGGGGTTAGTGAGAGACAGCGTTTATATTTTGCTCACTACCCCAAACTGGCCCCTGTGGGTGTAGAGAAGTCTCAAGACCTAAGAGTGAGCATGGTCCTCTGGAGACCTGCGGATCTATGGGATGGAAGGACCTTTAAGGATGAAAAGAAGCCCGAGTGACCGGTGGCAGACAGGACATTCAGAGAGCTGAGGCTGAGCGTGGGTACCGTGGTCTAAGGTTGAGATGCAAATTCGTGGCCCTCAGGGTGAGAACGAGATTTATATCCCTGAAGCTGAGCGCCAGAAATATCTGTGGCTGTGTTGCGGTGGGATCATTGTGTTTACAGTCATGACAAGGGTTACTCAGCCTATAAAGTTTAAAATACTTTTATTACTGCAATGTTTACCAACATTAGTGCTACGATTATAAACAGTTCATTGCGTTGGTTGCAAACTGTGAATGTGGGCCACTTTTTGTGGGCTGCCTGGGCCGAATTTGGCCCCACTTCAACCCTGGTTACACCGTTTTAGGGAAAGAACACCAGAACTTCAGGACGGATCAGTAGTGGTAAAGTGTGCAGAATCCTAAGGCTAGCAAAAACAGGAGGGTGGAAGGGAGATAGTCTGAGGGACGCGCCAAGGATGCCAGGTCTAACAGCGATGAACATGGTAAATTAGAAAACTGAATGGTTGGGCATTGTTTTAGCTATATTTGGCTGATCTTTTCAGCAAACAGGGAATTAAAATGGATGCAATGCCATTCTTGACGCAGGTTAAAGTACTATCTGAGATAAGACATCATTTTTATAACCGTGCCACTCCCGCACCCTTGACAGGCTCAGCAAACAGAGCGAGGTGCAGTGAACTCACCCGCGCACAGAGGGCAGCTGCTTCTGGCCTGCGCCATGGCGGCCGCGCACCTGGAGGAGATCGTCCATGAAGGCGCCACCTGCTCCATCTGCTTGGATTTCTTCACGGAGCCGGTGACCACCGGATGCGGCCACAACTTCTGCCATCCATGTATCTCAAAGTACGTGGCGGACCCGTCTGCCAACTTCTCGTGCCCGCAGTGCAAGCGGACCTCCGACCAGGCGACGCTGAGGGCCAACGTGCAGCTGGGCACCATGGCGGACCGGCTGAAGCGCCTCAGCCTGCAGCGGGGGCCGGAGGGCGGCCACTTCCGGTGCCACAAGCACGACGAGCGGCTGAAGGTCTTCTGCAGGGACGACCAGCGGGCGATCTGCGTGGTGTGCAGCCTGTCCCGCGAGCACAGCTCCCACACGGCGGTGCCCGTGGAGGAGGCGGCGCAGGAGTTCAAGGTACACCGCGGCGCTCGCCTATACTCCTGCTGTTGTTGACAAAAGGAAAATGCTCACCCAGCTTGCCCTAGACACTTCGTTTACACATTTACATTTGAAAAAAGTAGTCGTTTATACTTTGGTTGTGATGCAGGGCAAAGCTGCCGTATTACTGACCCTGGCATGTGTTACTCTTGCATTCCTAACATTCAATTTTAAATTATATATATATACATTTTTCCAGCAATTCACGGGTTAACATGCAGCCTGCAGGCAGAGTAAAATGTCTCTTTCTCGGTCGCAGTCTTTGTGTAGTGCTGTTCTTATCACCATGTTTACTGGCGAACACACCTTCTGGTAGGTGTACTTTCACATGAGTCATCTGCTGCACTGCATTCCTGTAGTGAGTGACTCTTGAAGTAATAGCTTCACACTGTACATTGGGAGGGATGAGGGGGCACGCCAGACTGACAACCCTTTTATGTGTGTAAAAGGCCGCTTTATTGAAACAGGTGCACATCACAATTTTATTAAAACTGGCACTTTGCCTTACAAAACTAAAACCTCTCTAAACATCGAGTTACCTGACCCCTTGCCTTTCCTCCCCACCCCTACGATCTCCAAATGATAAAACATCCCCCCACCCTGCAAAATACAATACATAAAATTCAAATACATTAAATAATACACAATCTTATCCCATAACCTTTGAACTTCCTAACCACCCAGAACCTAACATCCTATCTGTCTTCCTGCAACTGTGACTAACGAGCTCCAATGTAAAACATCCAACCTGCTTAACCTTACCCCGTTCCTGTACACCAACTCCCCAACTTAACGCCAAACTACCAAACTCCAGCCAAACTTGGACAACTTCCAAAACAACATTGCCAGCACCTGTTCCAAACGACAGCATACAAACTTAAAACCCCTGCGCACCTGTTCCAAACCGGGTCAAAATCCTAAAAACCTAACCGAAAGCTTCCTCAAAAACCATAAAGCCCAGGAGGGAGGGCGGGGACCAAAAAAGCCTAACTACTGCGCTCCCAGCCACCAGGTCACCAGAACCTAAAATGGTGGCTGGGCAAGCGCAGGGACCCTTAAACTACCATTGGCTGGTATTCAAAAATTGGGCTGCCTTTTGGCTACTCCCAAGGCAGCCCAAACCTACAAAATGGCTGCCGCCATCTTGTCCCCACCCCCTCCCAATCTGCCCGGGGGCAGATCTCGAGGCTCGGCTGCCCCTCAAACCCCCCTTGGGAGGGATGAGGGGGCAAGCCAGACTGACAACCGTTTTATGTGTGTAAAAGGCCGCTTTATTGAAACAGGTGCACATCACAGTTTTATTAAAACAGCACTTTGCATTACAAAACGAAAACCTCTCTAAACATCTAGTTACCTGACCCCTTGCCTTTCCTCCCTCACCCCTACGATCCCCACATGATAAAACATCCCCCCACCCTGCAAAATACAATACATAAAATTCAAATACATTAAATAAAACACCATAATACACAATCTTATCCCATAACCTTTGAACTTCCTAACCACCCAAAACCTAGCATCCTATCTGTCTTCCGGCCACTGTAACTAACAAGCTCCAATTTAAAACCACCAACCTGCTTAACCATTCCCCGTTCCTGTACACCAACTCCCCAACTTAACGCTAAACTACCAAACTCCAGCCAAACTTGGCCAACTTCCAAAGCAACACCGCCAGCACCTGTTCCAAACGACAACATACAAACTTAAAACCCCTGCGCACCTGTTACAAACCGGGCCAAAATCCTAAAAACCTAACCGAAAGCTTCCCCAAAAACCATAAAGCTCAGGGAGGGAGGGCGGGGACCAAAAAAACCTAACTACTGCACTCCCAGCCACCAGGTCACTAGAACCTAAAATGGTGGCTGGGCAAGCGCAGGGACCCCTAAACTACCAGTGTGCTGGTATTCAAAAATTGGGCTGACTTTGGGCTACTCCCAAGACAGCCCAAACCTACAAAATGGCTGCCACCATCTCGCCCCCACCCCCTCCCAATCAGCCCGGGGGGGCAGACCTCGAGGCTCGGCTGCCCCCCAAACCCCCCTTGGGAGGGATGAGGGGGCAAACCGGACTGACAACCGTTTTGTGTGTGTAAAAGGCCGCTTTATTGAAACAGGTGCACATCACAATTTTATTAAAACTGGCACTTTGCCTTACAAAACTAAAGCCTCTCTAAACATCGAGTTACCTGACCCCTTGCCTTTCCTCCCCCACCCCTACGATCCCCACATGATAAAACATCCCCCACCCTGCAAAATACAATACATAAAATTCAAATACATTAAATAAAACACCATAATACACAATCTTATCCCATAACCTTTGAACTTCCTAACCACCCAAAACCTAACATCCTATCTGTCTTCCTGCAACTGTAACTAACGAGCTCCAATATAAAACATCCAACCTGCTTAAGCTTTCCCCATTCCTGTACACCAACTCCCCAACTTAATGCTAAACTACCAAACTCCAGCCAAACTTGGCCAACTTCCAAAACAACACTGCCACCCAGGAAAAGACGGGAGGATAGGTGACTACACCGCCTCCCTCTTTTCTTGCCCCCCCCACCACCAGTTGCCCCGTCAATCCTCCAAGTCACCCCCACTCTTTAACGAACTCCCAACAACCGGGTCAACACCTCCCTCAATTCCAACAGGTAAAGGTCAATGCCAAGGTGAGACAAATTAACCCCATCACCCCTAAACAGCTCCGGTTCATCATAAAGTATATCCTTATGCCAAATCCTCGAGAAATCTAGGTGCCTACAAAACCTGACCATCTCCACATTGACCTTCCTCCGGGCCTTATCAATCGCCTGCGGATGCACTGCGCCTCTCCACATCCTGCGCGGCACAAAATCGGTCCAGACCACTGCGCAACCAGCCCACTGCCTTTTGATCTCCCCCAAATCCCGCTTCATGTCCCTCATCAGCACCAAACCAGTCTCTCGCACCATGTCATTTTCCCCTAAATGAAGTATCAGGACATCCGGACACCTGCACGCCACAACCATTCCATTGAGTGTTGACACCAATTCTCGCCACAGCATGCCCCTTTTCCTTTCCAATGAACATTAAAAACATTAGGGTTGAAACCCAGGTTTTCACCAAAGTAGCTGGAGCGTGCCTGCACCTGGGCCCTTCTAACAAATGAATGCCCCACGATACAGACCACCATATCCCTGGCGAGGGGATCCGCCACCGAACCTGAAATGAGAAACAACAGTAAATACAGGAACAACCTACCCACCGCACGCGTTCATTGGCTCGAAACGCATCGCACGTAGCGCCGGTAGGATTTCGACGACCATCTACCCAACCACATGATGTCCCAACGCCCCCACCCCTGCCTGGGCGCCTCGGATGCCGCGCCGATCCGGAATGAATGGGTGCCAAAGCGCCTCCCCTCCAGGCCCAGCCACTGCAAAGCCTTGCACAATACCGCCAGCAGCTGCGAACCCGACGCCGGCCGGCCGGATGCATGTCGAAAAACCTTCCCATCCATTTGTGCCGCAGACTGCAGTCTCAACCTCCACCTCACGGGGCATCTCCCACCCGGCCAACCGCCTGCAATGAAACCCAGCGACCTACCCCCCTTTGATCCGTTTTTGCCTTCCGCAACCACAAATGCACTTCGGACTCCAGGAAAGAGATCTCAGACCACAATACTCCCGCCTCCCCCTTCGCTCCCAGTAATTCAGATACTTGAAAGGCCCCCGCAAACATCCAAACCATCAGGGTGGCGAACAAGTAGGTTTCCCTTTCATCAAAGCACACCCTCCCTGCAAAACCTCCAGGACTTGTTCCAGCAACACCAGCGACAAAGGCTGTAGGGCCCTGCACCCTCTCCCGCACTCTTGTGCCCACCCTTCCAATATGCGAGAACCAAGCTCCCCCGCCGATGGCACGTAACCCCACAGGAGTTTCCCCATAAACGCGATCCAGGCCATCGTCTGCTATCGTCACCCGCGTGAGCCCCCTGTCGATTAAACCCAGGATGAACTGAATTACGTCCTCTTGTCGCCTCCTCCCCGGGGCCCACCACCTCGCCCTGGATGCCAAAAAGTCCTCCCATGCTGTCATGTACGTCACCTTCGTCGACTCTGCCAAGGACCCTAGAACCAGCTGCAACATCCTGTGTTGCCTACGTACCACATCTGAGGCGGGATGCTGGTCGGGTCCCGATCCGTGTCCTTGGCTAACCCACGGAATCTCCCCCACTGCGAACGAGACAAAGCATATGCTATTACATTGTCGACCCCAGGCACATGCACAGCGCAAAAGGCAATATCATAGACCAAGCAGCCTAACACAAACACTTGCAGAAGCTTCAGCACCTGCGCAACCCTGGCTGACTGGCGATTGACCACCTCCACCACCGCCATGTTGTCCACGTGAAAAGTCACTCGTCTGTGGGCCAGAAGCTCCCCCCAGAGTGAGACTGCCACCACCAAAGGGAAACGTTTGAGAAAAGCAATACTCCTGCCTCCTCCCGCCCATTCTGGGGGTCACTTCTCCGCGCATCACTTCCCCTGCCAGTACAAGCCAAAGCCATCGCTCCCCACCGCATCCGAGAAGATTTGAACATCCCAGACCAGGGCTTCTCCCGCTGCATGGGGATCCCGTTGAAATCCTGCAGGAAAAAACGCCACATCCGCAAATCTTCCCTCACTCCAGCGGGCAGCCGTATGTGGTGATGCGGCGGTTTCCGCCCCGCCAAAGCCCTATCCAGCCTCCTGCAAAAGGTTCTCCCCACACGCACCACCCTGCAAGTAAAATTGAGGTGGCCCAACAGCACTTGTATTTCTAACACCGTAACCTTAGGTTGTGCCAACATCACCTCCAGCAGCTCCAACATATGCTGCTTTTTCTCCACTGGTAAACGGGCCTCCATAGCCACCGAGTCCAGCTCAATCCCAAAAACGACAGCGCTGTGCATGGCCCCACTGTCTTTTCCGGTGCCAGTGGCACCCTAACTCCCCCATGAGCTCCTGAAACCTGTCTGCGTAGCCGGGGTGCCGAACAAAAAGAAGCCATCCAGGTAGTGCGTGACACCTTGGTGACCCGTCCGTTCCGTGAACAACCATTGTAGGAACAAACTGAAACACTCAAAGAGTGTGCATGACATTGAGCAGCCCATCGGCAACACTTTGTCCACGTACCAGCAGCCGTCAAACTGAATCCCCAGTAGGCGCCAATTGTCTGGATGGACTGGGAGCAGCCGAAAGCCAACTTGATGTCACACTTCGCCATCCTTACCGTTGCGCCCGCCGCCACCACCAAGGCCATGGCCGCATCAACTGAGGAATAAGACACCGTGGTCTCCCGTTCGTCAATGTAATCATTTACGGAGCCCCCTTCGGGCCATGACAAGTGCTGAATGAGCAAAACTGCCCTGTCTACTTTTTTGGCACGACCCCAATGGGAGACACAATTAGCTCCGCCAACGGCTACTCATCAAAAGGTCCCGCCATGCGGCCCTCGCACACCTCCTTTTCCAGCTTGCTCCGCACCACCTCCGGGTGCTTCCTGGTGGACTTGACATTGTCGGCCCACCTGTGCTGCCTCGGCCCCTCGTAACCCAGACGAAACCCCAACCTCAAACGCTCGGGGGCCCCCAGGTCCGGGTAATCGTGCAGAGCCGCCACCAACCGGTCCACCCTAACCGGAGTATGAACCTTTGGGCCCAGGCCCCTTATCACCTCTGCCTGTCCCTGCTGACTGCTGTGCCCCCGACCGCGGACCAACTGCCATACCCTGCTGTCCCCATTTTGATTGCTCCGACGCCCCCCAGCACCTGACCAGGGGATGGCCATATTTCCCGCAGACGGAACACTCATGGCGGAAACGGAAATGATCTTGCGTGCACACACCTTTGTTATAGTCCCAACAGGCACCTGAAACACCGGACTGGTTCTTGGCCCCTGCCCCCACCCCTCCCCGGGTGGGGCGTCACTGAAAGGGTTGGTAAATTATCGGCAGCCCGCTCGCTGTAAAGATGGTCTTCCCCGACCCCACCAGCCCCATCGTAGGCTGCCAGAGATCAGTGTCCAACTCGCCCCATTTCGCTTCTGGATCCCAGGCCATTCGTGCCCTGAACTCCTCATCATACTGCAAAACCACCTTCCGTGATTTGGGCCTTCCGGATGACGTCCATATATTTAAACAAGGACACCGACCGCTCCGGGAATTTTTCGCAATATATGCTAGCAAATATTAAAAAGGCCGCCGTCCAATTCTCAATCGTAAGGGACACCTTCGGCCTCTCCTGGAGTTATTACTCCTCCTCCTTCGAGCCCTCCTTCGCCGCACTTCCCAGTGAAGGAGCTTTAGCATCTCAAAGTACTCCCCCTTCCAAATACGCTCTTTCGTCGCCAACATCAAAAAGGCACCCAGCGGTTTCGTAATCCCCATGTACGGCAGCCGCTTGATCTTCAGTTCCTTAATCTGGTTTCGCAACTTCCTCCTCCGACGCGCCCGTACCTGCCGAACCAGCCCCACCTGCAGCCTCGGCAGCCGCACTCCCCTTAGCTCCGTCCCCTTCCGCAGCCACTCCCCACCCCACCCCAACTGAAACCAGGCGTGCCGGGGACACTGCTGCTCGCGTACCTGACACCAAGGAGGCCACACTCCGCTCTCCACTGCGCCGATCCAGAGACGCTGTCCTTGGCTCCCAACGCGATGTCCGGGCCATCCTCTCTCGTTGGCACCGTGACATCTGTAAACACTCGAAACACCATTATTCGGCCCCCCTCCGCCTTCGCCATCCCTCAGCTCTCCTTCCTCCAAACTGTCCTCATCCTCAACTATCTGCACAGTACCCGCTCCATAACCCCTTCCTGTCTGCGGCGCCAACTGCCCCCTGCTAGCAAGATTATAAACAACGCATGCGTCGCTCATCCAGCCGCAAAGCTCCCCAGGATGCTGGGGCCCGTGGGTGTTGGGGTTGGCGAGCCCGCCTCGGGCCTTTGTCTGCCAGCCGCGATGGGATCCCCCGCCGGTACGTGGTTGCCCGAGGAGGCTCCGCCCTCGCTTCGCCTTGGCGCCGGTGGTCCATCCCCAGCCCTGCCAAGTCAGGAGCCCCTCGCCGCTTTTCCTCCTGCAAAAGCAATGGCCAGACTGGTGTGCTGGGTCCCTCACTCACCCCGACCTGACCCCCCCTGCCTCCCCACCATCCCCGCGCCCTCGGCCCCCAAGACCCCCCAGCCTCCCTTAGCTCCACCCCCGCATCCCACCTTCCTCCTCATAATGGCTCCACGCCAACCCCCAATACCCACACCCCCATCATTGGACCAAGCCCCCCCATCCCCCCAGCCCTCCGCGTCGGAAACCCTCCCCTCCGCAACCCACTCAGTCCACCTTTCCCCCCTGCCACCAGGGGCCCCCACCCCCACACCCTCTCTGCACCCTTGTGCCTCCCTAACCCCCTCCCCCAAGACTCGAAGACATCCAAACCATCCCAGTTCCCCCCACTCCCCTCCGAAAGCATTAGTGGAGACCAAACCCCGACTCATCCCACCCCCTCTGAGCCCCTGACACCTCTCCCCCTCCCCTGCACCCCCATCTCGACCAAGGAAACGTCCTCGAAGGCCCCACCCATCCAAGCGTGGCCTCGTGACCAACCCCCCCACCACCTGCCCCTGCTGCCTCAACCCCCTGCTGCCCGTGGCCTGCACCATCTACCCCAGCCGGCGAGGGGGGCACTCCTTGCCCTCTTTCCCGCTCATCTTGCCTCCTGCCTTCCCTCCCTGGGGCACCCCTGCTGAAACTCCCCTCCCCTCAGAGGGCCCCGCCCCACAGCATCCCGACCCCGGAGGTACCAGCCCGCTCCTCACGCTCGGGGGGGAACTGCTCTCTGCCCCCCCGTGCGTACCCACCGATATTCCCTGGCCCCCGCCCACCCCAGCCGCACACCGCGTACCGGCCGGGGAAGCGTTCATCGCGTTTTGCCCGCTGCGCTCCACCAGACCTTGTCCCGACCCTCCCACCACACCAGATGCCTCCCGCAACCCAGCAGGGGAGCGCTCCTCGCTCCTCCCCACCGCGTGCCACCAGACCTTGTCCCCGGCCCTCCCACCACACCAGATGCCTCCAGCAACCCAGCGGGGAAGTGATCCTCGCGCCTCCCCACCGCTGGCTCGTGACAGCCCGCCCGAGCCTCCCGCCGCACCCCGGCCACACGACTGAGGCACCACCCCAGCCCCGGGCCCAGCCGCCGGCACCCTCGCGACCTCTCCCGAAGCAGCGGGGCAGTCATTACTCGCAACGGGCACCCGCGGAGAGACGCCCCCAGCGTCCCCCCTCCCCAGCTTCCTCCCACGGCCCCCCGCCTTCCCTGCGCCCTCCTCCTTGCCATCCAGGGCCGCGCTCGGACAGACCGCGTGACCCTGTACCCTCACCTGAAGCCGGGCCGATTTTCGGGGCGGCTAGCAGGCCAACACGGCCGCCGCTACCCCCGCCGACACGCTCCACACAGGACGTGCCCCCCCCTGGGGGCCCACGAGCAAGTCCATCCGTCCTGCCTCACTGAGCAGGCGGAGGGACTCCAGAACACGAATATCCTCCGCAGCCATCACTAATCACTTCCAGCAATGACAGTAAAGCCTGAAAAAACACCAACAAAAACACCAAAAGCCTGACCAAAAAAGCCTAACTACTGCGCTTCCAGCCACCAAGTCACCAGAACCTAAAATGGTGGCTGGGCAAGGTCAGGGACCCCTAAACTACCATTGGGCTGGTATTCAAAAATTGGGCTGCCTTTGGGCTACTCCAGAGGCAGCCCAAACCTACAAAATGGCTGCCGCCATCTCGTGCCCACCCCCTCCCAATCTGGGGGGCAGACCTCGAGGCTCGCCCCCCCCACCTCCCCCCCAAACACCCCTTGTAACATCACTGGTACCTGCCGCTTCCAGGCCCAGCTGTTGGAACCGTTCCACGAGGCTTTGAGAGGCACGGTGGTGCAGGACCGCTGGCTTTATGAAGGGGGCAAGTCCCAAGTAGTTGGTAGGGCTCGTGCTATATGTGGCTCAATGGTTAGAGCGGCAGACCTTGATGCAGAGCGCTGGCCAGGGACCAGGGTTCGATTCCCGCCTCGGCAGGATCGGGCTTAAATGCCTCTGACTGGATATTCTCGCCTCAGTGCCGAATCTAAGCATGGGCCCCACGCTGCAACTCTGGGCAATAGCTTGCTTAGTCTCCACAACGGCCCCCGATACACAAGGTATGCCTGGTTTCACCATGGGATGCCCAGGAGTGGACACCTCACAAGGAAAAGCCAGGAGGGGTTCCCTTGTGGTAGGAGTACAAGCGCCGGGATGCTTACAGGTTACTGTTCGCGCTATACAAATACAAACATTTACATTTACATTTACATTTACTATCCCCAGCTACTTCTGTCTGAAAGCAAACACTATCAAGAGCTAGGAAGCACTAGCAAGCGCTGGCTTTACGTCCATCATCCCAATGTAAAGCAACTCTGACCAATAAACCTTTGCGGGACAATTGCCTAGGAAATGAGGATCTGAGCAAATGTTCCAGCCACAAATTGGGATTACACCAACTGAACCTATGTTTTAAGCCATTTTGTTGCACAAAGTTGTTTAAACACTTCTGATTTCATTCACTGAAGTCCAGCTATGGAATATTTTTTGTGATGTTCACTGGTAAACCTGACTACTCTACTCCAATTAGGGGATTTGAGGGTATATTTTTTGTGTCAGCTATGAGCCATGATCGGAGTTTCGATATTTATAAAACTAATAACAGTTATCAAAACAGCCAAAAAGGAAACAAGGGACAGCGCTAAACAAATAGCCAGGTTTTCTGATGTTTTTTCAAATTCTGATGATTTGAGTCTAGATGCATTGAAAGGGACAGAGAATTTCACCATTTGGGGCCCACAGATCTTCCACACACAAATGCGTTTAATTCGCAGAACAATCTTCAAGGGGACCTCTGATAATCTTGTGGGCTCTGCCAGGAATATGCCTGTCTAACTTTGTTTCCATCAGTCGATACCCCTATTTGTATAAGACTTTATATACAATACACTGCGTGTTGGACCTAGATTACCCAAGCCTACATATGGTAGCTTGGCACAGTAGTGGTCTACAGCTAACTCCCGGCGTTGGCTAAGTACTTACAAGGCTTACCCACAGTAACACAGTGATGAACCACTAAAATAAAGACACAACACCTTTGTTTGCAAAAATACCGTTACCTTTTATAAAAATAATATGCTCTTCTTGTTATGCTTTTTAGTCAGGGGTAAAAGACAATCAAATTACACATTTACATGAAATTTAAATCACTCTTCAATATTTTTCCTGCTCAGAGTTTGAGAATCCAAGGTACATTTAGGTTCTGTAATTACTTAGGACACAAGACACTTCACTAATAATTTTTACAGGAAGGCAAAATACAGTCTGGCAGAGTAATATGTTTTTAAAGACACATTTGCAGGTACATTACATTTGTGATAAGAGGCTGTCTATAATACAACCCACTACTCCACTAGGAGGTTACAGCTAGGGATTTGCACTCTACAGTTTCAATATGTTATTTAACCACTCTTAGGCGTGTACATTACCCCTCAGCTCTTAGCCTTCTTCTCACTCAACAGGCCTCTACCACAGGGGTGGATCTTCTCAACATAAACCCCCAGCCATGTGGCTAAAAGGAGACAAAGCAGAATCAACAATGTTCCCCCTTTGATCAATTCACAGGTTGCACCTTAATGGTGAAGGTTCTACTTCCTTAGTTAATAACAGGATATAAGGGCTCTTCCTAGTGAGCCTGGTAATTCTCCCTGCACTCCACTCTCCCCCTCTTATCTCATTAGGAGCTAGATTTTTACGTGGACTGGGCAGTTCTGTCACTCGGTTTCTTTATATGTAATTCTGGCGGCTTAAAAGTCAATTGCCTGTCTTTAAGATTTCCCGCTTTGATGCTCTCAGTCACCCGATGCTTCCGCCTCCCACACCCTCTCTACCCGGCTTACTTTTAAGTTCCGGTCAATGCAGCTGGTGTTGCCCGGGTCACGCGGTGCTGGGGAAGCCTTCCCGCAGTTGTCGAGGCGTGTCAGGGAAGCCTACCTCAGACCGAGGCGCTTCACCGAGGTGACCGATGCAGCGCTTCTGCCTCCTCAGGAGGGGGGATGAACACGGGGAGCTCCGACGCTGACAGCTTCCTCCTAGACGCGATCGGCTCTCCTCAGGCGCACTACCCCGCTGGGCATGCGCGGAAGCGCTCGCTCTTCTCCCGCCTCCGCACTCACTCGAAGGGAGGACGCTGGTCTACTGGTGACGCTGCTCTCCTGGGCCTGCCCGATCATAGGCCCCTCCTGCCTCACGACAAGCGTCTGGCTGCCGGTCATGCGCGGAAGCGCCGATCTCTTCGTTTTGACGCGGCCGGTGCCCCCGGGGTCCCGATGCCGATCAGGGCAGCGTCGCTGCTTCCCTCCAGTCACCTCTCACTTGGGCTTCACAGGAAGGATGTCCACACACGGCGCCCTCGCTCCACAGGTCGTCAGGGTGCCACAGACCTCCAACCTCACCAAGGCGCTTCCAGGGATCTACCACTGCCTCAACACCCTGGTAGGTGCAGCGCTGGGCAGGGGATATGGGATTAGATTTCAGAAGGAAGGTCCTGTCAGGTTTTACAGGAATGCTGATTAAGAAGAGTCTTCCTTCTCACGTAGCTCGATTTCCTTATCAATAGTTGATGTCTTTGAGAGAGGGATCGGTCAAAGGCTGAAGGGGGAACAATCCTCTGAAGTAACTGTCAGCCTCAGTGACAGACTAGCTGCTCTCAGTGTGTCCACCTCCTCTCACCACTGCCTCACTCCTCTACTCTGGTCAGCCCAAAATGGCTGCTGGTCACTGGCCTTATATAGGGTGGCCTGAGACCTGCAGAATCCTCTAGTGTATTCTAGAAAGTTCCCTAATGTTAACCTATGGACCTGTCCTCCAGTGGTGTCCGTTATGGCAGTTGGTGGACACCATTTTAGATCTCTGGAGATCCCTAGATTTCCAAGGGGGCTGACTAGGCCTCACAGGTTATGAGGGAAAAATGGCGTCATCGCCAAGGAGCACCTAGCCTCCTGACAGCATTAAAAAAACTCCTGATGGACATATGTAAAAATAAAAAATAGAAAGTCTGGGAGGCTAAGGGGGACAAAAATAAATCATGGTGGTTAGAGTCTTCCCAGAAGCAGACAGGTCTAACACGCGTCCCCCCCAGCTGAAAGTGGGGAGAACTACCCAACCCCTTGGGAGTCCTCATCACTAAGGCGGAAATACCTGGATAGACCGTCTGCATTGGCATGGTCTGCCCCAGGTCGGTGTTCCACCCTGAAGTCCATTCCCTGTAGGGAGATGGACCACCTTAGCAACTTGGGATTTTCCCCCTTCATTTGCATCAGCCAACGAAGGGGGCGATGGTCAGTCTGAACTAGGAAGTGCGAACCAAACAGGTATGGTCGCAGCTTCTTCAGAGCCCAGACCACCGCAAAGGCTTCTCTCTCAATTGTACTCCACCTCCTTTCCCTGGGGAGTAGTCTCCTGGACAGGAAGACCACGGGTTGATCCAAGCCCTCATCATTTAGCTGCGATAACACTGCCCCAATGCCATGTTCTGACGCATCTGTTTGGACAATGAATTCTCTAGCAAAATCAGGGGCCTTGAGAATGGGAGCGGAACACAATGCTTGTTTCAAGGTCAGGAAGGCTCGCTGGCAAGCCTCCGTCCAGACTACCCGTCGGGGTTGCTTCTTGGAAGTAAGCTCAGTGAGAGGGGCCACGATAGTGCCATACCCCTTCACGAAGCGACGGTAATATCCAGTGAGGCCCAGGAAGGCTCGGACCTCTGTTTGAGTCTTGGGGGGCTCCCAGGCGATGATAGCCTCAATCTTTGCCTGGAGGGGCTGCACCGTCCCTCTGCCCACCAAGTGACCTAGGTACACCACCGACCCCTGTCCGATCTGACACTTGCTGGCCTTGATTGTCAATCCAGCCTGTTGCAGGGCATGAAGAACAGCTTGCAGATGCTGCAAATGGTCCTCCCAGCTGCTACTGAAGACAGCAATGTCGTCCAGGTATGCAGCAGAAAAAGCTTCCATTCCAGAAAGGACCCTGTTCACCAGCCGCTGAAAAGTGGCAGGGGCATTCTTGAGCCCAAAGGGCATCACGCGAAATTGGTAGTGTCCCTCAGGTGTAGAGAAGGCTGACCTTTCCTTCGCCTCCTCTGTAAGGGAAATCTGCCAGTACCCTGAAGTTAGGTCAAAGGTACTTAAGTATTGAGCAGCTCCCAGCCGGTCAATCAGCTCATCCGCCCGTGGGATAGGATGGGCATCAGTTTTGGTCACTGAGTTCAAGCCTCGGTAGTCCACACAGAACCTCAATTCCGGTGTGGTGCCTGGTGGGGCAGCCTTTGGTACCAAAACCACCGGGCTAGACCAAGGGCTTCCAGAAGGTTCAATCACTCCCAGCTCCAGCATCTTGGCGACTTCACCCTTGATGCTGGCCTTCACCTTGTCCGACAGCCGGTAGATTTTAGACTTCACAGGTGGGCTGTCTCCTGTGTCCACGTCATGGGTACACAGGTGGGTCCTACCCGGGACAAGGGAGAACAGAGAAGAAAATTGCTCCAGGATCTGGCGGCAATCACTCTGCTGTTCAGGAGTTAGGGATGGCGAGAGAATCACTCCCTCCACCGACCCATCCTTTTCTTGGGACGAGAGAAGATCAGGGAGAGGTTCGCTTTCTTCTTCCTCTGCTCCATCGGTTACCATCATCAAGACAACCGCGGGCCTCTCATGATGTGGCTTGAGGCGATTGGCATGCAGCACCCTGTGGGGCTGCCTCGGGGCCTTAAGATCCACCAAGTAGGTAGACTTCCCCTTCTTCTCCAACACCTCAAAGGGGCCTGTCCAACGGTCCTGAAGGGCATTTAGCTCTCCAGGTTCCATCACCCACACCTTCTGTCCAGGCTCCAGTTCCACTGGGTGAGCGTTGTGGTCATACCACTCTTTCATCACTGCTTGGCTGGCCTCCAAGTTGTCTGAAGCTTGCTTCCACAACTTAGACATTTGGCTCCGGAAGGCCAGCATGTAGCTCACCACGTCCTGGGGAAGTTTTCTGGGAGTCCGTTCCCATCCGTCCTTCACCAGGCTGAGAGGTCCCCGTACAGGGTGCCCGTACAAAAGTTCGAAGGGGCTGAAGCCCACTCCCTTTTGTGGCACTTCCCTGTAAGAAAACAAGAGACAGGGGAGGAGGATGTCCCATTTCCTCCGCAGGCTCTCAGGTAGACTCCTGATCATACCTTTCAAGGTTTTGTTAAACCTTTCCACAAGACCATTGGTTTGTGGGTGATAAGGAGTGGTGAACCGATAGGTAACTCCACACTCCTTCCACATAGCCCGCATGTACGCTGAAAGGAAGTTAGTCCCCCTGTCGGACACAACCTCCTTGGGGAAACCCACTCGGGTAAAGATCCCCATCAGGGCCCTTGCCACCACAGGTGCAGTGATGGTCCTCAGAGGTATGGCCTCTGGGTACCGTGTGGCATGATCCACCAAAACCAGTATGAACCGGTGACCAGCTGACGTTGGTGGATCCAATGGCCCTACAATGTCGATGCCCACCCTCTCAAAGGGGGTGCTAACGACAGGTAGTGGTTCCAGGGGAGCTTTAAGCTTCACTCCTGTTTTCCCACTAGCTTGGCAGGACACACACGTCCGACAGTATGTGTCAGACGCCACTTTCATTCGAGGCCAGTAGAAGTGGGGGACAAGCCGGGCAAAGGTCTTGTCCTGTCCTAGATGTCCTGCCAATGGTATCTCATGAGCCAATTCCAGTAGAAAGGCTCTAAAGCATTGAGGGACCACCAAGGCTCTGGCTGAACCGTGGCCAGGTGCCTTGGGCTCACTGTAGAGGAGTCCATCCTCCCAGTAAATCCGGTAGCTCCCTTCAATGTTTCCTGCTGCCTGGGCGTTGGCCTGTTGCCGCAGCCCCTCGAGAGTAGGACACTCTTTCTGAGCTTCACAGAATTCTTCCCTGGAAGGACCTCCCTCCACATGCCATTCAGTAGGGATGGGCAGGTTCTCCAAGGAAGCAACATTCTCCCCGGTGGACTCCAGATCCACCTCCGCAGGTGGTCCAGCTGTCTCACGAGGTGGAGATGTCGAGGCAGGGTCCTCCGGCCTCTTGTCCTTCTCCTCTCTGGCAGCCGGCTGGGCCATTGTTCCAGGCTCCAGCGTAAGCAACTTTTCCCTTCGGGCAGTTGCTGACCTCGTGCTGACACAAGTCCAGTCAGGGGGTCCCAACATCGCAGAGTGAGTCTGGTACTCCACCCTCCTCCAAGCATTGTGCTCCATATCATTCCCTAACAGGCAGTCAACAGGCACGGCAGGGCTTACGGCAACTCGAAGTGGACCTGCAACCCCTCCCCACTCAAAGGGAACCTCAGCCACAGGGTAGTGGCCCAATCTGCCGTCAGCCATTACGGCGGGATGGAGTACGTCTGGGATGACCTGCTCTGGAGACACCAGCTGACTCCTTACCATAGTCATGCTGGCTCCTGTGTCTCTCAGAGCCTCCCCTCTACGGCCGTTGATGGTGACCCACTGCTCATACTTAGTAGTATTAGAGGGCAGCTGGGTCTTGGGAACCATCTCCTTATCTCCCAGGGACACTAAAGTGACACCCGCCCGCTCCCCTCCATTAAACAAAGGCATCTCCTCCCCGAGCACTACACTAGTGATTCCCGGGGCTTTTCCTCCAGTGGGAGGGGGTGGTCTTTTTGGGCACCTCACATCTCCTTTATAGTGTCCCACACCACCACACTCAAAACAATGAACAACCCTTGGCTGCTGGCTTTGGCCAGGGGTAGGGTTGCGAGGGGGGTTACTCTTGGGGATGAATCCTCTGCCCCTTCCTTGCGAAGTATTTTGTGGCCCTTTAGAGAACTCCCTCTTAGTTTCCCCTCCCTCTTTCTTCTGGGGGGCGCCCTGTCCTTGCTTCTGGGAATTCCCTCCAGTCCCCTTAGTTGACACCCGGGTACTAACCCAGATGTCCGCCTCCTCAGCAAGCTTCCTGGGGCTGGTCAGCTTGCTGTCCACCAGATGCTGTCTTAGCTCGGGAAGACACTTCTCGAGTAGGTGTTCCTTGAGTATGAGGTCATATAGTCCCTCATAGTCCCCTACTTCGCTGCCTCTTACCCAACCCTCCAGGGCCTTCCTGGAGTAGTCCAAGAAATCTACCCAGTTTTGTGTGCCCAACTTGTAGCTGCCCCGGAACTTTTGTCTATATTTCTCAGGGGTCAACCCAAACTTCTTGAGCAGCGCTAATTTCATAGCCGGATAATAGGTCTGTTCACTCGAGTCAAGGGCCAACAAAGTATCCCTGCCAGTGGGGGGCATGTATTTGTATAACCCACCTCCCCAGTGGACTTCCAGAATCCCATGGGCCCTCAGCGAGACCTCGTAGGCGGCTAGCCATTTAGCAATGTCGTCACTGGGTACATAACAAGCCATTATGTCTTTTGGTAGGTACGGTCTAGGTTCTCGGGTGTTGGTTTGGTTATCGCTGCCACCATTCTCTGGTTTGGGGGTACGTAAGTTTAGGGCTTGCAAATCCATCTCCTTGATGGTCCGCTCATGCTCCAACCTCTTTTCCTCCCTCACCATGTCCATCCTGGCTAGTTCTATTCTCATCCTCCTCTCCTCCCTCCTGTCTTCCAACTCGGCGTCGGTCAGGCCCCTCTCTGACACACTACTGCCCACTCTAGAAGGTGTTCTAGGACCTGTTACTAGGTTCTCCCCTCCCGCCTGGTACAGTGTTGTGGTCTCCAGGACAGTGTCCTTGTCACTCTCTTCAGGATCTACCTCCTCCCCGGAATGAGCCTCTACCCATGCCCGAATACTGGTCAGCAGCTCAACTTTCCTGGCGCCTTTCTTGAAAAACACCCCCTGCTGCTGACACCATTCCTTCAATTGAGGCACAGTATAATTGTCTAGCTCTTCCACATTTATCTCCATTCTTATTTGAAGTATAAAATACTATACAGGAGAAATCCACAGAGTGACCTGAGGTCAACCTCCACCCACCGCCAGAAGTCAATTTGGAAAAATCAAAAATTGTAAATTAGGAGGGCCGCAGGGAGAAAACTCCAGGTGGGGTCTCGTGGTTGGCACTGCGTTACTAATAAGTAAGTGTAAGTACAAATCCGCAATCCCACCGCTGAAACACCAATTATGTTGGACCTAGATTACCCAAGCCTACATATGGTAGCTTGGCACAGTAGTGGTCTACAGCTAACTCCCGGCGTTGGCTAAGTACTTACAAGGCTTACCCACAGTAACACAGTGATGAACCACTAAAATAAAGACACAACACCTTTGTTTGCAAAAATACCGTTACCTTTTATAAAAATAATATGCTCTTCTTGTTATGCTTTTTAGTCAGGGGTAAAAGACAATCAAATTACACATTTACATGAAATTTAAATCACTCTTCAATATTTTTCCTGCTCAGAGTTTGAGAATCCAAGGTACATTTAGGTTCTGTAATTACTTAGGACACAAGACACTTCACTAATAATTTTTACAGGAAGGCAAAATACAGTCTGGCAGAGTAATATGTTTTTAAAGACACATTTGCAGGTACATTACATTTGTGATAAGAGGCTGTCTATAATACAACCCACTACTCCACTAGGAGGTTACAGCTAGGGATTTGCACTCTACAGTTTCAATATGTTATTTAACCACTCTTAGGCGTGTACATTACCCCTCAGCTCTTAGCCTTCTTCTCACTCAACAGGCCTCTACCACAGGGGTGGATCTTCTCAACATAAACCCCCAGCCATGTGGCTAAAAGGAGACAAAGCAGAATCAACAATGTTCCCCCTTTGATCAATTCACAGGTTGCACCTTAATGGTGAAGGTTCTACTTCCTTAGTTAATAACAGGATATAAGGGCTCTTCCTAGTGAGCCTGGTAATTCTCCCTGCACTCCACTCTCCCCCTCTTATCTCATTAGGAGCTAGATTTTTACGTGGACTGGGCAGTTCTGTCACTCGGTTTCTTTATATGTAATTCTGGCGGCTTAAAAGTCAATTGCCTGTCTTTAAGATTTCCCGCTTTGATGCTCTCAGTCACCCGATGCTTCCGCCTCCCACACCCTCTCTACCCGGCTTACTTTTAAGTTCCGGTCAATGCAGCTGGTGTTGCCCGGGTCACGCGGTGCTGGGGAAGCCTTCCCGCAGTTGTCGAGGCGTGTCAGGGAAGCCTACCTCAGACCGAGGCGCTTCACCGAGGTGACCGATGCGGCGCTTCTGCCTCCTCAGGAGGGGGGATGAACACGGGGAGCTCCGACGCTGACAGCTTCCTCCTAGACGCGATCGGCTCTCCTCAGGCGCACTACCCCGCTGGGCATGCGCGGAAGCGCTCGCTCTTCTCCCGCCTCCGCACTCACTCGAAGGGAGGACGCTGGTCTACTGGTGACGCTGCTCTCCTGGGCCTGCCCGATCATAGGCCCCTCCTGCCTCACGACAAGCGTCTGGCTGCCGGTCATGCGCGGAAGCGCCGATCTCTTCGTTTTGACGCGGCCGGTGCCCCCGGGGTCCCGATGCCGATCAGGGCAGCGTCGCTGCTTCCCTCCAGTCACCTCTCACTTGGGCTTCACAGGAAGGATGTCCACACACGGCGCCCTCGCTCCACAGGTCGTCAGGGTGCCACAGACCTCCAACCTCACCAAGGCGCTTCCAGGGATCTACCACTGCCTCAACACCCTGGTAGGTGCAGCGCTGGGCAGGGGATATGGGATTAGATTTCAGAAGGAAGGTCCTGTCAGTTTTTACAGGAATGCTGATTAAGAAGAGTCTTCCTTCTCACGTAGCTCGATTTCCTTATCAATAGTTGATGTCTTTGAGAGAGGGATCGGTCAAAGGCTGAAGGGGGAACAATCCTCTGAAGTAACTGTCAGCCTCAGTGACAGACTAGCTGCTCTCAGTGTGTCCACCTCCTCTCACCACTGCCTCACTCCTCTACTCTGGTCAGCCCAAAATGGCTGCTGGTCACTGGCCTTATATAGGGTGGCCTGAGACCTGCAGAATCCTCTAGTGTATTCTAGAAAGTTCCCTAATGTTAACCTATGGACCTGTCCTCCAGTGGTGTCCGTTATGGCAGTTGGTGGACACCATTTTAGATCTCTGGAGATCCCTAGATTTCCAAGGGGGCTGACTAGGCCTCACAGGTTATGAGGGAAAAATGGCGTCATCGCCAAGGAGCACCTAGCCTCCTGACAGCATTAAAAAAACTCCTGATGGACATATGTAAAAATAAAAAATAGAAAGTCTGGGAGGCTAAGGGGGACAAAAATAAATCATGGTGGTTAGAGTCTTCCCAGAAGCAGACAGGTCTAACACTGCGTCTTAAATTTGATGCAGGCTTCAACGCGGGTAAAATTACTCAAGTTTTTCATGACTTCAGAGTTAACAGCAACATGAAGATGTGGAGTTATTTGACCCCATAGCCCCTACTACTGAGTGGGTGAAAGTGCCAGCTGTCACCATGGCCATGCTGGAAATCACAAACAGCCCAGGCACACATTTTCAAACCAGCCCTACACAGAAAGATGCTGCTACTGCAATGGGACCATCAGGCATGGTTGGGTCATAGCGGTCCATTCAGGTCTGAAAGTAGTCTTCAGAGCCAGGATCCCACCATGTGGAAACCAGCATGCCAACATGGCCTGCAAGCCCAGTTCGGACATAGCTGTCACATTCCACCTTTTGGCTCCTTCAGAGGGAACCAGGTGTAGTCAACTGTCTCTTGGAACCAATCACTCAGTATTTGTAGAGTACACACTGCCACCCCTAGGAATATATGGGTGCTGAGGTGACGTATCTATCGAAAAGCCATGTCTTGTGCTTCTTTCTGAACTCCACCATGGACGGGACTGTACGGAGGTGAAGGGGTAGGGTATTCCAGATCTTGGTGGTGATGTAGGAGAAGGAGCCACCCCCGATGCAGCTGCGATGGATCCAGAGTTTGTGTGCGAGTGTGGCAGAGTTTAGGTGACTTGCAGGCAGGTGGACGTTCAGTTGATGGTTCATGCAGGTTGGTCCTTTGCAGGCATGCTTGAGGATCTTGAAATGGCATCTCTTCTGGATGGGGAGCCAGTGGAGGTCTCCGAGGTGCGGGTGATGTGGGACCATTTGGGGAGGTCCAGTATGAGTCTGGCTGCGGCTTTTGTATGGTTTGGGGTCTTTTGAGGAGTTGGGTAGAGATTCCATTGCAGAGAGAGTTGCCATAGTCTAGGTGGTTGGTGACAAGGGCCTGTTTGGTGGTCTTTCTAGTGTTGATGGTGAACCATCTGATGATTCTGCGGAGCATGCAGAGGTTGTGGAAACATGAGGAGGTGACTCCATCGACTTATCGTTCCATTGTTAACTGGCTGTCGAGGATTATGCTGATGATGCATGCGTGGTCTGTTGGTGTCACCTATACGAAACCGGAGATAGAGCCAGGAGACTCCTGGCGTGGTAAGGCAGGAAAGAGGGTGAAACAAGATGGGTGGCATAAAAAAGGTAGACATCAATCGGACCACAGACCAGGTGATAACCGATATCTTTGCAAATTACGATGATGACTTTTACAAGGCGAGGAATTTGGCAAATGACTCACAGATTCATTTTCCATTTATTTTATTTTGCATAGGTAATTAAAACCATTGCAATACAAAAGAATTTCAGTTAAAAGCAGAAATGTACATACATAAAACTACTTTAATCACATTACTTGTATTTATAAATTATTTCTAAAAACATTGCTCTACTTCAGCGAGTAAAGCGTCAGGCTATGTGTGTACTTTTTTCCCACAGCTAGGTAGTTTTCAACTAAATATGCTGTCCACTGCTTGGGGCAATAACTGCGACGTCTATAATGTCCCGCAAGTCAGTTCTAGTTCGCTAGGGGGTAATCCTTATTCCAGGTATTTCTTCCTTTCTCTGGTTATGCCCTAGTTTGGTTAGGAGAAGTTTGACTCCGGAAACAGAGTGCAGCTGTGCATGTGAAAGCGATGAATATAGAGGAGTTCTTCTCACCTCCTCCTTGCAATCTTACTTATCTTTCATGCAGCTAGCTTCTTTTATAGTTGCATTACTGGCATTTTCTGCTTGCATAACCTCAGGTACCTTACTAGACGACAGTTCAGTTGTGGATCGGTAGTTGCAAAGCATGCCAGTGCTGCTTGCCTCCTGTTGCAAACCCCTCATAAATTGAAGTGTAGTTTTAGCAGTTGCTTCCGTTATTTTAAAAGTTCTTTACAGGAGCATAGTATATGCAACAGGTCTTCTGTTGCTGATCCGCATAAGCGGCACGTAGAGCCCACTTTCTCCCTTAGCCAGGGTGGTAAGTGCTGTATGCAGGGTAGCAGACTGAGCCTATATTTCATGAAGCTGATTTTTATGTTTTTTGCATAACCCAGGTTGAAGTAGTTTTGCGCTGTAGGCTTTGCATAGGTGTTCAAAGTCATCCATCCATGGAACCTTTTTGATAAAGAAGCCTCGTCCTCCAGCCATGAAAGATGTTTCACTGTCTTCCACACTAGTTTTTTAAAGGTGGTGGTTGTTGTAGGTGTTTCCCAAAGCTGGGTATGGCCCATGTTGTGTAAGATGCTGTTGAGATACTCTGTGGCAGGGGTTGCAGTGTGTAGTTGTATCTCCTTCCATAACTGTTCATTTAGAGTTCCCTGGGGGGCTTTCGGCACTTTGTCCCAGGTGATGATGTAAGCCCTTTGTCTTGCAATCAATTGTTTCTGTATTCCACCTTCAAGTCTGATTTGTGCAGGCAAGGTGCATTTAGGTAGCCCGAAGATGACCCTGTATGCAGTTGTTACTGTGGCATCAAGTATTTTGGCATCTCTTCCTTTCTGTGCCTCGCTGCCTTAGGTGATTGGTAGTAACTTTGCACGGGCTACCTATACCAAGGCAGAATCGATGGTCTGTTTAGTTTGATGTTTGAAGTTTTTAAGGAGATAGCCAGCGCTAGGCCTTTGTTCCTAATGCTGTGCTTATGAACCAAAAATCGGCCACCTTTGTCTAGCTTCACTCCCAGGTATGTGTATTCCCTGGGGCCTCAATTCTGGTCTCCACCCAGAACCAAGCTGCTGGTTGTCTCCTTTTTTTGCCGACCATCATGGTTATTGTTTTATCCAGATTTATCAATAAATCATTTGCTTTGAAGAAATCTTGTGTAGAATTTAAAAAATGTTTAAGCCCTACTTTTGTTTGGTTGATTAGGACTATATTGTCCGTGTATAGGAGACAGAGTAGCAGTATGTCTCCTATTTTTGGGGCATGTGAGTTGGAACTAATTGATTGGGGGACTAGGTCAGCTATAAAGAAGTTGAAAAGTGTGGGTGCCAGTACGCATCCTTGTTTCAGCCCTTTTTCCATTGGTATACGCCTTGACAGGAAAGACTCATTACCCAACTTTATCTGTACCCATGTGTCGGAGTGCAGATTTATCAGCAAATTTAGTAGGGGCTGTGGCAGCCCCCAGGTTTGCAGTTTGAGCCAGAGTCTGTTGCAGTTGACATGGTTGAAAGCGGCCTTGTAATCAATGAAACATAGGAAAAGGGGCATCCTTGCAGATTCTGCCTTATCCATAAACTTTAGTATCAAAGCGCTACATCTTGGTTTAGCCACATCTTGGCGCTATACTGGACTGTCTGTGCAGTATTATGTGGTGCACTGCAGGACCCCCCCATCCAGGGACTAGGCCCCACCCTCTTCAACGTCTACATGAGCCCCCTCGCGGCCATCGCACGCCAACACAACCTCAACATAATCTCCTACGCCGACGAAACTCAGCTGATCCTCTCCCTGACCAAAGACCCCGCCGCGGCCAGAGCCAATCTGCACGAAGGGATGATAGATGTAGCCGAGTGGATGACGACCAGCCGCCTGAAACTGAACTCAGACAAGACGGAGGTCCTCATCCTGGGCTCGTCGCCCTCCGCCTGGGACGACTCCTGGTGGCCTCCCGCCCTGGGCACCGCACCCAAACCGACAGACCACGCACGCAACCTGGGCTTCATCCTGGACTCCTCCCTCTCCATGACCAGGCAAGTCAACGCCGTCTCCTCGGCGTGCTTCAACATCCTACGCATGCTACGGAAGATCTTCTGGTGGATCCCCACCGAGACCAGGAAGACCGTCACCCAGGCCCTCGTCACCAGCCGACTGGACTACGGCAACGCCCTCTACGCCGGTACCACCGCCAAGCTCCAGAAGAGACTCCAGCGGATCCAGAACGCCTCAGCCAGACTCATCCTCGACATCCCACGAACCAGCCACATCTCCGGACATCTGAGAGACCTGCATTGGCTCCCCGTCAACAAAAGAATCACCTTCCGCCTCCTCACCCACGCACACAAAGCCCTACACGACCAAGGCCCGAGCTACCTCAACAACTGAATCAACTTCTACGCTCCCAAACGCCACCTCCGATCAGCCAACCACGCCCTCGCCGCCGTCCCCCGCATCCGAAGAGCGACAACCGGAGGAAGGTCCTTCTCCTACCTGGCCGCCAAGACCTGGAACTCCCTCCCTCCCGACCTGCGCCTGACCCAAGACCACCTCTCCTTCAGGAAGAAGCTGAAGACCTGGCTGTTCGAGCAGTAACGGCACCCCCTCCCCCCCCAGCGCCTTGAGACCCTACGGGTAAGTAGTGCGCTCTATAAATGTCTTTGATTGATTGATTGATTGATACAAGGCTATCCTGTGCCCCCCAGGCTGTGCCATGTGCTACAGTATCTGAGCGCTAGCTGTGGGACCAGGCTTTATATCGCAGAACTATACTGGACTCGCAGGGTGCTATGCTGCGTGCTTCGGACAGCATGATCATTCTTTACACTGGCACCAGACTACAGATGGCTAGTCTGGACTCTCGGGGCTGTGCAACACCCTTCTGGGTACACCCCAGCCCTCGGATCCTATACTGGGCCCTGCTGAATAGGGTTATATTTTTGGTATGACTACCCTGCTCTGGGATCAGCCATACACCCCACACCGCAGCCCCAGACAGGCGGTGTAATTCTGTACCTCATCTGGAGCTCTGGCGCGAGGCTGTGTGTGGCGGTACTGGGCCTGGACCACTGCTGTGAGCGGTAGAATCACAGCCCGTAGGCCGGGCTGTACGTTGCATTGTAACCCTCCCCCTTTCCCTCGGCCGTGCTTAGTGCTGCAGTTCCCAGCTGTACAAATCTATACCAACCAGTCTGTACTATATACTGTTTGATCTGGCCCCATAGCTCGATCAAATGTTACTAAGGAATCTGACTAGTGTTTCTGCGAGGTGGACGGCCCTTTGCAAAAGTTAACTGATCACCTTTGTCACTGCTGGATTTGTATGTTACACTGGTACTAATAAGGCAACATTTTTCCAAAGACTTACCATCTGTAAAAATAATAAAGTATCAGAAAATATACTGCATTACGCTGCAGCCTTTTTTTTGCGGCATATTTTAGACAACAATGCGGCATCATTTGTGTCCTCCATTGCTGCATAATTCCAGTGGCCCCAAAGCAGGCAGCACATTTTAAAAGTGCTTGTGCATGAAGCAGAGACAATGAAGTTTGTGAACTTAGTTTGGTATGCGTGCAAATCCTGCACTGCCGATACTTGGTGAGTTGCAGCTACTACTGCTGAAATAAGGCCAATGGAGTGACCAATGGGTTAGGTGGCCTGGCCTGAAGGGCAGGGCCGGCTTTAGCGCTGGTGGAGCCCTGTGCGACAATGTTTGAAGTCTGATTCCCTCACTACCACCCTTTAACAGTGCCCCTCAAGTCTCCATACCCACACTCTCTCAGATGAATTTAACTTGATTTACAACACCACTGATACCAGTGTAGGGTGTCAAAATACTTTACATCACACTCATTACACAGAGATAATAAATCATATGTGTGTAAATCTCTGTATAGGTAATGTTCCATAAGACAAAGGACTACAAGGTGTAGGAGTCACATGACACCCATACTAGTAGGCAGTGTAGTTTAATAGTGATTGGTCTGGAGAAACCCATTGAATTTGGAATGTAATACCATGATTGGGGGTTCTCTTTCATAACCAGAACTGATTTCTATTCAACTGAACTCTTTTTGCAACATTAGGATAAATAGACATGCAGCTCCTAGATGACAGTTAATAGCTCACTGTTTTATGTTAGGATTTTGACATATAAACTGCAACTACCAAAATAATTTCACTGACAAAAGCAGTACCCACTGATCCATTTACATTATGTGCACTTTGTGATCTAAATAGTACATGTTCTTTGCAGCAGGTAAATTAGCCCTCTACGCTACCTTTCCATGAGTCTAAAACATCCACTTGACAAAACTCCATCTCTCTCTAGGACATTAATCATTGGAGTTATCATGATATTTTTATTGTTGCCCAAAATTGCTGGAGGCCAGGAAGGAGGCAGCAAGTGCTTTTAGAAATATAATATACTTGCAAGCATCTCACCCCACCCAAAGTCAGCGCCCGGTGCAGTCGCACCGCCCTAGAGCCACCTTGCTCAAGGGTCCTGTGACCTTGGTGACTGTCGTGCTAGGGTATGCTGCTCCAAAGTGCGTAAAAAGTATTTTACTTCATGAACTTTCTTTACATCAAATACGGATATTGAGCACTTTAAAATGGCTGTAAGTATATTGTGTAGCCGCACTCCTTTCTTTAGAAGCTGCCGCATTATTCAGGTTACAGCAAGCTATGTCTAAAGAAAGGGGCATGGCCAACATTAAAGTGAAAGCATGGCATGGGGTGCTTTAACCAAAAAAAAAACATTTGTATGTGAACAAATGTTTTTGGGGAGGATACAACCTCTTCATGCCGTGCTTTCACTTTAATGGTGAACGCCAATGCTGCCCTTGAATGATTCTCACTATCTTAGCATCTCACAATCGATTTAAACACAAAGTGAGGAGATCAATATCTCTTGAATGAATCTTCAATTTTATTGATTCTATTTATTCATTTAAAGGTTTTTAAGTTTTTAGTTTTTTTCTGAATCTCTTTTTTTTTCAGTTTGAAAAAACATATGACATACAAAATATGGAACACATTATATACATTTAAAACAATCCCCAACCTACACTCACACATACACTCAGTTGTGAATCACAAACAATCACAGTCACTCTCACACACTTTCTACAATACAAAAATACCAACAATTCAATACGGTTCAATATAAATCATATCTCCGATAGTGCCATAGACAAGTTTTTTCAGCCTATTTGTAAATTATTTTTGTATTGTAGAAAGTGTGTGAGCCTTAGTGAAGAGAACTCCCAGGAGTTCTCCCCACTTTTCAGCTGGAGGGGAAACATGTTAGACCTGGCACCATTGGTGTGGTTCTCCGTTCCATTTTTGCTGTTGCCTCATGTATTTTTGCTGGTGTTAGTTGCTTTGGGCACTGTGCCACTGCTATCCAGTGCCACAGTGCAAGTGCTCCCTATTGTAAATTGATGTATGGATTAGTGATTCCATGTTTGGCTATTTTGGTTTACTTGTCAGACCCTAGTCTAGTGCACTGAGTGTGCCAGGGCGTGTAATCCAAATGCTGCTGGTGGGCCTGCAGCACTGGTTGTGCCACCCACAGAAGCAGCCTTGTAAAATGTGTCTGAGATCTGCCATTGCAGAGTCTGCATGCAGTCTGGTACTGTCATGCTGACTGGGCAAGTGCACCCACTTGCCAGTCCTTAAACCTTCCCTTTTCTTCATATCAGTCACCCCTATGGTAGGCACACGGGCAGGCATTGTAAGTATAAGGTAGGGCAAGCCCTGATGTGTGTGGCATGTCCTAATAGTGAATTACAGCCATTTTCGTTTTTCACTAATGCTAGGCTACCTGTTCTCCATAGGTCAGAATGGGCTGTTAGAATTGTTACATTTTATAATCCTTACAGGCTCAGAGAACATGGTAGAAATTCGAGTTTAGCATGCCTGAACTCAGAATAATAATACATCTTTTAGTAAAGTTTATTTTAATATTCTGTGTTTGCAAATACCACTTTTAGAAAGTAGGTATTTGCTTGTCTAACCATTCAAACCTGCCTCTGCTAGTTTGTGTATTCCTATGTCGGGTTTCTGTGAGTGACAGGGCTGGGGAATTCCAGGAGAAGTCACCCAGTGGTGAATAGAGAGATCTGCATCTTGATGGGAGGGAGGAGTGCACCTGAACTCTGAATAGGGCTGTGCCTGCCTTCCACAATGCTGACTCCACCCCCTGGGGAGCGGCTGATGTCTCTGCCCTGCACACTGAAAGAAGAAGAAGGAGTTTTGTCAACAGAGTGCTCCAGGACTGAACTTGCCTTCCAAAATGCTGGCTCCACCTCCTATGGGGCGTCTGATGTACATGCCCTGCACTGTGAAAGGAAAGGAGAAGTCTGGTAAACAGAGTGCTTCAGAACTGGTTTGGACTGGGCAAAGGCCCCTATCCCCTCAGAGAACAAAGGAGTTCTGGGTATAAAAATTGGGACCCTGATCCCATGAAATTAGATCACTTTTGGACTACAAGAAGAAACCTTTACTGAGGAAAGGAACTGGAGGAAACTGAGGAGAGACTATTCCCAAGCTGAAGTGCTGCTTGGGGGATTGGCCTGCAGTGGTTGCCTTACTGCCAAAGGAAGGAGAAAGGAACTTTGTAACTTTGCTTTCAACTTGTGAAGGATCTCTAAGGGCTTGGAAAAGAGGTTGCCTCCTGCTGAAGTCTCTGGGACAACAGACTTCTTTTGGAAGTGCCTGCTGCTGTTTTGGGCCTTCCGAGGAACTGCGTGTCGCAAGGAGCTGGATGCGTGACTCAATGAGAAGAAGTGTGTCGCTGTGCCTGCTGTCGCAACTCCGGAGAAAAGAGGGTGTCGCCACTGGAACTGTCGCACTGCACCGCATCGGAGAGAAGCGTGTCACAACGAAGAGGAAGCGTGTCGCCGTCGCTGCTGCTTCCGTCGCAACTCCGAAGAAGTAGGGTGTCGCTGCTGTGTTTGTCGCACCGCACCGCATCAGGAGAAGAATCTTGCGATGAGGTCGGAGCGTGTCGCCATCGCTGTGCCTGCCGTCGCAACTCCGAAGAAGGAGGGTGTCGCCACTGGAACTGTTGCATTGCACCGCATCGACCAAGAGCACCTCGCATCCCCGAGAGGCACGCCGCCGTCGCATCTTGGATGTCGCCGCTGTATTTGTCGCATCGAGCGGAAGCGTCACGCATCATGGAGAAGAGCGTCGCCGCTGGAGCTGCTGCCGTCGCATCGCAAGGGTGTCGCCGCTGCAGTCCTTGCATTGAACCGAGAGCTTCTCGCATCCCCGAGAAGCGTGCCAAATATGGAAAATCTTCATGTCTTTATTTCTTTGTATCTGAACTTTGCCGCATTTCCCATCCCTGCGACATTACTTGTCATGGAAGTGCAACGCAACTTAAGGTACATTGACGCAGAGTGTCGCATCTAAGAACTGAACTGAACTAAGCTTAAATCTAACATCTTGAAGTAATCATGGTGTGTATTTTTGTCATTTATGGTCTTGTGGTAACTCTATATAAAGTCTTCCTATTTTTTATATAGAACCGGTGTGGTGTCCATTTGTAGTGTTGTCACTGGGTTACTGTATGTGGTCACAACTGCTTAACTTACAACGCCTCTGAAATAAGCCCGGACTGCTCGCATCACGCAACCTAGAGGGTGAGCAGGGGTTATTTTAGGTGTGTAATCCCCTTTCCCTGACTAGAGGAGAGGGTCCCTGTTTGTCACAAGTACCTACCTGTGCCAACCAGAGATCCCCAAATCTAACAACTGAGCAACGAAAAACGGATTAAATCTGGGTTTGAGCGACAAGGTGCATGGTCTGCCTACCATCACAGATAAACGCTTGAGTAAATGAATAGTCACTATCTATTGAACCATGTAAAGTATTTCATATGTAAGTTACTGGTCCGTTGGATATATGATACATACTGTACTATTGAAAAAGGTAAATAAAGTTTAACAAAATAAAAAGAAATACAGTCAGACATAAAGCCAGAAAACTATAGGCCCATCTCTCTCCTTACTTCCTTGGAGTGGCTGAAAAGTGTATCAACTCAGCACTTGTCAGGTTTTTTTGATGAAAGGGATCTCCTCCATAATACTAAGTCTGGTTTTCACCCCTGTTACAGCACAGAGTCTGCTCTTCTTTTAGCCTCTGAATCTAAACGCCAGATGATGTACAATGGAGACACCACAGCTTTACTGCTATTGGACCTATGTGTGGCCTTCAACACTGTGTGCCATGGCCACCTTCTAGTGCAGCTTTGGAGTTACGGTGTCGGCCATAAAGCCCTGGGTTGTCTGGCATCTTTTCTGGGAAATTGTACATTTCAGGTCCTTCAAAAGCCTTTCTGTTCTAAATGTGATCCTTTGCCTCAGGGAGTTCCACAGGGCTCATCATTGAGCCCTACTTTCTTTAATCTGTATATGCAACCCCTGTCTGACATCATTGTGCGACATGACCTTGAAATAATATCTTACGCTGGCAACACCCAGTTGCTCTTTAACCTGTCTCATAACTCAGCTGCTGCTGCCATTTCTCTGAGGGCCTGTCTGTCTGAGGTATCAGGTTGGACGGACCTTACATGAGGTCTGATTGGGTAGTATGGAAGTGGTGAGATTGCTGGAAGAACATGGACCTTTGTCCAGTTCATCCATAGGTGACCTCCTTACAACAATGAGATCTTTCCATTGTTGCTCTGTACAATGGTCCATATCTGCTCAGTGATATCACTGCATACTTTTACCTCCAGCACACAGACCTCTATGGATAATGATGCCCACTCTTGCTGCCAGTAAGCAGACTAGATCCTATAACTATCATCACCCATCTCAATTTGCAAACACCTTTATATCCACTGAGATTTTAAAGTGTTGTGTTACTCAATGACAAATATGTATTCTGAGTGAGAGCTCTAAAAAAAGTGTTACCCTTAAGTGCTATCTTTTTGTCTAACAGAGAACCCTCCAGAGCTGGCAAAAATTTTTGGACAAAGAGTTGGACGAACTTAAACTGTTTACATCAAATCAACGAAAGAAAGCAGCTAGGATGGAGGCAAGTGACTGCTGTTTTGGCAAGAATGGTTTTCATTGATATTGCTATTTATATGGTTTTTGAAAAGCAAGATACAAAACAGTAATAACGTTGATAAGGTTAATCGAAATTGACTAGCTGATTTAAAAGGGTAGTCACAAAAAAGGAAGCAACGATTTGCAGAATTATTTTACTATGAAGCAGTATGAGTGTTGTTAGACTTTATGTGTGCTTCAAACACTCTACTTTAATCCTCCTATACTTTCAAATGCTAACTCCTAATGCTTGTGGCAACTCATCATTTGGATTCTTTCATATCTCTCATTTAGATTCAAATCCACTAACACACTTTTATAAACTTGCTAACAATCAGTGGCAGCTCCTCCTCTAAGGAGGAACACCCCACTGCCTTCAAGCTGGAAAAGAAAGGAAAAAATGAAATGATAATAACATAATGTTATTATGATTGTTTTCCTGTTGCTGCAGCTTGAGGGGGGGGGAGCTGAAAAGCAGGGGAGGAGAGTACAATCCATGCAGGCTACATTGCAGCCTGCATGGATAACATGCCCACCCCTCCCGTGCTCATACCAATCACAATGCTGCATTGCAGTGTTGTGATTGGCTTAGGGGTGGGAGCCTGCCTGCCTGCCTCCTTTTCCGACCTGGAATCAGACACAGGAGAGCAGGAGCAGAGACTCTGGATCTGGCAGCAGCAAGGTATGTGTTATTTTATTTATTGCCAGATGCCCCTGCTAAAAATGTTTGTATGCATGTGATATTTATATAACACAAACCTTCCCAAATGCAGAATGATGTACATGGTCAAAGGAAAGGATAAAGTTGACCAGTGATTTCAGAGGTAGGTGGTTTGTTGTCTGTTACTGCATCAAGATGCAGTGTTCTTTAAAGCGGTGCTGTTAGATTTAGGGGTCTCTAGTTGGCACAGGTAGGAACTTTGACAAATAGGGACCCTTGCCTCTAGTCAGGGTAAGGGGTACCCTCCTAAAATAACCCCTGCTCACCCCCTTGGTAGCTTGGAATGAGCAGACAGGTTTATCTCAGAGGCAGTGTGTAAAGCATTTCTGTCCACATACAGTAACCCAGTGACAACACTGCAGATGGACACCACACAGTTGTACATTAAAAATAAGTATTATTTATATAGATTTAACACAAGAACATAAACAACAAAAATACACAATACTATACTTAAGATGGTAGTTTTAGCTTAGTTCAGTTCAGTTCTTAAGATGCAACTCTTTGGGTCAATGTACCTTACGATGCTTTGCGCTTCCACAACAAGCAATGTTGCAGCGATGGAAGTGTGGCAAAGTTCCGGTGCTAAGAAATAAAGACGTGAAGATCTTCCAGATGCTGCACGCTTCTCCGATGATGCGAGAAGTCTCGATTCGATGTGTCAGCTGCAGCGGCGACACCCTTGTTCGGCGATGCGACGGCAACAGCTTAAGCTGCGACACTCTTCTCTGACGTTTGCGAGAAGCTTCCGCACAATGCGACAACTACAGCAGCGACATCCAAGATGCGACGGCAGCAGCTATGACGGCAGCGCGCTTCTCTGAGAGATGCGAGGCGCTTTCCTCGATGCAGTGCAATACGACAGCTACAGCGCCGACATTCAAGATGTGACTGCAGCAGCAGCGATGGCGACACGCTTCTTCCTTGTTGCAAGACACTTCTCTCGATGCGGTGCAATACGACAGTTACAGTGCCGACATTCACGATGCGACGGCAGCAGCAGCGACGGCGACACGCTTCTTCCTCGTTGAGTCGCGCTTCCAGCTCCTTGCGACACGCAGTCCCTCAGAAGGCCCAAAACAGCAGCAGGCACTTCCAAAGAACTCTGGGGAGCTGGGGGTTGAAGTCTGCTGTCCCTGAAACTTCAGCAGGAGGAAAGCTCTAATCCAAGCCCTTGGAGATCCTTCACAAGTTGAAAGCAGAGTACACAAAGTTCCTTTCTCCTACCTTTGGCAGTCAGGCAACCACTGCAGGACAATCCCCCAAGCAGCCCTTCAGCTTAAGGATAGTCTCTCCCCTCAGTTTCTTTAGGTTCCTCGTCTCAGTAAAGGTTTCTTCTTGTAGTCCAAAAGTGATCTAATTTCTTGGGATCAGGGTCCTAATATTTATACTCCAAAATCATTTGTCCTCTGGGGGCAGAGGGGCCTTTGCCCAGTCCAAACCAGTTCTGAAGCACTCTGTTGACAAGACTCCTTCTTTCCTTTCACAGTGCAGGGCAGAAACATCAGACGCCCCACAGGAGGTGGAGCCAGTATTGTGGAGGGAAAGCAGAGCCCTGGAGCACTTTGTTGACATGATTCCTTCTCTTCTTTCACAGTGCAGGGCAGAGACATCAGCTGCACCACAGGGGGTAGAGCCAGCATTGTGGAAGACAGGCACAGCCCTCTTCATTTCCCAGGCGCAACTCCTCCCACCCATCTAGATGCAGATCTCTCTATTCACCACTGGGCTGACTCATTCTGTCTCTTGGAATCCCCTAGCCCTGTCACTCAAAAACACCAGACAAGGAATACACAACCAACCAATCTTTATTCCCGGAGCACCGGGAGCCGTTACTTTCACTGCAGCGGTCGGCGCCAATTACCAAGATGGCCGCCTTCCGCTTCCGGTGCGTCTCTTCCTGTTCCGGGGACGGAACACTAGACCGCTACCACATATCTCCCACCTTTATGCAATAACAAAACAATACATCTCTAGTCCTTACTTCCAGTTCAAGTCTTTGAACTTCTCAGGTACCTTTACCGTTCTCCCAGCTCTGGTTTTCATCACTCCAACTCCTCAATCTTCCTCCGGTTCCGTTCTGTCCAACCTTCTTCCTGCGCCTTTCCTTTCTCTGTCCATCACGTCCTCACTATGTTCTTCCTTGCACCAGCCCCTCGCTCCTTCGTTCACACCTTCTCCGTTGCTTTCTTCCACTTGCTGCACTCCTTCTTCTACATCCTCGTTTCGCTTTCCACTACTTCCTTCTTCACCTTCATCTCCTACATACCCTGCTCCTTCCTCTGTCTCCTCTCCCCACTTCAGGATCTTGCTACATTTGGCCATTCTGTCCAGTGACCACACCTTCCCATCACTGAGTAGGGCGGACCTGGCGTGGGGTTCCAGCACTTGCAGTGGTGGCGAAAATTTGCTTTCCCCTTTCTTGTTGAGGATAGCCAGCTTCACTCTTACCCAGTCGCCCTTCTCCAGTTCTACTCCTTGAACGTTACGTCTCTTATTAAAGTGTTTGGTGTACACTTCTTGAGCCTTCTCCAGATTCCTTCTGACGACGGCAGGTGACCATTTACTTTGCACTAGAAGTTTCCTCCACGCCGTGTTGTCCTTAGTAAAAGCTTCTCTTCCTCTCAACACCTTGAATGGACTGTAACCCGTGCTTCCAGGGGTAATCCGATAGGCCCAGATCATCTTCTCCAGTTCCTTTTCCCAGTCCTGCCCATCGTTGATGGCCGCTTGAATGGTGCCCATCAACACTCGATTGAAACGCTCCACCTGGCCGTTTCCCGCGGGATGGTAGATGGGCGTATGTTTAACTTCTATCCCGTTTCTGGCTGTGAAGGCTTCCCACTTTGCTGAGGTGAATTGTGGTCCATTATCGCACGTGATGACCTTTGGGATTCCTTCTCTGACAAACGTGGTGCGTAAGAAGTTCACCACCGCCTCCGTGTCCACATTCTCCATCACCTCTACCTCCGGCCATTTGGAATACTTGTCGATGAGGACTACCGCATACTTCTGTGTTCCTGCTCTGTTGAGGATAGGGCCCATAATGTCGACAGATACCATCTCCCACGGTCCATCGGGCACTGGGAATTTTCCCAGCGGTGGCCTTAACATGCTCTGAGATTTGTCTGCCTTGGCACATGATTCACACTGTCGTACATATCGTTCCATCTGAGCATCTATGGCCGGCCACCAGTACGCTTGCCTGGCGAGGGCCTTGGTCTTTGTGAATCCCTGATGCCCTTCGTGCAGTAAAGTCATCAAATGATCCAGTATGTTTTGCGGTGGGATCACCTTATCACCTCTCAGGAGGAATGTCGGGTTCTCCGCTAGTGACAGTTCATCTCTGACTTCCCAGTACTTCCTAAGTTCTTCCTTGAGGTGTCTCTTTTCTGGCCACCCGTGGACCACGTACCCTTTGATGGCCTCCAAGTCGACGTCTTCTTTGTATGCTACTTCCCATTCCTGGGCACTGATCACTTTCTCTGTATCCTGGATGGTGGCTACTACATATCCTTCCCATCTCGGTTTCTCTTGGTTGTCCGCCCTCTCCATGGCCGCTGCTCTGCTGTGAAAGTCCGCCACTTTGTTTTGCGGCCCCGGAATATGCTCCACATCATACACAAAGTCCAAAAGCCGCAGAGTCACTTTTGCAATTCTTGGGGTCGCATGAGCATGGCCGCTTGAAGTCAGTACCTTGACCAGTGGTTTGTGGTCCGTTCTCACTAGGAATTTCGCTCCCCACAAATACCGCCTAAATCTTTCCATTGCCCATACCACCGCTAGCATCTCTTTTTCAATGACGCTAAACCTTTCCTCGTTGGACGCGAGTGACCTGGAGGATAAGCTGACTGTCGATGTTTCCCCCTTCTCTGACCTCTGCATGAGTACTGCTCCTAGGCCACGGTCACTGGCATCCGTTGTGAGAAGGGATTCTGCATTAGGGTCAACCCCCTTCAAGGGTATGGTAGCACTCATCTCACGTTTAAGGGTGTCAAATTCGTTTTGTTCCTCCTGGGTCCATAGGAACGTGTTCTTTTTCTTCAGTAGCTGGCGTAGGAGATGTGTTTTGGTGGCAAAGTGGGGAATGAACTTGCTGTAGTATTCGGCCATTCCCAGGAATGACCGAACATCCTCCTTCTTGTTGGGATTAGGAGCATCCAGAATTGCTTTCATGTTGGCCCTTTTCGACTCAATCCCTCTTTCGCTCACCTCGTGACCTAGGTACGTGACGGACTGCACTCCAAATTTGCACTTTGACCATTCCGCCGTTAGACCATTGTCCTGCAACGTGCGCAGCACTTTGTGTAGTTTCTCGTTGTGGTCCTGTTTGGTTCTTCCCATTACTAAGATGTCGTCTTGGAAGAACTGCACATCCTCCACGTTCTTCAGTAGTCTGTGCATCATCTTCTGAAAGACCGCAGCCGCTGAGGGCAGGCCAAACGGCATTCTCACAAATTCATAGCAGCCGAAGGGCGTAATGAAAGACGTGAGATGGCTGCATGAAGGATGTAGTCTTACTTGGTGGTAGGCTGACGATAAGTCCACTGTGGAGAACCACTTGATGTCCTTAGTCTTCTCCAGCATCTCGTTTATTCGGGGCAGGGGAAATTTGTCAATAACGATGTTCTTATTCAGTTCCCTGAGATCGACACACAGCCGTACTTTACCATTGGGTTTCTGGGCTACCACCAGAGGTGAAAGCCACTCCGCGCTCTCTATGGCTCTGATCACTCCTTCTTTTTCCAGCCTGTCCAGTTCCATTTGCACTGCTTCTCTGCATCGGAACGGGATGTTCCTCACCTTGTGAACTACAGGTTTAGCTCCCTCCTTCAGCTTTATGAGGTGCTTGTACTTTGTCAGTTCTCCAATTTGTCCATTGAAGACTTTGGGGTAAGCCCTATGCCATGACTCCACGTAGTCCT
Source organism: Lissotriton vulgaris (assembly GCF_964263255.1). Lineage (NCBI taxonomy): Eukaryota > Metazoa > Chordata > Amphibia > Caudata > Salamandridae > Lissotriton > Lissotriton vulgaris. The sequence goes on from NC_141693.1 coordinate 1,908,223,016, forward strand.
TCCCTTCCATGTCCATTAGTAGGATTTTTTCAATGCCTCCCGGGTTGATTGTATTCCCAACGCTCCTTGGTCCTTCCAGCTCAGTACTGAAGGGCCCTTCTCCGCGATGTACAACTTGCAATTGGCGTGGCGGCCCCTGAACTCAAACAGGAGAGGGCAGTACCCCAACATGGGAATTCTTTGTCCTGTGTACGTAACAGGTCTTAAATCCATCGGGTGTAGTTTCTCCTCAGTCTTGGATACAAACCTTTCCTCCCATACTCGTCTCTGTATGATGGAGATTGGTGCCCCGCTGTCCGCAATCATCTCCATGGGTATCCCACCGATGTGCATGTTCACTGCCTTTGTGCATTGTGAATGTTTGCCTCGTACAGCCATAAGTCGGCCGCGCAGTGAGGGAACTTCTCGACTATTATGCACGCCATAATGCGAAAGGCGTCTAGCCAATTGTCGAATGTGCGCTCCTTCCGCTCCCTTCTCCTCTCCCTCCTGTCTTCCTCCTTTTTGTTGCATGTGGTAAGATCTAGCCCCTCTAACTGTATCTCCAGGAGAGAGAAGATATCTATGAACTCTTTGCGCCATATTCGCTCTTTCACTGCTAGGGGAATGAGGCTGGCCAATCCTGTTGCCCTGGTCAGCGCTGCGGGGCCTGGCGATGGCCTTGCGTAGGTTCCTGGTGTGTCTGTTGTCAGGGGCCCTCTTGCTCCTTTTGGCCGCGGGTGGCTCGGTTGCTCCGCTTTCACCTGCGTCACGGCCCAGATGTTCTTGCAACCATCCCTCGCGTGTTTCTCTGATGCCGCGCGCACCCTCCTGAGCAGGTCACTCAGGTCATCCTGGCCTTTGCGTGCGCCGCTTTTCTTGGGCATTTCTCTTGGTTGGGTCGCCCCTGTTCCAATTCCGTGCCTCTTATGGGTTGGGCGGGGGGCTGCTGCCAGCCGTTGCACGCCAAGCCCCCCTGTTGGCCGATCCGTGGTAGCGGGGTGCAGCCGCCGTTCAGATATGCACCAAGAACTGCCCCCTTAAGCTGTCCGAGGCTTATTTCACAGACCTCGAGTTTTGCCTGCAATGCCGCTTTTCGCCACCAGGGGGCGCCTGCCGCTTTCCCCTGCGCCCGTGTGGACGCTGCTGCCTGACTTCCGGACCTGACGCCGGGGAAGCTTGGAGGTGGGCCGGCAGTCCCTCAGATGACGTGCAGCCGCCGCCGAGGCCCCCTGATGTAAGCGCCTGTCCCTTTGGCTGTCGGGCGGGCTCTGGTCCAGTACAAGGACAAACTAACAGGTATCGTATTACCTCCGACGACGTGCAGTCGCCGCCGAGGCCCCCCGGGGTAAGCGCCTGTCCTGTGGCTGCCGGGTGGGCTCCGGTTGTCCTGCTCCTTACTCAGGCCGACCCAGGTAGGCTCCGGTTGCGGTCCTTTCACCCTGTTGGCCGGGTCGCCTCGGCCAAGGCGTTCGAGCCGGGGGGCACACCGGGTGGGCTCCGGTTGTGGTACTTTCCTTCACTGCCGGGTGGACTCCGGCCGCGGCGCTCTAGCCGTGGGGGGGGGCACACCAGGTAGGCTCCGGTCGTGTCAGTGTCTCCCTTCGGTCGCCCGGTCACGAGAGGCAGACGCCCTCCTTGTCCCGCGCCGTGCAGGCTCTGGTGGTGGTTCTCTCTCGTCGGGGGCCACCTCGTGTGTTCTTAGCGCTTTTCGCCGTGCTGCTCCCCCGCTCCTGGACATAGGAGTATTTCTGGGGGAGCAGCGCTTATATGCCCCCCCAAGGCCTATCTTGGTCCTAAGGCACCCCCTCATTGGGGGTTTCAGACAACGCCTGCCCCCCCATTGGCCGCGCGGTGCGGCCGGAAACCAGGTGGGGGGGGGGGTGATGGGGGGGGCGGGCTGAGCGCCAAATGGGGGCTCCCTCGCGTATCTGGGGAGACCCCGTATTCCCCCCGATCGGATCGCCGCTTCCGGCCCCCATTTTGTCTGCTTTGGTGGGGGCTCGCTGCCGGTTATGGCCCCGGCTCCTGAGCTCCTACGGGGCCCGCCTCTGTAATATGCATGGTAAAGACCTGCATGGTAAAGGCAATGTGCAGTAAATGCATTGTGTGGTAAATCCACTGTATGGTAAAGGGTGTATGTTAAATGCATTGGTGGTAATTGCCGCGTTGTAAAGCAAATCAGCAGGATCATTGCTTTGGGGAGACAGTCTAAGAGAAATCCTTCAGTAGTGCCAGCGCTCCGTATGTGCCATAAGTCCCAGAAAAGATGCCACTACGACTTTGTTCTAGTTGCTTCCTGATCAAGTTGGCCTTTCGGTCCTCGCCTGCTTCACCCTTTTCATAGGCCATTAAATTAGTGCAGATTAGTCATTCAAATGGGGACATCTCACCACAAATGGGCCTCATAAAACACTTAGCTGCAGAGCTATTCTTAGTCCCCAATGACGTATATCCTGTTGCACTTTGAACATTACTTTATGGCAGGCACTCGAGAGATGTCATCTTGCAAAATCAGAAGCATGCTTTCTGGTTGTGTTGCTGGGTTCTGAAGCATTTAAAAGTGTTTGGTGTGAAGAAAACAGGACCGTGAATGATGGAAATGTCTGCCTCAGTGGGAGCCAATGGTAAGAAGCAGAACAGGGCAGCTCCATTGCACTGTCTCAGTTCATTTGTAAGTTCATAGAGGCAAGTCACGTGCCTCACGGTGTTATCGACGCCCTCTTCAGCTCAAAGCCAGTACTGTAGGGAACAAGTAGTTATCTTTCTTCGAAATGTGTCATCGGCTACGTATAAGCAAAGAAAAGGGTAATGAGGGCTTCGAAAGGGCACAACCTTCTCCATTTTTGGTGGTCTGATTGATTATAGGAAATACTTGTGCTGTAGCATCAGTTTTCCTTTCTCTGATGTTTAATCTAGCAAGACAACTTTTCTGTTGCTTTATTCTGTGGAAAACCCAGGGAAACTACAAACATAGCTAGAAACAAACAAGCCTGTAAAAATGATTCCCAAAATAATGCTAGCAGAAAAGACACCCGTTTTAATTTGCATGAACACATTGCAAATTTGTCCAAATATTAATAAAATCAACTAACTATAACACGACTCAATATCTTCATCAGCATAAAGGTGCTGAACTTTTGTTGTTTTGAGATGGAAACGTCCAAATCAGCAACTACCTCTCTGAAGCAGTATTACAGCCAGGTGCAAGATCAGTAACAGAGTGAAGACAAGCACTCATATAGCACCTGTACTGAATGCTGCAACAGCTGCCAATGGGAGCGAGATAAATCCATTTTCTGTATCATTTACAAAGCAATAGGTCTCAAGTAACTTCTACATCAAGCTGTCTGCGGCAAGAAGAAAATGCCCACACATGTTGGTTGTTCCAAAACTGAACACATTGAAACCATTTAACTATCCTTGCCTGGTATATGGTCTAATAGCCCTGCAAAAATATTGTTTATACATCCACCTGGGTGTTCAGTCTACATTCTGCAATTCACATTATTTTAATGAATTATGCATGTTGTATATGCACTGCTAAACAAAAAACAATTGGAAAGACATCTTTAAGTATTTGTTTAATGGAAAAGACTGTTTATAAACAAAGATAGGCATGCCTTTTGACAATTAAGAAAACATTAGATAAACTATACCAGAATCCAGAAAAAATATATTTTGAAAACTTGAAACCTTTGCTGCAATACAATTGGTATGAATGGATGTACTATCTATCAAAAGTTAAGTTAGTGTTATCGAATCAAAATTACCATCTGTTAACCATTTCAAGAGTTTCCGATATTCTCTCATGTCTCCACATTGCACAATGTTTGGGACATCACATGCCAGAAGCTAAAGCCTCATTTTTTGGTCACTTAATTTTTTAATGCTTTTTTAGATTCGGTACCATATTCCATCCATCTGAAGACTTGTATGTAAGTCTTAACAATCTAGTCAACTTCTGAAAAATCTGGGCTCCTTTTTCTGTGAAACCTCAACACTCAAACTATGCATTCACAGTTATGGCCAGGTACTAATCATCAAAACTATACTCTCAACAAAGAGGTGTCCATAAATCAAAATGAAAACCATTGAGTAATCAGTGAAAGAAACAATCCGCATTCATAACCTGTGATTCAGTACTGAAACAGTGTATGTAGTACTAAAACTATACACTGCATTGAAAACTGTTGCAGCTGGGTTACGCCCATTCACTACAGCTAGATTCTTTTTTGTTGCTTTCTGGATCACCTAGTTGAGGACATTTTACTGTGTGGGTGAGTCATGAGCTCACCCACGATAATCACATGGCCAATGGACTGAGTATGTTTTCCACCAGTATCCACCTTTTGAGATGCGACCTCTGTGAAGCAGCAACAGTAATGTGCACTTGGCGGGGTTCATGTGAACATCTGTATACACACGTAAGCACACATGCATGGGATGCATGTGGGATACTACTGTTAGTGTACTTTACTATTTTTATCTGTGGTTAAACTTTGCTATACACATAGGGAGATAACTGCCATAGAGTGCAGTTTCACTTCCCTTTGGCCTACAGAGACCTGTGGCATATCGTATTGGGGTGTGACCTGTGCGGGAAAATCAATTTTGCAAGCTCCAACAAGATATCTGTACCATTTATGGGTCATCTGGGAATTTTCATATTTCTCAGTCTCAGCTCAGGATCAGAGCCCAGGCCCTTTGTCACCCTGCTGTGCCAGGTTAATTTCATTTCTCTCCAGCCCAAGAACGCATGCTGCTCACACAAAGGGTGCAATTGACAGTGCTTCATCCAGCTCCTGAGGAGGAAAGGAGTGGGGCTGAATTATCTGCATCAATCAATCAGCTGTCACTCTGTACCAGGGATGTACCTGCCCAAGCCCTCCCCAAGTCCACTAAACAAAGGGTGGATTCCAAACCTCTGCAGCCAATACAGGAAGGGTCCTACCTTTGAAGATTTAGAAGAAAAGGCCCTGCCTGCGATGTCAGTGAGCGGCAGAGCAGAAGCCCTCAGAGGATATATGAAAAGTGACTCTTGGGTGACGCTATTTTGAACTGTGCAAGAATTATAGGACAGGAGTGGAGAGGTGACATGGCATCCTAGAATTGGTCAGGTGTACCTGGCTTTGGAGCCTTCCTTTCCCCTTTACCAACTCTTACACAAGGGAGAGACTCTCTCTTGCCTGGTGATTTCTCTATGCTCCACTGTTGGATCCTGGGGACACCATGGACAACTGAAAGTAAGAACCCTGACACGTGGACTTCTTATTCCAGAGACAGAGACCAGGAGGAATGCTGGGACAAGGAGCCAGGAGAGCCAGCTCTCTGAGGATTGCACTGCTTTGGAGGTGAGGAGGTCTGCTGCAAATGCCCCGGGTGGCTAGAGCTTGCCATCATAAATAGAAGGAGCCCAAGATCATACAAATCGGCCCAACAGGGCTCACTTGATGGTAATTTTGAGTTTAGTGACATTTGACCTTTTCTTTTCGACGAAGCACATGGGGCTCTGCCACCATTCCTTACCTTACCTCCAGGGTGGGTCAAGGCCCAGAGGTTGGAGCAGGATTTATTATTAATGATTTCCTCAGGAAGGGGGAATGCGTGGTGCCCACTCCTCGGATAAAGGGAGGATGGGGGAGCAACATTGCTACCCTCCCAATGGCGGTAGCCTTGCCCCTGCTTCCTGTACCCATGTCTGGGCGGAACGGGGCGACCATAGTGGAAGACTGTACCCTTCCCTCAAGAACAAGCAGGGAGATGAAAGTTGCCGGATCCCATGGGCACATTTGGAGGTGCGGGCCATGCGGGGGCCAGCAGGGCAGCAAGAGGTGGTCTTCCTCAACGGCCCCAACAAATGGAGGCATGGCAGTTCCCTGAATGGCACCGCCCCCCCCCCCCCCCCCTAAATAAAACAAGAAGAATAAACATGAAAGTAAGCTTTGTTGCTCTCCCAGCATAGTGGGAGAGCTGCTGTTCAAAAATATACACTACTCCCAGAGGAGCACCCCTTAATTCCAGGCCTTAGACTCCCCTTCTATTGCATAGAAGTCACCTTTGAATTAGGCCCTAAGTAACATTAAGGGCAGGGCACCACGTAAGTAAAATATAGGGCATGTACTTGTATGTTTTGCATGTCCTGGTAGTGTCAAACAGCCTATTTTGTTTTTCACTATAACTACACTTTGTGCATTCCCGCTAGTCAGCCACAAACACAGGGCGGTGATGCTCAGCTGCATTCATATGCATTTTGATGGGTTTTCCTGGGCAGGGAGGAATGGGATACACTGACACTTACACTTTAATAGGTAGTGTCCTGTCCAAACACATCGGACTGATTTACCCCCCCACAGACAGCCTGGCAGACAGGAGTGGCTTGAAAGGCATCCTTGTGCACTTCAGCAAGCTGCTTTGAAGTCACACCCTACATCAAAGGCATTTTGGGGCAAAAGTACTGGGTCTCTGACCCCTAAAAATCAGACACTTCTGGATCTTGAACTGAAGATTTGGCAGAAGGACTACTGTGCTGCTTAAAGTACTCATCTAGACTTTTTTTCTGTAAGGACTGCTTTTCTGCTTGCCGCCCTGCTGCTGCTGCTCCCTGACTCTGCTGAAGGAGGGCTAGACTCTGCTTTGCGCCAAGTGATCTCCAAGGGTTTTCTGGCTTACCTCCTGTTTTGTGACGTCTCAGGAACACTACAGTCTTCTTGCAATTCTGCTGGTCCTGCTGGACTCTGCTTTCTCTGAGTCCTACTCTTTTATGAGGTGCTCTCTCCAAGTTCTGGGCCTCAGAAGTGGGTTCTGCAGCTATTTTCTACAAAACTGACACCTCATCACCACTGCACCGGTCAGAACCGCACATTTCCTTTTGATACCAAAGCAGAGGCTTTCCGATGACAGCTGTTCCATAGCCTCTACGGCACAACAGCGGCGCTCTGCGCGGCTCAATGACGACACATTGCCTTCACTTCAGGGAAGCTCGTTGACAACGCAGCAACCCGACTTCAAGGAAAAGATCCACACATTATGCCCTCAGTGTCAACGCTTTGCTCCATCCAAGGTGTTTTCTAAGTGGGCCCTGCGTGAGTCCTGTACCTGGCCTGTCCTCCATTGTGGTTGGCCTGAACTTTGATTTCACCGGTCCCTTGTGAGTTAATGTAACCTTTTGACCCCTATTGCCTTTTAGGCACTGTTTTTGCATTTGATCTTTAAAAATGTATATCTCGACTTCTACTGATTGGAATTTTTGCTGTTTGGGTCTTATTTTGCACAGATAAATATTTTCTAGTTTTATTCTTCTAAACATGTTTGGAGTCTTTTGTGGTGTATACTGTGTGTGTATGTGTGTGTGTGTTGCTCATAAACTTTACACATGCCTCTTTAGATAAGCCTGGATGATCAGTGCCAAGCTACCAGAGGGTGAGCACAGGTCATCTTTTAATGTGTATCTAGCTTACCCTGGCTAGAGGGGTGGTACCTGCTTGACCTGGGTGCATACCTACACCAATCAGGAATTCTCTTCTAACAGTGTCATAATCTGAAACTGAGAGGTATATTCTGATGTAGGGCACTGGAAAGTGAGGTCAGAACTTGATATGACCTTGCGGAAGCTAAGTGGGACCATCCATATTATGTGGGTTTTTTTTTTTGTTTAATTTTTTTATTGTAGAAAAATATATATTTACATAACCTTCATAATGTTTTCAAACTTTGTCCAGGATACCTTCAAGAGCCAAAAGCAGAAGATTGTGGGTGTGTTTGAGGAACTGCAAAAGTTCCTGAAAGAAGAACAACGTCTCCACCTGACCAGACTAGAAAAAGAGCATAATGAAGTACTGAAGAGAATAAGGGGGAGTGTGACCCAGCAAGAAGGACAGATGTCCTACCTGAAAAACCTCATTACAGATCTAGAAGGGACCATCCAGCAGCGGGACCTGGAGCTGATACAGGTGAGTTATGGCTTGGTGTGATAATTGCAACCCATACCTGCCCTTTCCCTGTAACGCAGTGCAGCAAGTTTACTTGCTGCACTGTATCACTTTTTGAAAAATGTGACCCTTAGTTTCATTCTTGCATGTGCTTTTCCCTCCTACTACTGCCCTCACTCTACTGCCCGCCTGTGACCGAGGGACAAAGGTGACCATTGTACCAACAATACAGGGGAACTACAGGCCTGCGCTCCTGAAACAAAATTGATGGTCAAGATGGTGGGGGGAGGGGGTTCAGTTCTCCTCAGGTGTCGTGGCTGTGTCTACATGTAGATAAAAAGACCCAATGCTGATGGAAGATTATTTTACTCGTGAACTCACATGAGTAGAGAGGCACTTGGGCTACAACAAGCTGCTGAAGGTGTCTAACCTAAGCTTTTCTAAGAGTAAAAAGGACACCAACAGCATCACTGGATAGTCTTCGAAAGAATATTGATGGCACGACGATTAAACTGACTGCTGTCAGGAGCAAAGTGGGGACAATGTCTACAAGTTTTGCTTGGGGAGGTCAAGAAAGTAACTCAGGTTCTGGCAAAAATTAGATGGGCACATTTGTAACTGCTTAGAAGAACATGCTCCTGATTTCCAGTTTTGCACCACCATTTCCATCTTTAATGTTGGAAATAGGATGTAAAGGGTTGGGAACCTTAATCTGATGGACAGGAATTTGACTTTGGAATTCTTCTCACCCTGTCTCCGTGTACAGCCATAACAATTGCCTGCGAGGAGCTGGCATAGCAGTGTGATCAGGCAGGGAACAGTGCTACTAACTGCACCTGAAGGCACAGGCAAAAGTTCTGTGACAGGACACAAAGATGGGTCAGGTGCCATTTTGTTTTCTTATGATGATTGCAATTCTCATATATATCTAAATTAATAGCTGTGGGCCATCGTACCAGAAGATCTTTGCTTGACTACCTACCACATCTTCCATCCACTACTGACAGTGACCTCTCTACCCCCACAAGTATTGTATTATATGTAGATGAAAAAGAGCTTAGTCTTTCTCTCTTTGTTTGAATTATGCACATTCATTTGATAAATAATGGAATTTGGCCTACTGATTTGATTCTTGTACCTGATGATCAAAAGAGATAATTTTTAGTGCATGAGGTTTCAGCTTAAGATTTTCTATTTAGTATCTTTTCCAACTCCCGGAAGCTAGAAAGGGGAGGATCTTCTATAGCAAGTGGATTCATTGTTATTAATTTACAAGGCACAACCTGTCTTACTCCCCTCCGAGCCATAAGTGTTCAGTTGTGGTCGTTTCATACATTACTTGCATACTGGGGGCTAATTTATGAGAGGCTTGCGCTGCTGGATCATCACTTTTCTTGGCACTCCGATAGCGCATGCCTCTCAATCATATTCATGAGGCGACAAAAAGTCACCCTGCATGGCTTTGCTTGGCTTCATAGATATGGAGACAGACAAAGGGGCGCAAAGAGCCTTACTCTGCGTCAAGGAGGCGTTCCATGAGCAGTGTGTTGAGTTTTCCCACGCAGCATCCATGAATTTGGACGCTGCCACAGATTTACTTAACTACGTAAACCTGGGGCAGTGCCAAAACCTTACACCTCCTGAGAGCCGGTTTAATGAGGAGAAACATTTTTATTTCTCCTAATTTTTTCCTCTTTCCATAGGTCCTACATTCTGCAGCAGACAAAGAAAGAGGAAAACACCTCACTTGTTCCTTCTTACACAAAAGCAATCCTGCCTGCAACATGGGGACCTTTGCACCATGATGCAAGGGTGTTTAAGTTGGAACTAGGCAGCAAATTGTGCGCTGGCGCAGGGAGAAAGGACAGAAATGTAAACATTTTCAGAAATATAGTGCATTCCTGACCTTTCACATTGGCATAGGGCATCACTGACTTGTGGTGCCGCCCTGTTCCAATTTCCCATAAACGAGGCCCACAATGCTTACAGTCTGTTTGTTGCATAGGGCTTTGTTTCTCTCTCACCACTTTAGTTTTTGTTTTGCCTCAACATTGTGATTGTGTAAGGGTAAGACCCAGTGATGATAACTACGTATAAAAAAAAAGTTTCCTCCATTTGACCTTATGAGATTTTGAATTGCATATACTTAAATACTGTTTTACTTGCAATCACTGCAACATCTATTTCAAATACAAATGACAACCATTAAAACATGAATAGGACTTTAATACGTTAATTATATTTTTCTTCATAACAGGATGTGAAAAGCGTCTTGACAAGGTATGAATTTTAACTGATTTTGTGGTATCTCATGTACTATGCTATGCCAACAAGTGCCTATGTTACCTGATGATGGAAATGTAAATACCTAAAGTAGATGTGCCTGCTACAATACGGATAGGGTAGTGGTGTTCCATTAACGCAGTTAGTTTTTGTCAAGGTATAAAACATGATTAAAGACATACGATGTACAAAGAACGTTTGTGTTAGAATGTTTAATGTCTGTGAAAGTTAAATAGGCATAGGGATGATCTGTCTGACACTTTATATTGCAGTTTTGTCTCCATCCTCCCCATTTTTGTATCCCTAGGATTAAAACTGTAGCCACTCTTTGTTTCCACTTTCCTCTTTTCATCTTATTTGTATTTCCTTTTTTTGTGACCTTTTCCTGCTGTCTCAACTTTGTCAATTTGTATTTGTCTCCTCTTTCCTTTTTAGATGTATACCTAGAGCCTCTATCTATTTCTCTCTTCCATGGGTTTTCCTGCTTTTGTCTATTTGTTCTATCTCCTACCCCCCTCTCTTCTTCTTACAGTCTCTTTTAGCCTCTACTTTGCCGACAGTTTGCTATATCTGTTTTTTCTCTTTGCCTCCACCTACCCTCTATGACCTATATTTGTTTCCTTTGTCTCTGTGTCTTGCCTGGCTTCCTACCTCTTTTCTCTATGTCTGCCCCTGCTCTTAAGACCCCTGCTTATTCCTCTTTGCCTCCTCTCTGCTTCCTCTGGCTTACTTTTATCTCCCCTATCAATCAATCAATCATCATATAATTTGTAAAGCACACTACTTACCTGTGAGGGTCTCAAGGTGCTGGGGGTTGGGGGTGCTGTTACTGCTCGAAGAGCCAGGTCTTGAGGAGTCTTCTGAAGGTCAGCAGGTCGTGGGTCTGCCATAGGTGAGTGGGGAGGGTGTTCATGGTCTGCGCGCGGTATGGGGGAATTTGGTGAGCGAGAGGATCACCTGGGTGTCATCGGCGTAGGAGATAATGTTGAGGTCGGGCGACGTGGGCGAGAGGTGCCATGTAGATGTTGATTAGCGTTGAGCTGAGGGAAGAGCCCTGGGGTATGCCGCAGATGATCTCGGTGGCCTAGGAGCGGTAGGGGGGAGGCGGACGCTCTGTGTTCTGCCAGAGAGGAAGGAGGTGGTCCAGTCCAGTGCCTTCTCTAGGAGCCCGGCATCGTGGAGGCATGTTCGTAGTGTGCGGTGGCAGACCGTGTCGAAGGCGGCTGAGGTCCAGGAGGATGAGGGCCGCTGTTTCTCCATTATCCAGCAGGGTCCTGCTGTCATCAGTGGCGGCGATGAGGGCAGTTTCGGTGCTGTGGTTGTGGCAAAACCCGGACTTGGATGGGTCCAGGATACCGTTCTCCTCGAGGTAGCGGGTCAGTTGCTTGTTGACGGTTTTCTCGATGACCTTCGCTGGAAACAGGAGCAGGGAGATGGGTCGGAAGTTCTTGAGGTCCTTGGGGTCTGCCTTGGGTTTCTTGAGTAAGGCGTTGATCTCGGCTTGCTTCCAGCTGTCTGGGAATGTTGCTGTCTAGAAGAGATGTTGATTACTTTCCGGAGGTGGGGTGCGATGGTTGTGTTGGATTTGTTGAAGATGTGGTGTGGGCAGGGGTTTGATGGTGAGCCGGAGTGGATGGTGTTCATGATCTTGCAGGTTTCCTCGTCGTTGATGTTGGTCCAGGAGAGCAGGCGGTTGGTGCGGGTGGTGGTCAAGGACTGGAGGTCTCGGTGGTTGTCGGGGTGGTCGTGGCGTTGAAGTTGTCGTGGATGTAGGCGATCTTGCAGTGGAAGAAAGTGGCCAACGAGTCGCACAGATCTTATGAGGGTGGGATGTCGTTGGTGTTGGAGCTGGGGCTGGCGAGTTCCTTCACAATGTTGAAGAGCTCTTTGCTGTTGTGTTTTTTTGTCTAGGCAGTCTTTGAATTAGGCCCTTTTGGCGGCTCTGATGAGGCTCTGATGAGGTGATGGTGTCTGCGGGTGGCATTCTTGTGGGCTGTGTAACTGTCCGGTGTTCTTCTCAAGTTTTTGGCATGTCCGTTTGAAGGACTGGAGGTCTTTGGTGAACCAGCTGGCATTTCTTGCTGCTGTGACTATAGGAGGGTTTCTTGAGTGGGGCGAGGGTGTTGGCGCAGTCGTGGATCCATTGTCTGAGGTTGCGGGCGGTGGTGTTAGAGTCAGTGGGGTCGGCAGGTGGGCTCTGGGCGAGGGTGGTGGTTAACTGGTCATCGGTGACTTTGCTCCAGCCGCGACGAGGCATCTGTTGGGTGCGGTGGTGCGTGGTGGGCTTCCTGAAGGTGAAGTGGATGCAGCAATGGTCGGTCCAGTGGTGTTCGGTGGTGTGGCTGAAGGAGACGTGGGGGCTTGCGGAGAAGATGGGATCGAGCGTGTGGCCGGCAACAAGGGTGGGTGTTGTGACAAGTTGTTTGAGTCCGAGGCTGTCAATAAGGGTGGTGGAGTTGGTGTCGTTGTTGTTCTCGAGGTGTAAGTTCAGGTCTCCGAGGAGGATGCAGTGCTTGGAGGCGAGGGTGTGTGTGCTGATGAAGTCGGTGATGGAGTTGCTGAACTGTGGTCGGGGTCCGGGGGGTCTGTAGACGAGGGTTCCTCTGAGGGTGGTGTTGGGGTCGGTGTGGATCAAAAGTGCAGGTGTTTGGTGGTGCTGAGGGTGTCGTCGTTGTTGGTCGAGAGTCTGAGGGTGTTCCTGTGGACGATGGCGATTCCTCCTCCTACTCCGTTGGTGCGGTCCCTGGGGGTGATCTTGTAGCCTTCCGGGATGGCTATGACTATGTCCGGTGCTGAGGTAGGGTTCAGCCAGTTCTCCATCAGGAAAGCGACGTTCGAAGAGGTAGAGTTGAGTATGTCTCAGAGTTCAACTGCATGTTTGCGGGCGAATCGGGTGTTGAGGAGGATGTATCTGAGGTGGTTTGGTTCATTCCTTGGCGGTGGTTTAGCAGGCGGATGCTGGTGAAGCTGCAGGTCCAGCAGGTGAAGGGTCCTTGGGTGTTCTTTGGAGCAGCCTGGAAGCAGGTGTGTTCTTGTCCGGTGTTGAGTGCGTGGAGGGTGCTGGTGTCGTAGCGGATTCTGTTGTCGTGGTGGTCGAGGAGACCAGAGGTTTTGGCACTGGGTACGGTCCAGGCACGAACGGGCTTGCCTGCGGCGTGCCTGCCATATAAGGGGAGGTGTGAGCGAGGAGCAGCTGGGAGGCGGGAGTGGGGCAATGAATGGGCACGGAGGGGGCGGGCCGCAGGGGAGTCAGCGGCGGAAACGGCTCAACAGGTAACAATGGGAAAAAAAGGCGGCAGAAATGAGGACAGGGACCAAGCAAATATAGTCAAGGGAGAACAGGGGCTAAGCACAAAATACAGTGGAGGGAGCACAAAGTGAAATAACAGGCATTTACAGGTCACGAAGAAACAGCAAATACAGTAGCAACAGTGCCAACAAGAAAGGCGAGCTTGCAGCAGCGGCAGGCAGGGGGACACACGTACACAGGTGGTGCTGTGCGGCATGGGGAGCACCTACCCAGAACGGGGTCAAGGATCGCTCCATTTCCATATTCTCTTTCCATTGGATCATGCCCATTAACTCTAGCGTGCCTGGTAGGGCTCAGTTTAGAGATCTAATTATTCTGGCTTTATCTTCACTGCCTCAATTAAAATGGAAAGATAATTTTTCAAAATGTGTCATTTGTCTTTTCTAACATTTTCTATCAATCTGATGCATGACACATCAAAGTGTCCCTTACCATGGCTCGGTGGCAAATGACATCTCGTTGGCTAGAATAGATGGTGAAGGCGTTCATTTATGATATATTTTGCCGAAAGCACATCTACCCCAAAGAGCTTACTAACAGTGATATAGAAATGCGAAATACGTCAGTGCAACAAAAATGTAAAGAAACATGATGATCTTTTCTAAATGTTAGATAATCCCCTTTTGAAACGCAAGTAGTTCCAGAACTTAGTATCACCCTGGAAAAGGAATGACCGCTAATCAAGAACCAATAGTCGTAATGGCTGTTGTAAGTGACCAGCTAGGAATGGAAGGCAATGCACTGGATAATCTGGATCTCAACAAGGAATGCAAGGAGCACAAGAATGAATAAGGTGCCTTTCTTGGATCCTCTTGCGTCAAGCCAATTGTTTCACAGATATTCCCCATTACATGGTAATTTTGTGGTGGGTGATGCCGGGAAGAAAGAGTGCACTATAACTGTAATGCACATTTCACACTTTGGGCCTCATTACGATGAGGCTCAGTCAGAGGCTTTCCGGGATGTGGTCAGAGGCTTTCCAAGCCTCATTGCGGTTTCAGTTTCGACCATGGCATTACAATGCGTTCGGTCGAAAATGAAACCGGTCGGTCATTCTGGCTGGCTTTCAATGTGCTCAAGGAGCCCGTTGGCCAGTTGGAGACCTGCATGTAATCCCAATGGACGGTGTTTCTGCCGTTGGGATTACGATGTTCGGTTTCCGACAGTTTTTCCATACCGGGCTTTCGGAAATGGAAAGCCTGTTGGAAAGCGAGTTTGAGGGCTAGCAAGACCCCCTTCTCCCTTTGCCCTCTAGTTGGGGGCTGAGGTGGCACTGCACCTGTTAATTCCAAGACGTGACTGTGTCGGTCGAAGGCAACTCCAACTGACATCGTAATCAAGCCCTTACTGTGAACTGAGCTGTGCACATTCCTTTAACCCCTTCGATGCTGGTGACAAAGCTAGCTCGTCATGGGCGTTACCTGCGCTGCGTGCATGACGGGCTGGCTTTGTCACGTAACGCGCGATTTTCGAATTCTCAGCGCGCAGCGGGAAAACCCGCTTGTGCGCATGCGGTTAAAATCCTTATTGTTAGACCAGGTACCCTTGGCGTGGGTCTCCCTTCCATTTTGTTGCTGTTGCCTCATGTGTTTTTGCTGGTGTTAGCTGCTCAGAGCACTGTGCCACTGCCAATCAGTGCCACAGTGCAAGTGCTCCCTGTGTAAATATATATATTGATTGGATTCCATAATTGGCTTATTTGGTTTACTGTCAGACCCCAGTAAAGTGCACCAGGAGTGCCCAGGGATTGTAAATCCAAAGGCTGCTATTTAGCTTGCAGCACTGGTTGTGCCACCCACAGAAGCAGGTTTGTAAAATGTGTCTAAGGTCTGCCATTGCAGAACCTGCGTGCAGTCTGGTACTGTCATGCTGACTGGGCAAGTGCACCTACTTGCCAGTCCCTAAACCTTCCCTTAACTTCATATTAGCCACCCCTATGGTAGGCCCAATGGCAGGGTGCATTGAAAGCATAAGGTAGGACAAGCCCTGATGTATGTGGCATGTCCTAATAGTGAATTACAGCCATTTTCGTTTTTCACTATTGCAAGGCTACCTGTTCTCATAGGCCAGAATGGGCTGTTAGTTATTGTTACATTCTATGATCCTAACAGACTCAGGGAACATGGTAGAAATTCGAGTTTAGTATGCCTGAACTCAAAATAATAAAATACATCTTTTAGTGATGTTTATTTTAATATTCTGTGTTTGCAAATACCACTTTTAGAAAGTAGGTATTTGCTTGCCTAACCTTTTCAGCCCGCCTCTGCTAGGATGTGTATCTGCTGTCTGGTTTCTGTGAGTGACAGGGCTGGGGAATTCCAGGAGACAGGCTGGGCAGCCAGGTGGTGAATAGGAAGATTACAGCCAGATGGGTCGAAGGAGTGCACCTACACTCTGAATAGGGCTGTGCTCTGCCACCACAATGCTGGCTCCACCTCCTGTGGAGAGTCTGATGTCTCTGCCCTGCACACTGAAAAGACAATCCAGAGTCCTTTAAACAAAGTACTCCAGAACTGTGCTGAACTCGGCAAAGGCCCCCTGGCATGAAAGAACAAAAGAATTGCAGTATAAGTATTAGGACCCTGAGTCCAAGAAATCAGATCCTGCTGAAACAAGAAGAACCTCTGCCCGACCAGAAGGAACTAGGAAAGCTGTAAGGAGGAGTACTGTCCCTGACCTGGGGGATTGGCCTGCAGTGGTTGCCTTGCTGCTGAAGGAGAGGAGAAAGACTGGAAAAGACTTTTGCTCAAACTTGTACTTTAAAAAGATCTCCAAGGGCTTGTGAGTGAGCTTGCCCCCTGAACGAAGTCCCAGGACTAGTGGACTTTAACAACCTGGAGAGGAGCTGCTGAGAACGCCATTTTCCCTGCAGCGCTGAAGCAGGGAGCCGGGTGCGCCTCGTGAAGAATCACCGCGTACCCTGGGAAGCCCGTGCCCAGCTGTCCGCCCCGAGCAACGCGACTTCTTGGCCCCCTAGGAGCCGTAGCTCGCAACGTGAAGGAAGGACCTGTCCGGCCTGAGCAACGCGACTTCTTGGCCCCTACGAGCCGTAGCTCGCAATGTGAAGGAAGGACCCGTCCGGCCCGAGCAACACACATTCTTGGCCCCTACGAGCCATAGCTCGCAACGCAAAAGAAGGACTCCGCTGTGTACCTTGCTCCCCCCCCTTCGCACCGCACTGCTCCACGTGCACCCTGCCACTGATACCGACAGGCTTCAGCCCGTAGAGCGGCTGGGTACATCTCGCTCAACCGGAGCGTACTGCCGCCTCGCACCATGCTCAAAGGAATACAAAGGTGCCCGGTCTCCAGGTACGCCGCAATGAACAGCAACCGCATCACACAAGGCACCGTCCCCTCAAGTAAGGAGACTCTGGGCCCCTAGCTCGTACCACGAAAACAGGAGATCACTGCATGTAACGCTTGGGCTTTTCAGCGCATTGTTCATGACGAACTAAGGTACTGTGTACGACTCGCACTCTGTGTTTAAAGCGCATCAGACAGAAGCGTCCGCTATGCGCATTTGACTCTGTTGCTGCATTTCATCACCGTAGGGTCGAACTGAGTGATACGAATCGCACAGACTGTTTACACTACGCATTTTAACAAGAACTCTATTGCTAATAGTATTGTGGTACACTTTGACGTTAATTGGTCTTGTGCTAAACATTTATATAAAAGATACTTATTTTTGATACAAAACTAGTGTGGGCTCCATTTGTGGTGTTGTCACTGAGTTACTGTATGTGTTCACAAATGCTTAACCTATAACGCCTCTGAAAATAAGTCTGGTCTGCGCGCCAAGCTGCCTAGGGGGTGAGCAGGGGTTATTTCTAGAGGGGGATCCTCTTATCCTGAATAGAGGAGAGGGTCCCTGCTTGTCACAAGTAATTACCTGTGCCAACCAGAGACCCTCAAATCTAACACTTATACATATCCATCTCATGTGAAAAGTCAGTAACAAACTGGTGCAGAGCACGGTGAAAAAAGCCCAAAGTGATTTTTCCACTTGAAAGCATGGCTGGAAAAGGGGCCCACAGTTTGCTCAGCCGTGTGATTACCATTTATTTCCCCTTTTAATGAACACCTCACAATGATTTCCAGATGCTGTCAATACTTGGCCTTGAATTACTCTGTGCAAGATTAGCTAGAAAAATACAGTGCATGAAAAATGCTCTTAATAAACGTTTTCTATTCATGCAAATAATAAATGATAACTCCATTGTAGTATGAAACACCCATCAGTGATTATCTTCTTAGGTGTGAAAATGTTAATGTTCAGAAACCAGAGGCAGACACTTCTCAGCAAGAAGCCAGAATGTACCAGCTTCTGGAGCAGCGCGTCGACTTGAAGAAACTGGTGATGGACTATATGGGTAAATCAAGTGAATTCCATGCATTTATAAAAATCTACACCATAGCATAAAACAGTAGGCCTTTTGTATTTTGCTAAGCACACGAGCATAAGAGTGGAGGTCAAGACAGGAGAGAGTCCTTTCTGATGGTCCTTGAAGGTAGTGTTAGGTCTAACAGCATCCTTGCTGCTGGTCATGGACAGCATGTTCTACCAGGTCATCAAATATGTCTGTTTAGGTTTCCTACACTGGTTCGGCACTAGTTTGAGCCTCAAGGCAAGGAGCGTGACAAGCAGCAGGATTGCAGGTCAGAGCACAATGGAGATAGGTTAGAAATCGTAGCAGAAACTTGTTATGGTCCATATTATGAAATATATGGAAATCAGAGTCAGTTATTATTGTGCACAGTGTTCACCTGTCATTTAAGTTTACAAAAGGCTGATCTGCTTTTGGTGTGAGACATCTACATTGTCAGTGTTATTACACCAATTGTACTGGTGTCCATGGACAGAGTCTTGTCAAATGAAACTTTTCTTTTTAAAAAAAAAGAAAAGTTTAAATTTCAATAAGATGAAAACAGTCATGAATATAAAGATGGACAGAATTAGAGAACCATACAAGCCCTATAGGTTACCCCCCTCCCAAGCAGAACAATAGTACAATTTCAGCACATTTCGGATACAGCAACAAAGCATCTTATGTAAGGCAATACTGAGACAAGGGCGAACTAGAAGTCTTTCTGGGTAGTCCACCAGTTTAGGCCGGCAACAAGGAACACACCAATTGCAGAATATCATTTGAGAGTAACAAAGGCCAGGGAAGTAGACAAGGACCTCCTCATGATTGTTGAGCTGAAGACAATTATGGGGAAGTGCAGCGCATGAAATTCACAACAGGTCCGTGTGAGACAACAAATATGCCGTAAGGGGAGCCCAGAAGTCCTTAGGGCGGGACGCCTCAAGGAGCTCTTCCTCATATATCTTAGTTGATCCCTACAATAGATCAGGTCACGAAGCCATCTTTTGACAGTGGGCGTTGTTTTGGCACCCCAGCATTGCGCAACTGCCCATTTTGCAAAGAGAGTGGAAACTGCTACGGTGCACCTGTTGCAAGGCTTAAGACGTTTAACATAGCCTAGCAAGCATATCTCAGGAGAGCAGCACACATGCTCCGACACTATATCTGTAGCAAGTTCGCCACAGCGGTCCAGAACACAAACACGCCCACACACAGCCAGGCGACATGTAAAACGTCTGCATTCGCTGCACCACACCTCTCACAATTAGCAGTCTCGCGTAGACCATACTTTTGTAGTTGCTGGGGGGGGAGTAATATACTTGATTCAGGAATTTGAAATGAATAATTCTAAGATTACAGTTAGCCGTAAGCCGACCAATGAGTTGGCAGCGCGCCGTCCACACTTCCAGAGCAATAGATATACCCAACGCTGCTTGCCAGCGCAGACAAGAGGGATGATTTTCCTGGTCCCTTTCACGCAAGGAGGCATTTTAGAGTTTAGTAATCAAGCCTTTGCGCCACTCTCCCGAAAACATTGCCTGCAATGCCCGTAGAGTGGTGGGCTCCTCCGGGAAACCCGGATAAGCCGCACAGACGGCTTGACAGAAATTAAACCTTTCTGGAGCCACAACCATTGTGAGATGAGCACAGAAAAATGTGATAAGGAGAGTGATAGATTTCAGATACACCGGTGAGTGTGTAGTGTGATAGATACGCCTACTCTCTGTCTTGGTAATGTCGTCATTTCTATGGGCAGACTATTTAAGGTGTCCTCCAGTTTTTCTTGATTATTCCTGCTACGCCTACACTGACCGGGACTGATTCTGTTGCTTTGCTCCAAATTGTACTCCAAATTGTATTCTCTAGATATTTTGTGGCCATGTGGGTAGCAATTGATGCAGCAATGGTTCACTCCACTCTTCACTCAGTTCTTAAGGACTGAATGAGGTTGAGGGGAACAGCTCTCAGGTGGATCTATTCATAGGTTGAAACCAGTTTTCAACACATGAATCTAACTCACTCTTGAACCAACCTGCATTCTGTTAAAGGGCCAAGTCCAACAGTCAACCCAACCTGCAAGGGTCTATTCTACTTCCTGCTACCTTCTTCAAACATGCCATTATATGCTGATGACATTGAGGGGCATATTTGCAATATTTTGGTGTAGGGCATTTACAAGATATGGTGCATTTCTGTCCTTGCTACAAGCGCCAGCGCACAAACTGCAGCTGAGCGCCAACGCAGGCACCACGGTGCAAGGGTATCTGTGTTGTCAGCATGATTGTTTTTGTGGAGGAGGGACACCATCCTGCACAAAAACAATCAAAGGACGTGTTTTCCTCGTTGTATGTGTGCTGCAGAATGAGGAAAAAACTAGGAGAAATGTAAACATTTCTCCTCATTAGGCCTGCTCTAGAGAGACATTAGTTTTGGCACAGGCCCAGATTTACACTATGTTGTAAATCCGGGGCAGTGTCAAAAAACCATGGATGTTGCTTGGGAACCCCCACAGCAACACCCATTGAATGCCCCTTCCAGCCAAAGTAAGGCATTGCCGTACTCCATATTTACAAGGCAATGGAAAGCCACGTAAGGTGCCTTTGCGTGGCCTTGTATATATGGGCCGTCACACTGTGACTATGGAGCATCCCAAAAGCGACTATCCAGTGGTTTAAAAGTGCTGCACTGGCGTTGTACATATGCCCCTCACTACATGGAAACTCACTACATGTTGCACGTCAGAACTAGTGTTTGAGGCCGCTTTACGTGTCCCTGGGGCACTTTGGTATTACAGAAGGGGCAGCAGACGCTTGCTCGTCCCCTTCTGTAATACAAATTGCGCTGGCGCACATAAAGCGCTAAGGCTATCATCAGAGGGTGTTCCCTCATTTGCGAGGGGACGAGACCCCATGCAAATGGGAGAATCCGTTTGCCTCTGCGCCCGCGCCTTATTACAGACACGGACGCTGATGCAAAGTGGCTGCCAGGAGGCGCATTGGCAATTCAAAAGCAGCTTTATGTGCAACAGCTAGTCTGGACACAAGCTTTACCAAATCTCACCCGCCCTAATTACTCTGAGGTGGCTTATCATTGAAACAAGATATCTCCAGAAATGAACCAGCATTACCCACAATACACTTCACACAGCAGCCCGGACTCACGACGTCTCGAAATCCCTTCATTCAAAATAAAAAAGATATTAAAAATATCCTTTACCAGAAGTGTCTTCACTTTTTGGAACTCCACCTCTCTTGTTATAAAGATATTATTATCCTCTCCTGAAACAAATAAAACAGAATTAAAATGTCATTTTCAACCCTTCGCCACAACCTGAATGCTCTGTATCGGTCCCAACGAATTTCGATCCTGGAAAATCTGCAATCTGTAGTTGAAGGCAGATACATTTTAGACTACTGTGTTTATTGTTTGTCACTTTGTTCTCTAAGCATGTAAGTATTCATAATATACATATGGCCCACACAGGTAATTCGTTCTCTTTTTGCAGAGTTTTGTATAGTGCGAACTTGACCCGAATTGAGTATCAGAGCGCTTTACATAGCACCAGTTACATTACATGAGGACACATTCATTTTTGTTAGGCTCGGGGAGATTAAGTGATTTGCCCAGAATCACAGGATGTTCAGCGTTCTTGCCGAGATTCGAACCCTGTTCCCCAGATTTGAGGTCGACCGCCCGAGCCGTTAGGCCAACTCCTTTACCCTAATGAAATTCTTTCTCATATTTTACCGGGTGTGCACCCGCATCATATGTAATCTTTCTTTTATCAATGCGGCCTGATCCTTGGCCTTGTTAAGTACTCCATCACCCGCCAAGTCTAGTTTGTTCAATCTAACACTACAAATGTTTCTTTTTTTTTTTAATGTTCACCCGTGTCTATTTGTGTGCAGAGCTATCAGACTTCTGCTGTAATAGGGCCAGATTTTCAAAAAAGGCACACAACTCAATGCAGCCCCCAAAGAGCCTGCGCTGTTTCCGTTGTGTGACAAGGAGGGAATAGGAGAGTGCCATATTCACAGAGATATGGCTCTCTCCTCCCATCTCCCTAATGCTGGTGCTGATTTCAATTGCTGTGTGTCAGGCACACACCTTGGTGCCATAGTGCTATGGTGCGTGCCTGTCTATCATAGGTTTTGTACAGGAACGGTACCCTTTCTGTACCAAATACTTTCCCTAGAAAAGTTTCAACACTTTTCCCACTTTTTATGTGTGCTGCACAGAGCAGTCGGAAAAGAAAGGAAAAATAAAAACATTTCTCCTGTTAACGCCTCCTTTGAAGTGGCGTTCAATTTTGGCGCTAAACCCTGTCTACAATTGTTTGTAGATAGGCTTTTGCATCAATAGGAATGGGTGGTAACATGTGAACGGCCAGGTAACACCCCCTTGGCGCTAAGTAACGCAAAGCAGTGCTCCGTGCTGTTTTGTGTTACTTTCAGGATACTTTCCAGCTCAAAACAAATTTTGCACTGGAACGTAAATTAGCAAAAGAAATATTGTGTGCTGGTTTGCTTCGCTTCTGTGACACTAACCCAGCGCAAAACATTTGTAAATTTACCCCTCAGTTTATGAGATTATCATTTCGGATGAGGGATGCATCCCGAGTTTGGTGGGTGCTGTGGGTTCGCTGCTCCCGTGCAGAGGTGGGAGAGCCACTGAATTTCCTCTGGTGGATACTCATGCCTGTGGCCAGACTGATATTGGACTGATGAGTCACAGGGATGGTCGCCCCACCCATGTTGGCTCGGAAAAACAGTGCTGATTGGCCCTGTCTAGTACCTACATCATCGCTTGGATCAGTGGCGTCACTAGGGGGGTGCGGACTTGTATTGCTTTGCCCACTTGCGTAATCTGAACTTACGCACACCACTTACTCACAGAGAAACTCCAACACTCCACTGGAGGTAAAAATGAGCTTTATTAATATTGTAGGCAAAGGCAATAGGTCACTGAAACTAATAAAGTCTTAGGCACCGAGTGAAAGGCAATAAACAATGAATACACCACACTATATACATAAATATGAAACTGTGCATACAGGTATATAAACAGTTAATGTACAAAGCACCTCACCAGATTCATTTGCAGCACCGGAGACTTCAACATCCCTGTGCCAAGCACTGAACACCAAGTCGGGAACCCTGCAGACCGGGGGCTCAGGGAGTAATCTCTTCGGGCACCAAAGTTGTCCCGCGAGTGCGTCCACTCCAAGACTGAGTTCCTGAGCTCCACCCCACAGACACCGCTTTTTATAGCTTAAATCAACCTGATCGAGAAGCCTCTAGCAGGCGCTCTCACCCATCTATTCACAAGTGCTGGCCCCATCTCTGCATCAGACCCACCCAGACAGACCTGGCCAGATTCTGTTTAGGCGGTGTCGATGCAAAAGACATTCCTTTCCCAATCTCCGGCCTTGGAGACTGGCACGGCCATCCTCCCTTTGTCCTAGCGATAAGTATGGAATGCATGAAAACACTCTGAAGGTACAACATAACCTCACGAGGCATCCTCACGAGATGCCTCCCACCTGCTTGTACTGGTTTACGTGAATAACATGTTTATGTTACTGCTGAAGTGTAACTCCAGGTCAAGGCAGCTCAAAATGGAAGTGCGATGCAACAAAATGGAAGATCAGAGCATTGCATGGAATCGAGGTCAACATATGATTTAGCACGTGTAAAATGGCAAATGCAGCACATTCCACCCCTTGACCTTCGATTCACCCATCATACCCCATTGGTCTAAATACCATGGATCTGGGACGAAAAAGGGAGAGCACCCCTTGACCCTTGAACATCACCATTCACATATATCAAAAATAAAATCACTGAACTAAAGGCACAGCTATGACCGCATCTTTTAACTGCAAAATTGGAATTATTGCAAAGTAACTAGCAACTGAATATCATGATTGAAAAACAAAACTATCATTGGGGCACTGTATCTGGTAACTGTAAAAGCAGTATCAATGCATAATAACCAGCAACTAAATAAAATCTAACTGAAGATCTGATTGTCATTAAAACATTGCATGTCTCATTTAAAGGCAAAACCTTAAAAACGAAATTGTCAGAGTGAAGGATACAAGCCTGTAGGCCATATTTGAAAGAGTAAAAACTGCATTACAGAATCAAAAACGTAATCAATAACTCTCGTGTTAAAGTGACTACTCAACAACATTTAATTCAAAGCAGATCATAATGAACTGGTTTTCTCTTTTTCTTCTTTTTACACTTACTGCATTACTTAAAACAAGAACTCAGGTGAAATATCTAAAAATAATTAAGCTTGTGTCATTTGAACCTTTAATAATGAAACTGCAAATTATACTGCCAAGGCAGCCAACTGTAGCTCCGAAAATATAAAACCAAAAAACACTGCTGTCTCTTGTCGGGGTGCACAAGCAGTTCTCCTGTGCGAAAGACACAAAGCTCTCATGCGTTCAAAGTCAGCCTCACTTGAAGGGGACAGTTCCAATTGTAGCACACTCTGCTGATCCCTTCTTCGCTTAGAAAGAAGCAGTCCATCTATGTAGATGACAGCTCTCTGGCATCCATCTTCATCAGTATCCCCTCGACAAGGAAGAACCCCATCTGATCTGGTTCTCCATAGATCATCAGCTCCCGTCTGCCATCAGCCCCAGGACATTATCACCGTCCAGTCTGGCTCCAGGCTTGGGGGTCCACTCTCCCAAAAATAACAAACTAAAATAATAAAATAAAATAATAAAAGGGGGGGGTGAGGGCTCATGCATACAGGGAGGGCATCACTTGCACCCCGGCACCGTAATCTGAAACGATAAACAAGTATCACATGTCTTGCAAAAAAGTTCAATTCAAAAACACATAATGTTCTTTTTACATCTCTCAAGGTCCCATATTTTATTTCTGTCTGCAAAGCTCTCCTCTAGATCTGGGGAATAGTTCAAGAATACTACCTGCATTATATCCTCTAAATTTATTTGGGCAAATCTGATTTTTTCTGTCACAGAGGGGCTGGGGAAGTCCCTTCACACTCCTTGCTATCAGGCCCCTCCTCACCGAAATGTCCACGTCCCAGGGCTGGCTCAGTTTCAACCATAACAGAGACAGACTGCTCTCTGCCTCGCACCCCTCCCTTCGAGGAGCTCACATTCCAAGAGCAAAGCGCCTGCCAATTTCTGTCCGCCCTGTCTCTCTCCTCATAAGGAGGTAGCACCTCTGCAAGCCTCCCTATGCTTCCAATTGATGGAAGCTTTGTAGCCTGAGGAGTGGAATTACCCCTCCCTTACCCAAATCCACCACGCCCAAAACTGGTTGTTTGCCAACTATAAACAAGCAGAGAGGAGACTGCTCCTGCGGTCCCCCCTCCCTTACAAAGAGCTCCAGGGAAGAGGAGGCTCTGTGGAATGCATGTTATCTCCTCAAGGTCAAAACAAACTAGTTCGCATGCAAAATTAAATGCTCACAGCCCAAAACTGTGGAACTTTCCGTTCTTAGATGGAATACACCAAAACAACCTACTCAACAGCTCAAGTTTAAATACATGCACCTTTTCTTTTAAGGAAGACATGTCACACAGTTTAAAAACTCTTCTCTTGTTGCAGACAAAAACAGCTTTAACCTCTCCTGACCTCCAGCAAAACCCTGCATTCTGTTTTTAAAGCTCCACACTTCTAACTAATTCAAGCAAATTCTAAACTGTCATTTATCTATGAGACTATTGGTGAGTAAAAAGCAAAGCATTGGCAACAATAAAAAGTCACATACAAAGTCTCATGGTACTTCTGTAACAATATCTGGGGCAGCATCAGTTTATTGTCATAATCTAGGAATTCTCACATTTATGAAAACATTTTATTCTTCTGATTGATGTTACCAAATCTGTTTCTGTTTAATTCTGTTCTGCACAGACAACTTTCCCTGTCTAAATGGGCCATTTTATAACCAATGCAATCTCCCATAAGCAAATCACATTTTCTCTCATACTGTTCTGCCCAGTATATTTTAGTGTGCACAAGTACAGATTCATGGGCATTTGTTCTGCATCTAAATTGAAAAGTCCCTGCACTTCACCGTAGCTAAAATGGGCACATTGCTTTTGGGTAATATCACAAAATACATTTTTAAACCTTTTAATTAACCAGTCATACACACTCTGCTGTTGTACACTTTCAAAACATATGGGTACATTTCCCGTTTAAAGCACAGTTCATCATACACTGTTGGGTCTGATTTATTTCCACCACTGGTGATCGTTAATTCTAAAACACGGGTCTTCTTATCTTTCCTTTCTGACTGAAAACCCTCTTCGGAAGAATTAATTAAAACAGCCTATGTAATTGGCAACCTGACTAGATTTTCTGTAACATTTTTCACATGTAAATCATGCACGTTTAATTCTGTTTGCAAAGGTATGTCCTCACACAATTGTGGATGCATATTAAACAACACATTAAAAATAACCCCACTATCTCTATCTGAAATGTCATCCCACCCTTCAGGATTATATTCTGAGATGTTACATTCGCGTTGCAGCTGCGCACATTTTAAATGTATTTCTTTTACTGAACACTGTAAAGGGATCCTGCCCTTTCTGCCTAACGTAAAAAAGCTATTCACAAGCCCTTTATACAAAACACATTTAAACACACAGCAATTCTCGTTCAACCAAACACAATTAGCTCACTCCTGAGCCAGAACACCATATGGGCTAACCCCATGCAAATAAATCAACTCTCGCCCATCTATTCACAAGTGCTGGCCCCCATCTCTGCATCAGACCCACCCAGACAGACCTGGCCAGATTCTGTTTAGGCGGTGTCGAGGCAAAAGACATTCCTTTCCCAATCTCCGGCCTTGGAGACTGGCACGGCTATCCTCCCTCTGTCCTAGCGATAAATATGGAATGCATGAAAACACTCTGAAGGTACAACATAACCTCACGAGGCATCCTCACGAGATGCCTTGCACCTGCTTGTACTGGTTTACGTGAATAACATGTTTATGTTACTGCTGAAGTGTAACTCCAGGTCAAGGCAGCTCAAAATGGAAGTGCAATGCAACAAAATGGAAGATCAGAGCATTGCATGGAATCGAGGTCAACATGTGATTTAGCACGTGTAAAATGGCAAATGCAGCACAGGACTGCACCGGATGACACCATCACATGGGGTGACACCGTGACACCACCAAAATGCGAAATAATGTGACCCCCGCCCTGCTCGCGATCAGCCTGCACGGGGGAGACCCGCGCCCGGAGCCCAGGCAGGGACAGCATGGCATGGATAGGGGACTTCTACTGAGGCAGGGTACAGGGTGGTGCGGAGGTCAGGGCACAGCCACGGGGGAGTGCGTAGCCGCGCAACAGTTAATAAAGCTGAAGTCGTACGCTCGCGCTGCCCTGCCCCTTGAAATATTTCGGTTCCCGGGCAGCGCCACGATAGCACATCAGAAGGTAATTGTAATGACGCTTCAGCCTGTCGTGGAACGTGGACTTAGGTTGGTTTGGCGAGTGGGGAAACTGTTGATAATTACGTCTGCGCTGAGCTATAGTCTGTTAGAGCCCAGCAGGGCCATTATCTGTTCAAGTTGTGCCATGTTCCTGTTTCAGTGGCTCGCAGCACCTTGCGCGCAGGCTGGTGGTTCCTCAACGCCTCACCAGTGCCAGAGCACATATCGTAAGTGGGATGGGTCATGCGCGTAGAGGCATTTGTTGTTTGTCACAGTATGTACTAGGCAGCCAGAGCTGGCCTGAAGAGCTGAACTGCTGGTGTCCAAGTGTCAGGGTCACTGGTGGCTGAGCGCGGATCTGCAAGACAGAGGTTCGATTCTGCATCGCGTTGTGATTTTCCAGATACTCATATATAAATAGTCACCTAACTGCGATGTCTAACAAAAAGTAAACATATCTTAACCTCTTAAAAAAAAAAATGGAAAACTAAAGGTGTTTCCCTGATCAGTGTGCACATATATGTTGAAAAAAAATAAACGAAAAAGGCTGCCTTATTTTGTAAAAAAATACATTAGCGTTTAAGTAGCTTATTTGACAGAAACTTCAGCGACTAGTCTAATTTGAGCAATTAAAGCGCAAAGATGGATGGTGGCACTGCAAAGTGGAACAAAAGGTGCTCAGTGCCACCATGAGAGGCAGATGCTGACAGGCAACAGTTGGCCTCTTTGCATAAGATATACTGGCACGTTTCAGTGCGCGCGCTCTCAGCACCTTTTTTTAAAATCATATCTAAAGTAACTAGATACAAGAGTTAGCAGCTGTGCGTTTAATGGCGCTGAATGTGTTTGCACGTGCGAAGAGTTATGCAAATCACCCGGAGCCACGCTCTTAGGTAACACCACGACAACAGCGTCAGGCTCTCGGACCTCTTCAAGAGGGAATGTGGAAAAGTATCAGTTAAGGAGTCCCGGTGATCGGTAATTGCGAAACTCCCTAGCAACCATTCCATGTCCTAACGAGAAGTGTGCTGTGCGCAACAGAGAGATCAGTGGCGTCACTAGAGGGGTGCGTGGTGCGGACCGCACGTCACCACGAGTTACCGCACTGGGTGACACCAACCCTAGTGACGCCGCTGGCCTGTATACACTCACGGGTGACAAGCAGGGGGCCTTTAATGACCTCGAGGGCATAGGGCTAAAAATTAGAACTTAGTCTAGCAAAAAAAACTTTTATTGGTTGAGGCTGAAACATCCCATGTCATTGTAAATAGAAAGCACTCATCCTTGTACTTGCTTCAATTAGTGCTCACTCTTCACGTGATCTTCTGCACAGTCTTAGAAACTTTGATGCAGGAAGGTAGGCAAATGATGATGGATAAGCAGGTGTAGTTGCTTTTAATGAGGCCTACGCACTCTGGTCTTGGAAAGTATAGTCTGGAAATGCATTTAATTTGGCAAATCAACTTTGAGAATGTTGTCATTTCCTGGTCTTCACATTTGTTCTTGATTTCAGTTCTTGACTTGTCTCGATCTCAAACTCATGTGCTAGAAACAGAATTGTGTTAGGATAGTGTGTACATTCCGTAAAGCTATTATACCTCTCTTTAGTATTTTTTGCTGATACTTGCTGTCATAGCTGTACTTTCACCCAAGTTTGAAAGAAATGTTATTTAATGCTGCATTCTTCATCCTGTTGGTTTTTTGTGTGTTTTCAATCTTCACTTGTTTTTTCAAAATGGCAGGGCCATACTCCACCATAAAATTATACTTGCACTACAAGGATAGTTAAAAAAAAAAGTAAAGTTTCCCCTCGCTTCCCAAGTAACATCACTCTGGCGAAAGTGAAACCAAAAGAGAAACCACTCAGCACCATTCTCCCAAGTGAAACCCTGGTTGGGGATGGCACCAGGGTCATGATTTCAAAGCAGGATTCCACCCACAAGACACCAGGGAAGGCAACTGTGGAAGGAGTAAACCCCCCCCCCCCTGTTCCCACCCCCCCCCCCCCCCCCCCGACCCCCCGCCTGTCAGCCTACCTAAACAATATGTTTGCCCTGTGGGAGAGATTTGATGGTTACCGCGAATCACCCCTGAGGGAGAAGGTGGCCCACAAGACAACCCCTTGAAATATAATTTTTTTTAAAGAACGGCCGGGGCAGAAATTTGTAGTTTTCGGGTTTAACACTGGGTTTCACACCTGTTTCCACCACCAACTGAACCTAGGTAGAAAACATAAAAATAAATAGAGCACCACTTACAAGAATGCAAAAACTGTGGAATAATTTTTTTACAACCCTGCTCACTCATGCTGGGAAGGTGGTGAACCGAGCATACCAAGCCTTTTGTTGATGTGCGTCAAACATCACAAACGGGCTCAGCGCTGAGGCTGGAAAAGCCTCAGTAGCTAAAGGGTTTTAATGCTATACTTACAAAACACAGAATTTATTAATTGTATCTAATTTTGATCTCTGTGTCTTCCTCCTATTTCTGTTCTGTTTTTACTGCGATTTTCAAAATTTGTATTTTCTGTCCCAAAACATTTTTAACATTGTTTTGCCATTTCAAGGACAGACAACATGAAAAAGTAAAGGCCGTTGAGAAACATGATTAAATGACTGTTAGCACTTAATTTATTGATTACTTTAGACTAACTATCACAATTTTCTCAATTTATTCCAGAATGGAAAGATGCGCGAAGATTTGCAGGTAACTACAGTGTCTCAATCTTGACTTCACAGAGGTACATTGCTCTGCTCGAAATGTTGAACAGACTTTATGAACATTCACTGGATGTATTGTAATGCATTGACATTTATGTAGTGTACCTTACCCGTTGAGAGGCAATAAGTGCCTAAGAGGTGTTTTATAGAGATATAAATAACTAAATGATCAAAGGCCAGAGATGTAGTCAGCACTGTCTGAGAGGCAGGGATGGAAGCAAACTATCTAAAAGAAAAAGTTACTTATCTTCGCTAAAGTTTTTCTGGTGGATACCTGCAGATTACTCACCTTTTGCATAGCCCTTGTGTCAGACTGAATCCAGAAATTTTTTAAGACTCTCCACGCTAGTAGGGGATGCCGGTTCCACTTCGGCACTGGCACACTGATGTCAGTTTCCCTTTCAGATTTTAAGTGGCTTAAAGGTGAACAGGATGGTAATTACATCAGTTGAGTTAGGTGCAGTTAAATTGATGGAATTTACAGCTTATTAAAGAGTTTATTTAACTAGTGATGAACACTAAAAGGAGGCTGAGTCGGTGAAGAACGTGCAGGTAGTTAGAGTTTCCACAAAAAAGGTATTTAGCGAAGGTACATAACTTTCTTCTGATTGATACTTCTACCTGCAGATTTCTCACTTTTAAATAAATTCCACAAGCAGTAGGCAACTGGGAACTGGGCGCATGGTGGTTATACCATGAAATCCCTTAGCAATTCCAAGTCCAAGTAATACTTTGCAAAAGTGTGGAGAAAGGTTCAGGTTACCACCTTGCAGATTTCAGCAACTTCCCTTGCCCAGGATGAGGTGCAAGATGTCATTCTGGTGGAGTGAGCCCTAATGCCGCCCAGTTGTTCCTTATGAGCCAAGGAGTAGCAAATAAAGTTGTGATAAAGTGATAAAGTTCACTTCTGGACTTCCTTATCCTTCTTCTTGCCTACATACCTGATAAACAGTTGGTCATCACTCCAGAACTCCTTGGTTCTGTCGATGTAGAAGCTGGGTCTATTGTGAGAAGCCTATCCTTATCTTTTGTAGAATGTGAGGGAGGAAATAAGGTTGGCAGGGTGATGGATTGGCCAGTGGCGTAATATTAGCCCCTGCACCCCCTGCAGTGTGGGGTTTCTGCTGAGCTCCTGGGGACCCCCTGGCTCTGGCCTGAGAGCTCCTGACTGGGTCCTGAACTTGGGGGGTGGGCTCTATATACATTGCAGTTGGGACCCCTCAAGTTTTTTTTGCCACTGGCATTAGACTAGGTGAAAGGACATAACTACCTTAGGCCGGCACACAGCCTTGGTCTGAAAACCAGCTTATCAGGAAATAAAGTAATGAACTGAGCCTTAACACTTGATGCCTGCAGCTCATTCACGCTCACACATCTTGTTGATGTGATGGCAATATGAAACTGTTTTTTGAAAGTAAGCAGTCACAAGTGGCAACTGTGTGCACACTCTAACATGGGGCACATTAAAAATGTAAGAATGAGATTCAGGTCCCATATTGGCATTATGAATGACATTGGGGAACATTTGTAGGTAAGGCCCTTCAAAAACCACATAACTGTAGGAGTTTTGAAGAGGAACGGTTGTTCAGGGAGTTAGAGAAAGGCCAACAAGTAGCTCTTGACTGTATCTACTGCTCACCCCTGTTAAGCTAGTGATAGAGCAAAATGATGTCAGATAAGCGGGTATGTAGGGGGCCTTCTGAGTAGGCTGTGCACCTCTAAACAACCCTATTACATCTCCTAGAGTATACCGTTTTGGTGGAGCATCCACAGGCACATAAGATAACATCCACCTCTTCCAGACATCCAGGATACCCCCCCTCAATCTCCAAGCATGAAGGACAGGCTCTGCAACATCGAGAGGTCTACCCTGTGTGGGATGGGGAAACAGGGCGGGGGCACAGGGAGAGGTGCATCACACATACCAAATCCTTTGTAGCCAGTCAAGAGCTATCACAATAGCCTGGGCCTGGTAGAGGTGGATCTTCCTCAGGACTCGAAGAATCAAGATTGTGGGAGGTATGCATAGTGAAGCTAAAGTTCCACTTCAAGTGAAGGGCGTCCCCCTGTGTTCCCTGCAATGGATCATGGAGGGAAGATACTTTGGAGCGGAGCACTGTTAGGAGTGCCAAGGTATTCATCAGAGGAGTGCCCCATAGCGTGAAGACATGTTGCACTATCACTGGGTGTAGACGCCACTTATGATCAGCATGATGACTCCCACCAAGACTGTCTGCTCGAACATTCAGTACACCGGCAATGTGAATGGCTACAAACAAAATGTGATGATCCTGCTCCCATGACCAGAGCCGCAGATCTTCCCATGAGAGAAGATGTCACACTACACCCCGCTTGTTTATGTGCCACATCACAGTGGTATTGCCCATCAAGATCTGGACGTACTGACCACTACGGGAAGGTCCCATCTGGAGACCAGAGATGTCTGATCTCCAGATTCTCCAAGTGAGTTCCCCAACCTAGAGTGGAAGGATCTGTGATGACTGCTGTCACTGCCAAGTGAAGGTGTGAGTGGCTTCCCTTGAATCATATTCTTTTCCACACTCCATCACCTCTAATCCGCTGCTTTGTTCCTTGAGATCTGAATGACCAAGTTGGAACTGCTGCCTGCAGAGACACTACTGGAGGGCTCTCATGTACCAGCGTTCGTGAATGCCCACCATAAAGCTAGTAGATAAAGAAGGGATAAGACCATCAAGACTGGAGGGCTTGAGATCTGTTCTCAAACATTGGACTCATAGTCTGAATGTCCTGAAAACCCAGTGGAGGTGGACAGGCTCTACTCAATATGGTGTCCAGGATTCCTCCTATGAATAGTATGCGTCGAGAGGGCAGCAGGTGGGATTTGGCTTGTACATAGAAAAACTCAGGTCAAACAACAATGTGGCTGTGACTTGCAGGTGACCATCTCTGGAGAGCTGGCCTTGAGGAGGGAGTCACCCAAGTAAGAGAATGCAGGCATCCCTTATTGTCTGAGGTGTGCTGCGACCACTGACGTCACCTTTTTGAAAACTCGTGGTGCTGAAGTTTAGCCTAGCTGAAAGACTACAATCTGGTAGTAGGTGGATCCTACCATTAAATTTCTGGGTAACAGCAGACTCAGAATATGAAAATATGTGCCCTGCAGATCGAAGGATACCATCCAGTCCTTGGCTTCCAGCGCTCCCAAAACCTGAGCCAGGACCAGTTCAAAACCCTGACATCTGGGATCAGACTAAGACCGCTGACTTTCTTCAGGACCTGTAAGTACTGGGGGTAGTACACCTGGCCCGTTCCTGCTCTGGCAGAAACTCCACTGCCCTTTTCTGCAGCAAAACGTTGTCTACCTACCCCCAAAGGATCTGAAAATGATCGATTGGAAGTGCAGAAGACGGGTCAGTTGGTGGCGCTTCTCATGAAAGGTTAGGGTATACCCCCTTTCCACAATTTAAAAGACCTATTGGTCTTAAGAGATGGCCTGCCAGGCCTGTAAAAAGGAGGACACCCTTCCTCCAAATAGCACCTTGTGTTCCATCAAGAGGGAATTTGGACTGCCTCCCTGCCATGGCTGTGAAGGAAGAAAAGGACGAGAGTTAAGGGAGCACTTTTTGATACAGCCTTGGTTTCACCGGTAAAGTGGTTTGCCTGTTCTTTGTTGTCTGACTCTAAAGGTTAACCTCAGGAGAAGCAACATACATTTCTAATTGGTGGCAATCCCTCTGTTGAGTTTGGAGGCTGATATTACTTACTATTTCCTTGCTGAATCTCCTGATAGCAGTGTCAGCCTTTGCTCCAAACAGATGTGAACAATGGAAAGGGGGGCCCTAGGAGTCGACTGTACATCATGGGAGAATCCTGACTTCCTCAGCCACACATTGCGATGAAGGGAGAGAGATGTTCCCATGGCCTGGGCAACAGAGCCCGCAATGTCTAGCCCACACTGGATGACTTGCTTGGCTATTTCTCGCCTGTCGCTTACCAGCTCTGTGAAGTGGGGCTGAAGGTGCTCCATTAAATTGAGTACAACCAGCTGGGACATGTCCCAGAGGGTGTGGAAGTAACATCCCATAAGGCAGGTGGCGTTCAGGAGCTACGGGGACATAGTGCCTGCAGAAAATGATGTCTTAGAAAATTGTTCAATTGTTTTTTTTACTGTATATCCAATGGAATGGAGAGAACAGTGCCAAGCAAGAGACTGGAGGAGCAGGATGTCTTGGCTAGACATGGTTCTTTAGTGAAACATGAGATGACAAAGAGGCTGGGTTGCCCACAGTCAGTCTGAATCTGTGCACTATCACGTTATGACAGAAGTAGAAGGCATGGATTTTCCCATACATTGAGAATGGGCTCAGTAAGGGCCTTATTAAAAGGCAACAAGGTTCTATAAGAATGAGATGTAGCACGGAGGACTTCTGTTAAAATATTGTCTTAGTTTCCAGTCTGTGGATACTCTATTGCTCCTCCATGAGAAGGGGAGGAGAAAAGAAGGTTGGTAGGGTAAATAATTGGTTTAAGTGGAAAGGGGTAACCAACTTCGGCGGGAAGGCAGCCCTGGTTCTTAGCACAAGCTTGTCTAAAAAGAAAGAGATGAATGGGGTTTGCACTCAAAGCTTGCAACTCGCTTACCCATCTAGATGACGTAATAGTGGTTAAACAGACGGTTTTAAAAGAGAGCTGTTGGAAGGGGAACCTGTTCAATGGCTCAATTAGAGAACACATTAAGAGCATGGAAAAGAAATTCAGGATACCACATACACTCTCCAGGCATGAAGGTGGAGTGTCTGGTGGTTGAGGTGCAGAGCCTTCCCATGCGATTGGGAGAGGTGGTCTACCCCGTTAGGGAGACAGAACAGAGGACACAGGGAGAGGTGTATGAGGTCTGTATACCACATCCTTTGTGGTCAGTATGGGCCTATTAGAATGACTTGGGTCCAGCCGAAGTGTATGTTACTGAAGACACTAGGAATCAAGGGTATGGGAGAAAACGAGAGTTGAAGCTGAAAGTTCCACTTCAAGTGAAACACCTCCCCAGTGCTTCCTACCGAGGATACTGGTGAGCACATAATTTAGGTAAGTGAACGGTCAATTGGCAAGGAGGTCCACTGAAGGAGTGCGCCAGAGAGAGAACATGTATTGGGCTATCTATGGGTGTTGGCAAAATGACATTGACTGAGACTGTTTGCTAAAACATTGAGTACTAGGGCTAGATGATTGGATATCAACCAGCTCTGACTGTCCTGAGCCCAGAACCAGATCCGCAGGGCTTCTTGTCAGAGAAGACGCAATCCAACTCCCCAAAGCTTGCTGATGTGCCACATCGCAGTCAGAGCTGGACAGATTGGCCAGAAAGGTAAGGAAGTAAGGTTTTGAGAGCCAGCCAAATCACCCATAATTTCAACAGAGTGATGTGAAACATTTGTCCTGGGCCTATGAGTTTTTCGAAGGTCTCTGAGGATGGAGGCATCCGTGATAACTGTTGTCACTGGTTAAGGAGGTTTAACTAGCTTCCCTTTGGATATGTTGTCTTCCATTCTCCACCATTGGAGATCGGCTGCAGTGTTCCTGGAGATTCTGATAAAGCTTTAAAAGTCTCCATCGTGCTGGAACAACTGTAAGTGGACAGACCGTTGGAGGGCCCTTGTATGTCAGTATGTGTGAGTGACCAACAGACTGCAGGTTAGTAGACCCAGCAGCCATTAATACGGGCATGACTGGCATGCCGAAACAGTAGAAAAATAGCCTGAATGTCATGAACCCTCTTAACCCCTTCGCTGCGGCGGCTATTCCGCTGCAGCGCTAAGGGGGGGGGGGGGGCGCGCGGTGCGCCCATGCTGGTGACGGAAACGCTCCGTCACCAGCCGCGGTCGCGCTGTGCTTATGATGGAGCGGTTACGTCACGGCCCCGCCCGCTCAATGGAACGCTCAGCGCAGGCGCGGAATCCGCGCCGCGCAGGCGTGCCGAGGGGGCCGTGACGAAACCTCTCCGTCATCAGCAAAGCGCTACCGCGGCTGATGAAGGAGTGGTTCCGTCACCAGCAGGGTAGGGGTTAAGAGGAAAGCTTTTACTCAATGCAGTGTCCAATACTGCCCCTATAAACAGGATGCGCAGAGAGGGCACCATTGGGAACTTGGGATTGTTGCTGTAAAAGCCCAGATCACACAGCACCATGGCCATCTATTGCAGGTAGCATGCCACCACCTCTGGGAAATTAAATGAAAAAGAAATTTATAAAGCGCAAAACATTCACCCGGGGGTGTCCAGGCGCTAGCTCAGCACAGGACATAACGGACACCTTTTTGAGATCGCCTCAGAGATTAAAAAGCCACGTCTTTAATGACTTCATGAAAGCCAAAAATCTATTTTCTTCCTTAAGCCGCAGCGGAAGTGAGTTCCAAAGTCTGGTCGTGCCGACCACAAAACTCCTGCCACCCCAAGAACATTTCTAGAACCTGGGTAATACCAAATTGTGAGAGTGTGCTGAGCGAAGATGACAGGCTGGAACATGTGGCTGCAAATTCTGTTTGAAAAAAGCCAGTCCTGTATCATGAATAGATTTAAATGCTATACAAAGAGCCTTAAACTCTATCCGTCTCTTCACTGGTAGCCAGTGTAACTCCTTAAGCCCCGTGGCAGCAGATTTATATTTTGGAATGTTCAGTAATAGATGTGCTGCAGCGTTTTGCACAATCTGTAACTTGGTCAAACATTTCTTGTGAAGGTTCAAAAATAAACCGTTACAGTAGTCGGCTCTAGCAAAGACAAGAGCCGCAATTACGAACTTCCTCAAATCTGCCAGAATAAACGGAAGAATCCTTCTCAACAGTTTTAGTCGATGTGACCTGATTTACATGACCTTCAAAGGAAAGCATGGAGTCAAACATGACACCCAAGTTCTTTACCTTTTTCGTGGGATTAGGTAGCAAGCCCAACTTTAAGGGCCAAAAAGCAGAGGACCAGAAATTTGCATGGCTGCCAAAAAGTAGGACTTCCGTCTTACTGGAGTTCTGTTTCAGACAATTAGTGGCCATCCAGTCGCCGACCTGGCAGAGACAGGTCTGCAACTGTGATGCCATGTCTGCTGGAGAACCTGTCACTGAAACCACAATCTGGGTAAGAGATAGAGGGTAAGAGATAGCGGAGAAACCCAGGGATCTAATTAACCTTGCCAGTGGGGCAACATAGATTTAAAAAAGGGTCGGGCTCAATGAAGCGCCCTGTGGTATCCCGCATGGCAGTGTGAAGTTCGTCGACATAAATTCGGCAAGAGCCACAAACTGTTCATGGCCGGACAAGAATGATTCCAGAGAGGCAAACACTTTCCCCTTAATGCCAATCTCATCCAGTACTTCCAACAGTTTTGAGTGATTCACTGTATCAAATGTAGCGGAGAGGTCAAGCAGCACAAGTGCTGCATTGCCTCCTGCATCAACTGTTTGCCTAATCAGTTCTGATGCTGTAATTAAAACCAATTCATTACTGTGTTGCTTTCTAAAACCAAACTGAGAAGGGTCCAGAAAGGCATGCTTTTCAACATAGTCAGATAAGGTGCTATTCATGTCTTTTTCCACCACTTTTGCAGGCGGGGGAGTCTATAGATAGATCGATAGGTATTTGGATCTGCCCTATCTAGGTTTACTTTCTTTAGAAGGGGGAGAACAGACGCCAATTTCTGATTAGTGGGAAATATCCCAGAAAAAAACATTTGATTAAAAATAGAGGACAGATGTGAAGCAAATACATCTGGCAAAAGGGGGACTATTTTAGGGGGACAAGGATCTAATGGGGAGCCCGATTTGGTGGACAGCAGGAACTTAAAAACCTCCTCCATAGTTTATGTTGGAGAGGAAGATAGTTCAGGAGGGTTGCTAGAGTCAGAGGTGGCCAAGGAAATTTCCATTTCCACCCCGGAGTTTGCTGAAGTCCCTGGAGATGGTGATGCCCCTTTAGAAGGGCATCGGGAAAAACTGCTATAAACTGCATCAACTTTGTTTTGAAAGAACGTGGCCAGGGAGTTGCAGAAGGTCTGATTCATTGGTGATTCTGTTACCTCTGGACCTTTACCCAATTATTTCACTCTAGAAAAAAGTTCCTTCAAGGAATTTTTAGCAGTTATTATAGCTGTGGTAAAGTAACAGGTTTTCTCCTTATAACAGCTGCCTCACCTGGATTCCCTAAAAGATTTAGGGGGATTCTGGGACAGGGAGCTTTCAAGGTCATCAATTGCAATCTTGATCCAAGGCCAAATCTTCTCACCTGATTGTATTTCCATTTCTCCCCCTGAGCGTTTAGGACAGAGATTGAAAATATAACCGCTTTGTGATCTGACCATAAGAGCGGTAATGATGGGAGACAATGCAAGGATTTATTGTTTGTAAGTAGTCCATCAAGCAGGTGTTCCCCTGAGTGCATGCCCCCTGTTACCTGCTGAGTGAGGCCTAAGCTGTTTGTTATGTCAATAAAACATACAGCCTTTGATGAGCCAGTCGTTCAGGTGAGAAAAAACTGGCATTCCAGCTCATCTGAGATAGGCTGCTACAACCACCATCACTTTTGTGAAGACGAGAGGTGAAGAAGTTACACCAAACAGGTCAACCAACCCTTTTCAGTCTCCCACGTCCAATGCAAGCAGAAGCTGAGCTAAGGACAGCATTCAGATTTTTTCATTTTTGAGAAGCCAGTTCAATCGTGAGGTCTCAGATCTTTCTTGTCAACCAAGAAGTGTCATGAGTATCAGCCTCCTGGCTTTGTTGTTGCTCTGGAAAAAACTCCATTGTGCCTTTTTGAAGTAGGAAATGTACTCCCTGTTGTAAGGTATGCAGGTGCTTTGTAAGGATACAAAAATAGGGGTAAGGGGTTAGTAAAGCATAACCCCTTTCTACAAGCTGTACGCCCCATGAGTCTGGATTAATGTCCCACCATGCTTTTGGAAAGGAGGATACCTGTTCTCCAACTAGTTGTCTGAACTCCGACAAGAGGGATCTAGGCAGCAGTGGCTCATTCATAGGGGCGGGGGGGATTGACCCCTTACTGCTGCAAGCCACTACCTCCCAGACCAATTTGTACAATTTAAATAGCCCTGTACCTTCATGCTTTATTTTCTTGCTTACGGGCCGGGCTGGTACTCTAAAAAAGCCTTAGGTGGGTGAGATGAGCAGCTGAGGCTGTAACAGCTGTGCATGTCAGATTGGCCTGTATTTTTGCTCTGGCCAGGCAGACATGCACAGCTCAAATTTCCACATAGGAAGTTACCATGGAGCTGCGTCAGCAAAAATACAACCCCATCTCTCTTCTATGGAGCGTTGTGCTTTCATGCCCCAGCCAAACCTCTCACTGTTCTTATGCTGCTTAGTATTGAATGCAGCATAGAAGCAGTAATCCTTTTACTTTAGAAGTCTTTCCCCCCATTGATGTAAAAAGTCTGTCTTTTCTTTGTGCACAGGTTAAATCTGGATCACCTGATGACATCTGTCCCCCACATATTTTTAGAGAGGTGGGGTCAGCAATGCCACAGGGCGTTCTTCCACTGCTAAACGGCTCACTTTTACAGGGCAAAGTGCCTAGCTGCCTTAAGAAAGCCCTGCTTATTCCACTGATTAAAAAAGCAGGAGCAGACCCACATGATCCGATAAATTACAGACCAATATCTCTGTTACCTTACACATCTAAAATTTTGGAAGCCCATGTCTCTACAAGTTTGTACAAATTTATAGAAAACTCTGAATATCTTGAACCCAATCAGACAGGCTTCCACCCTTGTCACTCAACGGAAGCTGCGATCTTGGCGGTTCAAAACACTTTAAGGTGAAATGCCGATAAAGGCATCCACCAGGCCCTTGTACTTCTTGATCTGTCGGCAGCGTTCGACACGGTTGATTATACCATTCTTATCAACCGTGTTGAACAAGCCGGCCTCAGGGGCCTTGCTTTGAGTTGGATCACCTCCTTTATCACAGGACACACGCAATCAGTAAGATTAGGACCCTTCACAGCCCCCACTATCCCTACCACTTGCGGAGTGCCGCAAGGATCATCACTGTCACCCTTATTATTTAATCTGTATCTTCGCCCACTACTATACTCTCTAAGGAATGCTAAAGTTACCATCTATAACTATGCAGATGATCTCCAACTCGTTTTCCCTCTTAACACCAAAGACTCCGTGGTGGAATTTCAAAACACCATGATACACATACAGAGATGGATGAGCCTTAATCTTCTGAAGCTTAACCCAGGCAAGAAAGAATTAATCTTGCCTGGGAAAAGTGAATTAAGTTGGAGTCCATGCTTCTGGCCATCTAGCATGGGGGCTCCACCTATGAGATCGTCCTCGGTCAAAAGTCTGGGAGTTATACTTAGTGCAGATTTTTCCTTGAAAGGACAAGTTGGCACTGTAGTCTCTGCCTGCTTCTTTCAACTTAAGAAAATAAGAAAAATAGCCCAGTTCCTTACGCGGGCCGCTCTTATCCAGGTTACCATTGCCCTTGTCTTGTCCCGACTGGACTTCTCAAATAGTCTTTACTTGGGACTTCCAGCGGGCTTGCAAAAAAGACTCCAATTTGTTCCGAATCAAGCTGCCAGGCTGATTCTTGGACAAACAAAGTGGCAGTCTATTAGACCTGGTTTGAAACAACTGCACAGGTTTCCTGTGGCACAGCGAATCGCGTTCAAAACTGGATGTATTATTTTTAAAACTTTACAGGATACAGGCCCGAAGTTTATAAAAAACCTTGTTTCCAGATACAACCCCTCACTAAAACTTCGTTCTGCTCATAAAGCTTTACTGGCTGTCCCGTCCTTTAAAAAAAAAATGCCTTGGCGGCTGCTGCTTTGACCATCCTGCAGCCACCTTCTGGAATTCGCTCCCGTTTTCCTTAAAAATGAGCGCAGATCTTCTTAGTTTCAGACACTCTCTCAAAACATGGCTGTTCAATCAGGCTTACTGCTGAGTTTTACTTTGTGTCGTGTTCCCTTCGAAAGCGCCATGAAGCCCTTGGGCGTACGAGCGCTTAATAAATAAATTTTAACATAACATAACATAACATAACAGTGCTTGGATTGGCTGGGATCTGCCACAAGCTCCAAAACTATGGGGGTAGGGGTAATTAGGAAGGGTGCCGCTGCCTCCTTGTCCCAGGTGTCCTGCCTGGCGTATGCAGACAGAATATTGAGTTGGAAATGTCGACCTACACAAATATCGAGTTGGAAATATCGTGAAACAGAAATATCGAAAGCAAGAATATTGTGGTCAAAAATATTGAATTCAAGGTAAGAAATATTGTTTTCAAAAATATCAAAGTCATTAATATCGTTTGCAAAAATATAGTTGTTTAAAATATAGATTTTCTTAATTAGTGTTATGTATTTTAGTTTATATTTTTAATGTATGTGATGTTTGTTTTTTGTATACGTATTGTTTATGTTTTCTAATATATGTGTTACATTTTAAGTAGTTATCAATTTTATTTGAATTACATTTTGTGTTTTTTAGTTCCATAGCGGGTTGTGGGTTTATAGGGTATTGGGCGGGAAGTAATTTAAGTAATGACTATGTTTTATTTAATGATATTTATTGAATTAAGATTTTATAGTGTTGTTGGAAGTAATTTATTTGTAATTAATTAATAATATTTTGTTAATTTATATTAACTAATTAATTGATCATTAATTATGGTAATTATGTGATTTGTTTTAGGTGTGGGTTATGCGTTTATAGGGGTAAAGGGTGGGAAGTAATTTCTGCTTAAATAGTTGGTCATTAATATAAATGTATTTATATTTAATTACGGTATTTGTTTATATTTTGTTATGTGTGGGTTTTATTGTTATAGGGGTACAGTGTGGGAAGTAAATTAATTGTACTTATTTTATAATTAGTTGTTAAATACTTTTAAGGTTTTAATTGTGTAATACATGTTTTTATAGTTTAATTTAAACTGTTGTGTGGATTATGGGGTAAAGTGTGGGAATTAAAATCATTTTAATGATTTTTTTAAATTAATAATATTTCTTTAATTGGTAATTAATTATGTTATTTGGGGAAGTACATATTTTTTTAATTTAGATGTGTGTTGTGAAATGTGCAGTGTTATAAGGTAGGAAATGAAAAAAGGAAATGTATGTTATAATTAATGTTTTTGTTTCTAGATACCTTCGTTTTTATTTTATTTATTATAATATTTGTTGGTATTTGTTATATGTTTTAATGTTATAATAATTTTTTAAATATTATTAAATATATTTTTATTTGAAATTTGAATATAGATATTTTTAAATGTATTTAGTTTTCTTATTGTTGTTAAAATGTCGTTTGTTTTTAATTTTACACTGCCTGGAGTGTGAATAATTGTTACTCCTCTGAACTGCAACACTTTTCCTACTTTTGCACTCACTGGAGTGGGAATAGTAGTTTGACCCCTCCGCTAGGGAACACTTCCCCTACTGTTGTACTGGAGTGGGAATAATAATTTTTACCCCTCCGCTTTCCAACACTTTCGCTACTGTTGCACTCACTGGATTGAGAATAGTAATATTTACCCCTCCACTATCTAAAACTTTCCCTACTGTTTCACTAACTGGAGTGGGAATAGTAATTTCTACCGCTCTGCTATCTAACACTTTCCCTACTGTTGAACCCACTGGAGTGGGAATACAAATTTTTAGCACTCCGCTAACCAACACTTTCCCTACTTTTAGACTCACTGGAGTGGAAATAGTAATTTTTACCCCTGGGCTATCCAACACTTCCCCTACTGTTGCACTGACTGGAGAGGGAACAGTAATTTCTACCACTCCACTATCCAACACTTTCCTTACGGCTGGACTCACTGGAGTGGAAATTGGGATTTTCTACCACTCGGTTATCAAACATTTTCCCTACTATTTAACTCACTGGAGTGGAATTTGTATTTTTACCCCTCCACTATCTAACACTTTCCCTACTGTTGCACTCACTGGAGTGGGAATAGTAGTTTTACCCATCTGCTATCCAAAACTTTTCCTACTGTTGCACTCACTGGAGTGGCAATAGTAATTTTTACGCTATCTAATACTTTCCCTACTGTTACATGAACTGGAGTGGGAATAGTACGTTTTAGCCCTCCGCTATCCAACACTTTTCCTACTGTTGCACACACTGGAGTTGGAATAGTGATTTTCTACCCCTCGGCTATCGAACACTTTCCCTACTGTTGAACTCACTGGGGTGGGAATAGTAATTTCTACCGCTGTGCTATCCAACACTTTTTACTACTGCTGGACTCACTGGAGTGGGAATAGTAATTTTTACCC
The DNA here is from genome assembly GCF_964263255.1 of Lissotriton vulgaris. Lineage (NCBI taxonomy): Eukaryota > Metazoa > Chordata > Amphibia > Caudata > Salamandridae > Lissotriton > Lissotriton vulgaris. The sequence continues at coordinate 1,908,266,342 of NC_141693.1, forward strand.
CTCCGCTATCCAGCACTTTCCCTATTGTTGCACTCACTGGAGTGGGAAATTTAAGTTTGAAGATTTTTAAATAGTTTAATGATTTTATTTATAATAGAATGTTTTTGTATTAGTCTTTATGTTAGAGGTACACACAAACACACACACACACATATATATATATATATATATATATATATACATATATATATACACATATATATATATATATATATATATATATATATATATATATATATATATATATATATATATATATATATATATATTTATATATTTTCATTAACGTGTCAGTTTGGCACAAATAAGGACACACTCTCTCGTTTCTTCAGGAAGAATTAGGCAATTTTCTTTTCTTTTTGCCATGCCATGCCCTACGCGTTTCGGTCAATAGCTTTGACCTTGATCATGTGATCAAGGTCAAAGCTATTAACTGAAATGCGTAGGGCATGGCATGGCAAAAAGAAAATAAAATTGCCTAATTCTACCTGAAGAAACGAGAGAGTGCGTCCTTATTTGTGCCAAACTGACACGTTAATGAAAATAAACAAACCGCCTTGGCTCTGCCGGAAAAGAAATGCAAACATTTCCGCCCCATTTCGCTGCTCCCAGCCCCCGCAAAGATGCTGGAACCCCATCTCAACCAGCATCTCGCAGCCTTTTTCGAAACCTCTGGCCTCTTAGATCATTCACAGCATGGATTTCGGAGAGAGCATAGTACTGAGTCGGCCCTTACCATTGTGCTTGATAACTTCCGCACTAGAGTGGACAAGGGCCAGACTACCCTCCTCATCCTGCTAGATCTCACGGCTGCATTTGATACCCTGTCTCCCTCAGTGTTAACATCTCGACTGAGGGAGATAGGGGTTGAGGGGCCAGCATTAGTTTGCTGGCCTCTTTTCTCGGCCAGAGGGAACAGAGAGTCAAGCTGGGGGAGTTCCTATCTCCATCCCTCCCGGTGCATTGTGGGGTCCCTCAGGGGTCGGCATTAAGTCCGACCCTCTTCAACATCTATGTGATCCCACTTGCCAGGCTTATTAGATCTTATGGGATGGAGGTAGTCTCCTATGCCGACGACATGCAGATTTTGATGTCTCTCGCCCAACCTTTCATCTCGGCTGCCTCCAATTTTAGACACTGTATGGAGGCAGTGGCTCAATGGATGATTTGCAATTCATTGAAGCTCAATGGCGAGAAGACAGAGATTCTGGTGTTCGGAGGTAAGGAGGACATCTGGTCGGCGGAATGGTGGCCCTCATCCCTGGGCCTGTGCCCTACACCCACTGCCCTGGCCAGGAATTTAGGAGTCATGATTTACCCTACTCTGGAGATGGGTCATCAAGTAAACAGGACCATCTCTACATGCTGGGGCATAATAAACATCTTGAGGAAGATAAAACACTATCTGTCCCCTCAAGCCAGAAAGCAAATTGCAATAGCATTAATAGGCTCAAGAAGGGCCTTATAATGCGACTTCAAATGGTACAGAATGCCGCTGCGAAGTTTGGACTAGATCTACCTAAGCGGGCTTCCGCTACTGCTGCCAGAAAAAAGTTGCACAGGCTCCCGATAGAGGCCAGGATCTCTTTTAAGTCCCTATGCCTGATCTATGGGGCCTTGGCTATAAATAGATCTAGAGGCCTGAGGGACCTGTTGGTTCCCTATTCCCCTTCCAGAACTCTGCGCTCAGCCAACAAATCCTTGCTAGCAATCCCCCGCATCCGTAGAGCCAAGTGGGGTGGCAGAGCCTTCTCAACTCTGGCTCCAAGGCTGTGGAATGCTTTGCCAATTGAGATTAAATCCCTTCCCTCAAAGCAAGCCTTTAGGAAGGCGCTTAAAACGTGGCTATTTGCCAAAGCCTACCCTTAGCTCTGGATTTGCCTTTTTTCTGATTTCTTTTGGTTAGGCACCTTGATGCCTTCGGGCTTAGTTGCGCGTTTATAAATTTCATTTCATTCATTCATTCACCGCCCTTGATTGAAGTGCGCCGGCGTCAAAACTGTGGGCTGACAAAATTTGATATATATATATATATATCACAAAAAAGGTGTCCCCCAGGCGAGAACGCACTTGATAAACAGGTGAATCCTGTAGATTAAACAGCATCCTTTATTTTCCTAATAACCGGACATTCTCATGCTTGTTTAAATTAATCAGCCCTACGCAGCGCCCCTGCACCTTGGTCACTGGCTCTTTGCAGTGTCAGTAGGCGGAGAAAAAGCAGGAAATGAAACACTTAATTTAAAGAATCTCAGGTAAGATTACGCCCTCTGGTGGGACTCTTCATTTTACCGCATTCTGGGACTCGTAGTTCACCTGCTTCTCAATTATTAACCTCCAGTGGTTTCCGCCTGAACAGACACTCAATCCTCCATAATTGACGCTCTCCAGTGAAGTACAAGCCTGGAACTCCGGTTTCCTTTCATGAAACTGCTTGCCCTGCATCTTCAAATACAGATGGTCTGTGTGAGGCAGCCCGCATTGTTTTCCATAAGAGTGCAGTTCTCTCAGCCGGGACCGGCCGAATTACATCACAAAAAAGGTGTCCCCCAGGCGGGACATGCACTTGACAAACAGGTGAATCCTGTAGATTAAACAGCCTCCTTTATTTTTTTAATAACCCAACATTATCATGCTTGTTTAAATTATTCAGCCCTACGTGTTTCAGCGCCCCTGCGCCTTTGTCACGGGCTCTTTGCAGTGTCAGTAGGTGGAGAAAAGCCAGGAAATGAAACACTTCATTTAAAGAATCTTAGGTAAGATTACGCCCTCTGGTGGGACTCTTCATTTTACCGCATTCTGGGACTCGTAGTTCACCTGCTTCTCAATTATTAACCTCCAGTGGTTTCCGCCTGAACAGACACCCAATCCTGCATAATTGACGCTCTCCGGTGAGTTACAAGCCTGGAACTCCGGTTTCCTTTCATGAAACTGCTTGCCCTGCATCTTCAAACACAGCCGGTCTGTGTGAGGCAGCCCGCATTGTTTTCCAACAAGAGTGCAGTTCTCTTGGCCAGGACCGGCCGAATGACATCACAAAAAAGGTGTCCCCCCGGTCGAGAACGCACTTGACAAGCAGGTGAATCCTGTAGATTAAACAGCATCCTTTATTTTCTTAATAACCGGACATTCACAAACACACACAAACACATATATATATATACAGATATATAAATTCACTGAAAAAAACATAGGTTTCACACATGTTATAGTTAAAAATTAGCATTTAAAAAACCTTAGAAATTCACTGAAAAAACTATAGGTTTCACACATGTTATAGTTAGCTGGACATTTCACTCATACAAAACCATTGAAATTCCCCCGTTATAGTTAGTTTAGTTAACTATAACTCTCGCGCCCGCAATGCATCGCTGATGATGTCACATATTACATCACTCATGACATGGTCAGTGACATCACTGATGACATCTCAAATGACATCACTGATGCCATCACTGACGACATCATCCAGTGAATGTGTGTCTTTCTGAAAAATTAATATTTTTTATATATGTATATCTAAAGGTCGATGGAAGAATAAATGGGTAAATAAATGTCTAAATGGATTTTATTTTGTAAAATTGATTCTATTACTGACTTATTAAGTGTATCTTAGTCAATACATGTATCAGTGTCTCACTTTGTCTACAAGTGGCTTCATGGGTTGTTGAGTAGCTACATGAGTGTGTATATGGCTTATTAGTTGTTTTTTTGAGTATCAGTATGAGTGTCTATGGTTCGGTGGGGGATATTACTTAGCGTATAGATGCATGAATGACTGACTCACTGTTTGTATGTGTTTTGAAGACAGCATGTGTGCAAGACTGTATGGGTGGATGAGTTTGTGTATGGGTATGTTAGTGAGTGAATGACTGTCCCAATAGTGTCTTTATGAGTAATTACATATGTTTTAAACTAGTATATGTGAGTATTGATATATATAAGTGAGTATATATGAGAGTGAGAGATTGGAAGAGTTCCTGTATAAATAAGTATTTGTTTCTATAAGTGATTGTTTAAGAGAGTAAGTATGTGTATGTTTATGTAGAAGTAAGTGTAGTGGTGTGTGTATAGCTGTATATGCAAGTAAATGGATGTTTGATACTTTATTTGCGTGTGTGAGTATGTGTGTGAGTAACTCTATGTATGAGTGTGGGTGTGTAACAGGATGTACAGATATATGAGTACATATGATGAGTGAGTACATGTATGAATAACTGTATAGAAATGTTGGTGAATGAGAGGATGTGTATGTAGATGTTGGAATTACTGAATAGGTTGTTAAAACTGGTATTGGTATCTCCATTTTTTTGAAAATGTTATTTTCTATTTTTGAATGTGTGTATCAGGATATATTAGGGTGAGAGGAGGTCTGCCACTCTTTCACAAGGATGATGTCATCAGTGATGTCATTTGAGACGTCATCAGAGATGTCCTATGCGATGTCATGAATGTTCTAATATGTGACGTCATCAACAGTGCATTGCGGGCATGCGAGTTATAGTTAACTAAACTAACTATAACGGGGGAATTTCAATGGTTTTGTATGAGTGAAATATCCAGCTAACTATAACATGTTTGAAACCTATAGTTTTTACAGTGAAGTTCCAAGGTTTTTTAAATGCTAATTTTTAACTATAACCTGTGTGAAACCTATGGTTTTTTCAGTGAATTTCTAAGGTTTTTTAAATGCTAATTCCTAACCATAACGTGTGTTAAACCTATGGTTTTTTCAGTGAATTTGTAAGGTTTTTTAAATGCTAATTTTTAACTATAACGTGGCTGAAACCTATGGTTTTTTCAGTGAATTTCAAAGGTTTTATAAATGATCATTTTTAAATGTATTAATTGTTATATTTTTTATACTAATTTACTACATTGTTTTACAGTATTTATTTTTAGATATTTAATTTTATAAATTACATTGAAAAAAATGTTTTTAAAAATATTGAAATTGTAATAATTTTTTTTGTATTTAATATTTTTTTTAATTTATATATATTTTATCTATCAGGCAATGATATCCTATGGAAGGAAATTCAAGTTACTGGTAAGTACAGTTAAATTTACTTTTCAGGAATAGTAGTGAGCTGAAAGATGCAGCACTGAGGTATCAACTGATAACAGGTGAGTAAATTGGAATTCGTAGTTCAACTGATTTTTGAGGAATTTTTTTAGGTTCCAAAACTCCACACTTAGAAGAATTTCCAAGAGAAACCAGTCAATGTTAACCTATGGAAGGAAATTCAAGTTACTGTAACTACGATTAGAATTACTTTTCATGATCAGTAGTGGGCTGAAAGATGCTGCACTGAGGTCTCTCTACTGATAACAGGTGAGTAAATTGGAATTCGTAGTTCGGCTAATTTTTGAGGAAAGTTTTAAATTTCCAAAACTCCACACTTAGAAGAATTTCCAAGTGAAACCAGTCAATGTTAGCCTATGTAATTAAATTCAAGTTACTGTAAGTATGATTAGAATTACTCTTCAGGATCAGTAGTGAGCTGAAATATGCAGCACTGAGGTCTCTCCTGATATCAGGTGAGTAAATCGGAATTCGTAGTTCGACTGATTTTTGAGGAATTTTTTAAAGTTCCAAAACTGCACACTTTCAAAAATTTCCAAGTGAAATCAGTCAATGTGAGCCTATAGAAGGAAATTCAAGTTACTGTAACTACGATTAGAATTACTTGGCAGGATCAGTAGTGGGCTGAAAGATGCAGCATTGATGTCTCTCCTGATAACAGGTGAGTAAATCGGAATTCGTAGTTCGGCTGATTTTTGAGGAATTTTTTTAAGTTCCAAAACTCCACAATTTAAAGAATTTCCAAGTGAAACCCCTCTTCACTGGCCTCTGCACTCCGACCCGCCCGGACCCCCTCTTCCGGGGCCCCCTACCTACGCTCCCTGCCCAGGGCCACCATGAGCCTAGAGCTACCCCTGTAACAACGCTCTGCAAAGCAGCTCCATGTTACTTACTGGAGGTACCTGGTGAGCTAGTTGGCCCCCAGAGACCCCCAGTATTCAAGGGAAATTACCTCCTCCTCTGCAAACACGCCAGGGGGTGCGTTTGCAGAGTGGTGCAGGGAGTGGGCAGGGCTTGAGGTGACAGATTGCACCACTCTGCAAATGCACCCCCTGGCGCGTTTGCAGAGGGGGAACTAATTCCCCTTGAATACTGGGGGACCCTGGGGCCAATTAGACCACCAGGAACCTCCAGTATGCGCCAGGGGGCTGCGTTGCACAGAGGTGTAATGTTGCCCCTCCCCTTTTTACACCTCTCTGCAATGCAGCCCCCTGGCATGTTTACAGAGGGGGAACTAATTCCCATTGCATATTGGGGGTCCCTGGGGGCCAACTAGCCCAACAGGAACCTCTAGTGTGCACCAGGGAGCTGCATTGCAGAGGGGTGTAATGAGGCCATGCCACTTTTTACACCTCTCTGCAACGCAGCCCCCTGGCACATTTACAGAGGGGGAACTAATTCTTCTTGTATATTTGGGGTCCCTAGGGGCCAACTAGCCCACCAGGAACCTCCAGTATGCGCCATGGAGCTGCGTTGCAGAGAGGTGTAAAAAGGGGCAGGGCCTCTGTTTTGTCCTATGTAGAAAGACACCAGGAGCCAGGATGTATATTTAGGTCGTCTTTATTCAGTCTTCAGTTCAGGTTACATCTCTCTGTACTCCAGCCAGCCAAGTGTGGTACCAGCCCCACCAGGAGCAGCCGGCCTAGCTGCTCGGCCCATCTCTTACTGCCACATTCATCCCACTCAGTCACCCAGGCATTCCACGCATCACAGGCACACCAACATTCTAAGACCAAGTCACACTCTGGCTGAGCAGCTAGAGGCAGCAGAGCTAGAGTACATGTTATACATGTAAGTAGGGTATAACATTATCCCTTTTTTTCCTTAAACAAAAGCAAAAAGGAAACAAGAGAACTAAGCACAGGTAAAGTAACGGAACGAATCTCAAAGATGCAGCAAATGGACAAAGCATCAAAGAAGATAGGACCATAAAACAAGAAAAAAATCAATAATGATACAAATCTCTAGGATGCAACAATGAAGACAAAACATCCCAGGAGAAATAACCATTAGGTGAAGAAAGGATGGTTAAGATATATACATTTGAATAGCAATATCCCCCATCCCCCCTAAAAAGAGAATTTTAAACAATTTGAAGCGTAATCAACAGCGTAACATTGAATAGTGCTAAAGGTAGTAGAATACCCTGCGACTACAATCCCAAGAATAAGGGAACTACCATAATATGGGACAACGACCCATGACACTGTGTGAGGGGCGAGCACCCAAAATACAACCTAGTCGTACTTTTGTACTGCACGCAACTGTAAGAGGTGTATACCCAGGTTGTACATTAGTACTGCGCACAACTGACAATGGGATATGAACCAACATCCAACCCTGTGAAAGGGTTACACAAAATGATTTTGCAGTGGAAACAAAAAACAAAACCATGACCCAACCCTCCTAAAGAGGTTAATAACTGGGACTCAACCCCCCTCAATGTTTGTGACCCAAACCTCCTAAAGAGGTTACTAACTGGGACTCAACCCCCCCCCCCTCAATGTTTGACAAGAGGTAAAGATAGCGATATGGCTATAGCCCAGACCTACCCCTAATTTAAGGGATAACTGTGTTGACCACCACCAAACACAAGGATGTGTAACACTAATTAGCGCAGAACTGTGGCATCACTTCTCACTAAACTGTAGGCTAGAAATTGCAGCTGTGATATATTAGCAAATAGTGTGCGATTACCCACCCAAATGAACACACTGGAGCGCTGTACTCTCCAAATTGACACTCTGCTCAAAGTTTACACAGAGCAGTCCACATTTTCGCTTTGCAGTTGCGCAGGCTTAAAATATTAATATTCAAACACTATCTGCATGAAATATGCATCTTTGAATAAAAATTCTTCATGTAAATACCTACTTCTAATTATATGCTTACTTTGTTGCTCGACCGAATAAAGGCATCCAACCTCAAATTCACAAAATCATTCTCTAACATATGTCTGATGATATTCTGTGACAAACATGCTGTAAATAAAATAAAATTCAAAATGTAATAAAGCACATATAATGAATCAAAAACGATTTTAAGCTCAAAGTTTGTCAAAGAAATATACTGTAAATAACACAGCAAAGTCACCCAACTGCAATGCTGCACAGTTCCCTTAAAATATTTCCATCTTCTAACACAGGAAGCCTTTCCCTCGAAAATCCATTCAGCGCTGAAGGAAGAAGAGATTTATCTCACAGCTTGAGCTAAGCTGTAAAGAGAAACTGACACTGCTTTCCCGAACACAGCGAGATCACAGGCAGAGATTAATTTTATCAATTACTTCACAGCTGTGAAGGAAACAGACACAGCTCTGACGTGCAGACAAGGTTCAAGCACGCATCCTACAGTGTTGAGGAGTGCTCAATCACATTCCAGAATGACGCAGACAGATCACAGAATCCCTTTGCTAGATTCTACTGCGTCATCAGTCTAAACAAGCAGCTGACCAATGAACAGCTCTGGTTCCAACGAACTTCCATGGAGCACTTCGAGCACACAGCTGATCTCAATTAGGCAGCCCACGGAGACATCCTTAAACATGACTCATTTAGGAGATAACACCATGCCCCTCCCACTAGCTTCCTCACTGGTGCATTATGAACTTTAAATCAGCTGCTGGAGAAGTAGACAGACTACTCTTCAGAAATACTCTGCCGCAGGAAAAGGTAGGGCACTTTCTGCTTTTCAATTCAAATATCTTCACTTTCTCTGCCATATACAAGCAATTTTTCTTCTTTTCTCGTCGTGTTTCTTCTATTTCTCACACATAAACCAGCTTTAGACTTTAGACTGTGCAACTCCGATGTGGTAATGATCAAATGGCAGCGGTTTAACTGCCATGATGATGACATCAAAGCCAAAGTCACTGCTAACAAAAAACTAATGGTCCAAGTCACACTCATAATATCACACCTCAGTGTATTAACGTTTGCATTTTGACAATTTCCTCCACATCCTATTGCACAAGATGTAAAAAAAAAACAAGTAAAAAGTCGTTAAATATTTCTGTACTCCCAAAAGCTCTGTAAAGGCCAATAGTTGTAAGTAGACACCTTGTTTTCTCAATCATTGCAAATTCCTGTGAAAGACCCAGTGTGTGGGGATCTCCGCTTCACTGTAGATAGGACAATTATCTTAATCTTAAAAGACACTGTAGACACATTTGCGTGATGTGGCTAGAACACCAACATCTGGTTGTAGAGAGGCTACACATCAAACTCACAAGCACTTTTGTACATTACCATGTGGCTGGAACACCAGATGTGGCTATAGTTGAACTACTCCTCCAACTCACCGTTGCTTTCATATTGAAAATGTTGTGGCTGGAACACCAAACCGGTTGTAGTTGAACTACACCTCCAACTCACTGTAACTGTAGTATTCCCAGGCTGTAAAGTCAGTTGGTGGTGACTCTGCTCGTTGGGGCTGTCCATTGGGAGGACCCTGGTGGGGCTGGCGCTGGCTTGCCTGAAAATACATTCTTTGTAGTAGTAGTTGCTTGTAGGATCCCTTGGTTACTCTTGTAGTTCCTTAGTTTCTTTGTTTCAATGCTGTACCAAGAGTCTCTAGATTTCAAGTCTGCCCCTTGTCGCCAAACATATGTTGTGTCCTATGTAGAAAGACACCAGCAGCCAGGATGTATATTTAGGTCTTCTTTATTCAGTCTTGAGTGGAGTGGTGTGGCTCACTGGTTAGAGGCGGCAGACCCGGAAGCAGAGGTCGGCCCGGGACCAGGGTTCGATTCCCGACGCGGCAGGGTATTGGGCCATGGTCAGCGGACTCGATAATTCTCGCCTCAGTGCCTACTCCAACCATGGGTCCCACTCAGCAACTCTGGGCAATAGCTTGCTTAATCTCTACTAACGGCCCCATCAGCGCCGGGGATGCTTGTCTTCACCTTGGAGATGCCCAGGAAGGACCATCTCACAGGGAAAGCCAGGATGGGTTCCCCAGCGGTATACAGCGCTGGGACGCCCCTTTGCTGGGGCAGCTGTGCGCTTTACAAGTATACGACATTTAACATTCAGTTCAGGTTACATCTCTCTGTACTCCAGACAGCCAAGTGTGGTACCAGCCCCACCAGGAGCAGCCTGCCTAGCTGCTCAGTCCATCTCTAACTGCCACATTCATCCCACTCAGTCACCCAGGCATTCCACGCATCACAGGCACACCAACATTCTAAGACCAAGTCACACTCTGGCTGAGCAGCTAGAGGCAGCAGGGCTAGAGTACATGTTATACATGTAAGTAGGGTATAACAGCCTCTTTACACGTCTCTGCAAGGCAGCCCCATGGCGCATACTGTAGGTTGTTGGTGGGCTACTTGGCCCCCAGGGACCCCCAGTATTCAAGGGGAATTAGTTCCCCCTCTGCAAACACACCAAGGGGCGCGTTTGCAGAGTGTTGCCTAAATTCGTTGGGGGGATCAGCAGTGTACATGTAACCCGCGATAAAAATAAAAAAAAATGTTGGGGCTTTTTGGGTCCTTGTAGGCCCACCTGAGCAGGCCTAGGGGGTCAGGGTGTTTCTACCCTGCCCTCTTTTCTTTGTTTTTACCTTTGTTTCCCTGTTTTCTTGTGACTCGGTTCAATCGAGGCACAAGATGGCTGCCAACACTTCCTGGTTTCGAGTGTTGACCGACAGTTGACAGCCAATCAGCATGCAGCTCGTGTTTGGGAAGGTACGCATACTCTAGATATTGCTATGATTTTACTTTTCATTTTCTCAGGAACTACTGAACGGATGTACACCATTTAACAAAAAGCACAATCTACGAAACGAAATCTACCTCTCTGCCAAATTTGGTGTAATTCCATTCAGTAGTTGGGCTGTAGCCCTGGCTAAAGGTCCCTATGGAAAATTGCACTTGACAAATCACCCCCAAACTTTCAGGGAAGGAGCCGAGCGGAGCAGGCCATTTTCTTGGGGAAATTCGCCAAGATTCGTCCACTGGCGCCAAAGTTATTCCAAATAGAATGTTGCGGATTTCCTATGGAAACTAGGTTTTAACTATAACTACTTACTGCCGACCGCCAGTAGGTAGTATATATATATATATACATATATATATATATATATATATACTAGTGGCCCGTCCCGACGTTGTCCGGCAGCAAAAGGCTGCTTCTGGGCCCCCGCCAGCTCTTCCTCTTGCTCCTGTACGCCGCTCCTCCCTGCGCTCCTGATGTCAGCACGCATGTCGCGGCTGCGCTTCTTCCAAGGCACTAGTTTTTTATATTAAAGTTTTTTAAATAACGTATATTTGTTTTTTTAATATAGCCTATGTCCATCTGCTTGCCCTGACGTTTTCAAAGATGTATTGGGTGTTTGGATTGGTGGTGTAGTTTTCGAGTTTACCTGGCTCAAAGGACACACTTCTCTCTTTATAATAGTAGTATATATATATATATATATATATATATATATATATATATATATATATATATATAGTAGCAAAAATAATAATGATGCCGCACTCTTCTCGGATTGGATTTCAAAAACGATTTATTCCAGCTCTAAAACTACCGTGATCAAGAACAGTTTTGTTCGAAACGCGTGGGTGAAGGAAGTATTTTAGAGCTGGAATAAATTGTTTAGAAATCCATCCGAGAAGAGTGCGGCGTCATTTTTTTTGCTACTAAATAATATACGAGTCCAGTCCTTGGCTCGTCGCCGGCACCAGCTGAAAAGCCGCTCCTCCTTTGTAAAGGACGTTTGCTGTCAAATATATATACATATATATATATATATATATATACATATATATATATATATATATATATATATATATATATATATATATATATATATATATATATATATATATATATATATATATATATATATACTTAAACTCCTGCAACCTCAAGCCTCCAGGCGGCAAAGAAGGAGACGCAGACCCCGCAGTTTTCCCGCAAGATGTTTTATTTCTTTAAAATCTTAAACCCATGCACGACGCGTTTCGGGCGTCAAGAGCCCTTGTCACATGCGGCTTTAAGGATCGGCATTTTGTTTTTAAAATGTTTGCTTGGTGTCCACCCACCTCCACAACTCTGTGTCACATGATTGACAACTTAGAAGAAAGACGCACATTTCAACTGCTCACCTAAAGTGCTTTACATTGTGCATTACCTTTGCTGGATATTATTGAACCAGACAAATCTGTGAATCAACATAAACTTTCTGTATAAATACAAAATATCACATCACAAACCTTCTGTATTTAAATAAGATATAATTTCTATAAAAACAATTTTCTTATGGGATAAATCCCTATGGATAATTTAAAATACATGTAATGCAAAGGCAATTGATATTAGTCATCTTCATTAGAAAATCGAATTTCTGGATGAATCCAATAGGACATCGGAGTAAAGTGCATAAGTGTCTAGCAGCAAAAAACCTTGACATGCAAAATGGTGCAAAAGTGCACAAAGTGTAAAATGCAATAGAGTATATGTCTAAAAACAGTCCTTAGTATAATTATAATGCACATTTTTTATATATATTGATAATAGTAAAATCCAATACTAGAAAATACCATTAAAAAGCATATAAATAAAATATGTTGCTAAAACTTCATTATACTAAATAAGTCTGTCATGGGAATATCTTTTTGGCTGCAGCTACTAAAGTTGTTATACATCCTGTTCTTATTTCCAATAGATGCCATCATTATTGCTTACATTGTTTCTTACTTAGCAAAGTAAAAAGAGAGTAACCAAGAGCATCCAACTTTACAAATCTTGTTTAACAACACCGGAAAACCAATATCATCTTTCAATATCTGTTCAAAAGAAATTGTACATATGTTCCGTGTTGTTTAACCCATTGGGCCACTTGCTGTTGAATTCCAAAATGACTTGTGTTTCTAATTGTCTAAGTTGGCGTTCTCTATTGCCTTCCCTTCGTGGTTTTGGGATAGCATTGATAACATAATAGGTAAGACAATTTACATCCTTATCATGGATTCTTTTGAAATGCCTTACTACTGGGTAGGCTGGGCCGCTGTGGAGGATGGCTCTTATATATTGTAGTTTTCTGACATGCACCTGTAGCTTTGTACTACCATGTCAGAACATAAACTGCATATTCCATTCTGCAGTTATAGTTGCCAGGTAGGGAGTAGAGAATCACTGAAAGGGGTAGAATAATGTGTCTTGTTGCAGCCAAACTTACATGCTCTGCAAGAAGAACATTTCTTAAAACCACGTGATGGCTGCAACCAGGAGATTGGTGTTTTTGAATATATATATATATATATATATATATATATATATATATACATATATATATATATATTCTTTGCAAATGTTCCCGTAGCAGAGGGAACTGCTTGCGTTGGTGCCCGCGTTGGAGACCGGGAGCGTGTCTCCTAGTAATCCAAAAACAAAGGCAAGGACGCGGCACTCTTCTTATCACGGTAGATTTATTTAGGTCTCAAGCAAAACTCCTACGCGTTTCGAACAAACGTTCTTGGTCACGTTCTTGGTCACGCGTAGGAGTTTTGCTTGAGACCTAAATAAATCTACTGTGATAAGAAGAGTGCCGCGTCCTTGCCTTTGTTTTTGGATATATATATATATATACATATACGCTTTTGCAGCTTTACAACCCTGGGCATTACCTGGCTCTCCTTTGCTCCTGCCGTGAGGGGGACGGCCGCGCCGGAGCTTGCCTGCCTGCCTGCGACGCCGTGAGGGTGAGGGCCGGGACTTCACATCCCAGGTGCCCCGGCGGTCAGGCGCACATCTGACACCACTGTTGCACCCGGAGGTGCTCGAAAAGGAAGGAGCGCCGAGCGCTCACTGGGGGACGCTTTGCAGCTTTACAACCCTGGGCATTACCTGGCTCTCCTGTGCTCCCGCCGTGAGGGGGACGGCCGCGCTGGAGCTTGCCTGCCTGCCTGCGACGCCGTGAGGGTGAGGGCTGGGACTTCACATCCCAGGTGCCCCGGCGGTCAGGGGCACACCTGACACCACTGTTGTGTCCGGAGGCGCTAGAAAAGGAAGGAGCGCCGAGCGCTCACTGGGGGACGCTTTTGCAATTTTACAACCCTGGGCATTACCTGGCTCTCCTGTGCTCCCGCCGTGAGGGGGACGGCCGCGCCGGAGCTTGACTGCCTGCGACGCCGTGAGGGTGAGGGCTGGGACTTCACATCCCAGGTGCCCCGGCGGTCAGGCGCACACCTGACACCACTGTTGCGTCCGGAGGCGCTAGAAAAGGAAGGAGCGCCGAGCGCTCACTGGGGGACGCTTTTGCAGCTTTACAACCCTTGGCATTACCTGGCTCTCCTATGCTCCCGCCGAGAGGGGGACGGCCGCGCCGGAGCTTGCCTGCCTGCCTGCCTGCGACGCCGTGAGGGTGAGGGCTGGGACTTCACATCCCAGGTGCCCCGGCGGTCAGGCGCACACCTGACACCACTGTTGCGCCCAGAGGCGCTAGAAAAGGAATGAACGCCTCCCGCCATGCGGGGCTGGCGAAGCCCGGGCAAAGAGCGGGCCCTCTGTGGCCCTCAGAGGCCTGAGGAGACTGGACTGGGCCAGGGACTCTACACCTTTTTATCTGAATTTTAATTGTTTATTACTTACGTGAGACTTTATTTCTTTATATCTGTGTATTTCTCGTGAGTGAGTAGTGTTTCTTAGACGACTTTACATATTGTTTCATAGCTATATAAGATGTCTAAACCCAAAAATGATAAACCTGCCACAGGCCCCGGCACCATTGACAATTATATGAGGAAGAAAGTAATCCAGATCAATAACGAACGGCGCGCATCTTTAGGGAAGAGGACTCCGGTACCGGGTTTGCCTGAGTTGTCTCCGCAAAGGGTGGACACAGAGGCTGAGGCAAATATGAGTGGCGTAGTTAGAGAAGATCTGTTGACGCCCACTACGGTGAGTGTTGAGGTACACTTAGACCAACACGACCTGCCAAGTGAGGAATTAGGAGAAGCTCTGCTTGTCTCAAGGCCGGTACGAACCTGCAGGAAAGCACAGCAAAAACGGGGGGTGGGGGGGAACATAGTACAAAAAGAAGCGAATTGGATCGAACAGATACTAATGGCCCAGTCATAAACCCCTTTGTGTTTACCGGAAATAATGAAAGTGGTCTTAATATAAATGTTGAGCAGTTTGCATCTCTTATTAAAAATTTAGAGGTAAAATTAGAAGCAAAAATAGAGGAGATGATTAAACCGCTGACTATTCAGATAGACACCCTGGCTACGGAGGTGGCTAGGCTTGGCGGCCTGGTGTCTACACACTTGGCTGCAGCCACCAGTGTAAGGGTTAAGGCTGGGGGAGGAGGGCAGTAGGTGATGAGTGCTTAAGTTCATCAGAACACTCGTAATACTGTTGCAGTAGCTACTACTGTGAATGAGGTACTAAGTACACCAGTCATTCCAGTAATACCTGCTCTGTTGACACAATCCAACTTAGCTCCGAGGAGCGGACTAGATTCAAGGTCCCCAAGGAGTAATCGCTATTTGAACTTACCACCTGACTGTGCACCGCTTGTGGCGGTATTGACTAATGTTCCACCTTGCGGTACCCACCCTGCCTCACCGCATGGTGAATCTCACGCTTCACTGAAAAACCAAACAGTCGCCTGGCTCAATAAAAACTGTGGTTTTCCCATTTCATATTCAGATCAGATAATGGTAGTAAGGAGGGTGAATTGGGTAGGCCCGTCCAAAAAACTGGGAAGTGGATATTCCATTGTTGTAAATTTTAAACACCCCCAACATGTGGCAACTGTCCTCTTAAGAGCATCTTCACTAATATATAATGAGAACAGTATATGTGTGCGCCCATTGGGGTACTTTTACGCCCATTTGTGCAAACCCCCCCCCCCCAACAAAGGATAACTAGGCGGGTGTTTGGACACACAATTTTTATATAACATTGTTAATCCATGTGGGCCTGGAAATGTGGCCGAAACCCCGAATAGGATTACTAGTGCTGGACGCTACCGTCACGGGTTTAATGTCAACACACAGAATAGGTATGATACTCTATCTGGCCTTGAGATGTGTGATTGACGTGAGGTACCTGTGGGTCAGGGCACTGCGGCATTAGGTGAACTAGCATCCGCTGAGAACTCACAGGACATAGCACCTGGATGTCTTGTTGTCTCGTGGAATATTGTGGGCTTGGCTGCTAAGATGGCTGATGAAAATTGGGTTAACTATATTAAGCAATTCAAGGTCATCTGCCTACAAGAAACTTGGTCGGTAGAGTGTGATCTCTTCTTAGAAGGGTATAAGGCCTTTTATGTGCCAGCTATACCATCAATAAGAGGCAGACCAAAGGGGGGACTTGTGATTTCTGTTTCTATTTTAGTCCCTTGCAAAATTCGTTTAATTGAATCACAGCATTCTGGAGTGATGGGCTTAGTTTTAAATGGAGAAAACTGTCTGGCTGGTTTGGTGAATTTTTATAATGCCATTAGTACTGTGTCTAATCAAATATCTGTATTGAATGCTTTTATTACCACTTCTATGAAGGATTTTAGTCATAATCTCATGATCATGGGTGATTTTAATGTGCATCCGTGTGGTGATCCTTTGAAGAAATGCTTAACAGACTTACGGTGTGAGCGCTTGGGTGGTTTACATATGGAACATACAGTGGATGGGGAACTCTGTAATGACTTAATGAACAACTTGGACCTCTCACTGGCCATGACACTCAGGGACCCCTTAAAATGCTTTGATACTCCTACTTTTAAAGGGCATGGAAGGGGCACTTTTATTGATCATATGTTATTCTCATTGACGATGCAGACTTTTTTGGATTCGTTTAACATTGTTCATAGTGAATTCAGTGATCATAACCCTCTAATAATTCGCCTGAAGGAACCTTGGATTAATAAGGAAAAACAGAACTGTAGCTCAGGTAGGCTGTGTACAACAGATGGGAGGCGGCAACTTAAATGGTCAATGGTTACCTCAGATCTACTATATAAAAATATTGTGGATAAATGCACTGAGGATATTAAGAACTGTACACATGAGGGTGGAGATCCCAGGCAGGTCCTTATTGCATATCAAAACCTGTCGGAGAAGGTGTCAGAGCTGATGATGGTCCCCGCAAAGAACTTGGTGAAAGGGGAGCCTAGGTGGTTTAATCACGATTGTTCCAAAGCAGCACGTAACCTTAGGTTAGCTCTGTCAGTTAACCCGAGAATTCAGGAGGATGTAAAATTGTGCCGGAAAGAATATAAGTCTGTCATCGCATCTCATAAGGAGTTTTTAAGAAAAGAGGCTTGGGACGAAATACTTGACCCCTCCACCTTAAAATGTAGCTCTAAATTCTGGGCGTTAGTTAAAAGACCGTTTTTGGTTGAAGACCTGGGTGATGGTCTAGATTGCTGCATAACTAAGGAGGAGTGGGAACTTCATTTTAAACAACTGTACCATTCAGTGGACCCTGTAACAGTTGCTTTATCACTTTATGTTAGGGGAGGCACCATTAAGTTTGATAGAAGTGAGGTTATGGAGGCCATAGAAGGACTCACAGCTAGGAAGGCCCCAGGACCTGACGGGATCCCTCCGGATCTGTATAGATTTGATCCAAGTTTCTGGGCACCTATTCTGGTAGCTGTATTTAATGCAGCTGCTATAGCAGGCTGTCCCTTGTCCTGGGGATTATCAACAATCGTCCCTGTGTTTAAGAAAGGAGACAAGGGCAGCCCCCTGTGTTATCGTCCAATCTCATTAATAGATTCCATGGTTAAAATTATGGGGAGAATCCTGCTGCAGCAAATGTCAAGTTGGACGGCGGACAACAATATTATGTCCATCTCCCAGTATGGCTTCTGTAGAGGCCGTTCCACCATAACCCAGTGCCTTAATCTTTTCCTTGTACTGAGTAAATACACTGTTGTGCAGAAGGGAACTGTCCACCTTGCCTTCATGGATCTGTCATCAGCCTTCGATTGTGTTAACAGGGGAAGGCTGTGGCAGATCATGAGGGAGAAAGGTGTGGACATAGGGATTGTTGACTTTCTGGTGGACATGCACAGTAATACCAGTGCAAATGTTAGGTATTCAGCGAATGGGGATACTACTGGCAATTTTAACATTAATAAGGGAGTGCGTCAAGGTTGCATTTTGGCCCCATTTCTTTTTAATTTTTATATCAATGATTTAGATGCTGCTTTACAGGAGGTAAAGGACTTCCCCAGAGTTGGCAGGCGGGGTATTCCAGTTCTTTTATACGCAGACGATGCGGTTTTAATTTCTAGAACGGAAAAGGGTCTCCAGGCGCTTTTGAATGCCTTTAATATTTATATGACTAATAGAGACCTATTGGTCAACAATTCCAAATCATATATCATGCATGTTAGCCGACAACCGAAAAAGAATTTTATTTTTAAACTAGATGATGTTTTGATCCCCTTACTCAAACGTTTTCATATCTTGGTGTCGTATTTGACACAAAGCTAAGCTGGGGTCCTCATCTGGCTAGAAAGAAAGGGGAATTGACAAGGGTAAATGCCTCTATCTTTAACTTTGCAACGAAATTGGGGAAGAAGCCAAATAATGCAATGATTAAACTTTATAATGCTTAATCGATAGCTACCGCTGTATATGGCAGCGAATTGTGGGGCTACGTAGATGGAGAACAGTTACAGGTCACTGAAAACAATTTCCTAAAACGTCTTCTCTGTGTTCCGGCCAGTACACCTAATCTGGCGGTACACGAAGAACTGGGGACACAGTACTTATGTGATATATTTGCCCTAAGGCCGCTGACATGCTGGATAAAATTGTGGTTAAACCAAGATATACCGCTTACCCACCTGATTGTGAAAGGCCTTGTGTCTCAGGATAACTCAATTTGCATGCCCTGGCTAAAATACCTGAAATCCTGCTTTTCAAGGCTTGGCTGTTTGAATTTGTTTGAAAACCCTTGCGGGATTGTAAAGGGGATGTGGCAGCAATCAAGTGGGCTTTTTATATGGACAGGATGGCTCAAAGAGAAGGGGAGGAGCTTAAGAAACCCAATATTAGGAAATATGTTATGCTAAAAACTTGTGACACTATAGAGCCATATTTAACATGCACTTTTACTTCTCATGAAAAATTTCTGTTGACGAGGTTTAGGTTTAATATTTTTCATCATCTTTTAATTAGACCAAAGTCAGATATTTTTAATAAGACTGCTGCTCCCTGTGGCTGCGACGGGAAGTCTCCACAGGATATGCTGCATTTTATATTTTTTTGTAGGTTTTATGAATACCCGCGCAGACGTTACCTTGTTGCTCTTTTAAAAAAACTAAATTTTAATCAAATAAGACCAGCACTTATGTATTTACAGCTTTTGCATAGTGACATTGTTCTTCGTGTAATAGAATTTTCAAAATTAACTGTCAAACTGAGAAATTGCTTGGACCAGTGATTCCATATCTCTTAAGGAATGATGAGCTTATCTATTGAAAGATCTTTTATCATGTTGTAAACCCATTATTATTTGCACTTCACTGTTGATTTTGTCTACTTACTCATTAATGAGACACGTGTAATATGTTAATTTTTATGTGATTATGACTCTTAAAGAATGAATTTTTCTTTGTACTGTTTATATGTGTACTTTTATGGTGTGAAACAAAACCGAAACAAAGTCTCTATTGAATTCAATATATATATACATATATATACATATTACCAATTAGGTAGTTATAGTTAGGACCTTTTTTCTGTTCAATACGCGTTTTTTCTTTTGTTAATATCTTTGGTGCCGTTTGACGAATCTTCATGAAATTTTCAAAACTAATGGGGGCTTGGGTCATCTCCTGTCTTGAAAGATTCGGGGTTACAAAACTTGTTTTCTCCATGTTAATTTCCATAGGGAATCTTTGTCGCAGCTACAGCTTGAACTGCTGCCCGGAATTACACCAAATGTGGCAGAAATATAGCTCTTGGTCCAGAAAGCACTCTTTACTTTAAATGGTGTAAATTAGCTCAGTAGTTTTTTAAATATTAAAGGAAAAATAAATGTATATATATGGGCAGAGCCTAACCACACATCTCATCGTGAGATCTGATTGGCTCTCAGCACTTCATCCAAGAAGTCAGCCATCTTGGGACCAATATACATGATAGCACCCCATTAAATTGCATTGTAGTGAATGGAAGGTTTTGAGGGTCACCAAAAGGAGAACATAAAGGGTGATAACAGACTTTAGTTACATTATAAATCATTTGTTGATGGTACCATACTGATTTTAGGAATTGTGGTGTGTTCTAAGGTGATTTTTACAATGTGGAAAAGCCTTCTGCTGGGATATCATGAATAATGTTTGAGAGAAAACTGTTTTCTCATGCTTTTCCCATAGAGGTTTGGAAGGTGCTCTAGAAGCTAAAATGAGAGCATAGTTTCTGTAAATTCGCATAATTGTTCTCAGTCATGTGAGAATGAACTCTGACATTCTCAGTAAAACATGTGCATCCAAAATGGGCAGCGACTGTCAGTTGATTCCTTTTTGTTCTACTGCAGCTTCCCAGATCGTTCTAAAGAACAGCTAGAGCACTAACAGTCTTACAAAAGTATGGCACACCTGAAGCCATCTTGATTGAAATTAACTGGTAACACTTAAAACATTTAATTTAAAAAGGAACAACATGAGAGGGTTCATTTTGCCATAGAAATTATGACTAGTGCTGCAGAAAGAAAAATTAGGGCACATTTTGATTGACATGCAGACTGAAACATGCAATGTCAATAACAGCAGCAGACTTCCAGTTACCCTGGTGAGCAGTAGCTTTACTGCAGTAATCTAATGAGCAACTAGAGTGTTAACATTCTGAATTTATGGCAAATGTGTGACACATCTGAATGTCTTCTTGATGGACTCAAAGTAAAAAAGTTTAAGCATTTCCTACTGAAGAGACAACAGTAAATACAACAGTTCCTAGTTAACATGAAGGAAACTTTCAATTCTATTAAGGACGTGGAGGCGAGGATCATGCATTTCTTTCATTCATTCTTTATTAACAGCACGTTTAAAGATGAAGTAAAAAACATGTAGCTGAACTACAACTCCCATGAACATTAGGAGTTATCATGGCCACCAACAGTCCAGTCATATTACATTCCAACAGTTCATATAATAAAGCCGTTGTTGATGTCCTTCCTCTTTCTTCGCTGGAGGAAGTTAAGCCTGTTGCATCTTATTCCGTCTTACAACCTGAACCTAGGAAGATATGAGTAAGGTATTAAGCACTCTCCTTTAACCTTAAATCAGCGAAATGCAGAGACAAAGCAAAGAAAGAACGCATCAACGACTAGCATCATAAGATAAACATGTCCTTAATAACACTATAGTAAAATAAATACTGCAATCTCACTGTAAACATTAGAGAATAACAGAGGAACTGTGAACCAAAGTCAGCAATGTCAATACATGATATACAGTCGTATTCATAAGTCACCTGAGAACAAGAAGCATTACTTTCCTTGCATTCGCCGTTTCTTGAGTCCACTTGAGTCTCATGAATGTCGTTACAGAAGCTCTACGAGGGAGGGAGGCATAGGTGAAGAATGCCAGGGTGGCTAATCCTCGCCTCTGCGTCCTTAATAGCGTTGAAACTTTCCTTTATGTTAGCTAGGAAATTTTTCATTCTATGTCAGGACCGGAGGCGAGGATTATGCATTTTTAAAGCTTACTTATGATCAGTGCGGCTACATCATTGATTGGTTTAATATAAAACGTTTTGAAACTAGAATCGGAAGACCAATCCACCGAATTCATAATATCTTCTAACCTACGCCCTACCTGGATAACCTTGAAAGCCATAGCCACTCGAGTGGAATGTGCCCCACACTCACTAGTATCAATGCCATCTCACCCAACTGGCAGTGGTCGGGGATGACACCAAGTTGAATGTTTTTTTAATGGCAATCAGCAGTTGTTGTTCCCCTAGAGGCCGTACCTCCAATGTCATATCCTCCTAGGCTTTTAGGCATCTAACCACACACAATTTCGGAGATTCAGGAAATGCTGGATAAGATACCGACATGGTACTCATTCTCGTTCTCCTCGAGATGTTGAACGTGACCCCTTCCAGGATAAAAATCCTGGCAGATAGATCCAAGACCCTCACATCAGAAGATCTCTTCCACGAGATAAGGCAGTGCAACATTGCCAGTTTAGCTGATATTTCTTTTCTGGACAGATACTTATTGTCCTGCCAAGATGACAGCAAGCGGAGGACCAGATTGACGTCCCAAAGGCCCGCATACCGAGGCTCAGGGGATGAGAGATCCTGATGCCCTTGTGTAGTTTACTCACCCAGGGGTGTTTCCCCAACGGAGCACTATTCACCAGGGTATGACCGCCTGAAATGGCTGACCTGAAGGAGTTGATGGTACAATTGACCAGGCCTTCTTGGAAAAGCTCTGCTAGAAAGTTGACTATATCTGCAACGTTTTTGCCCACGGGATCCAGGTGTTTCTTCACACACCAACGTACCTATCATCTCCAAGCCGATCTATACCACTTGATGGTCCCTGGGGATCATGCCTACTGGATAAGGAACTCAGCCCCCTGCAAAAGCTTAACATCCGTTCAGCATTCCCTGACATCCTCCACACCATAAGATGGAGATGGCCCTGCTGAACCAAAGGATGAGGATGGCCCAGGGGGTCTGACAGGATTCCTTCATATGATGGAAATCGTATTGGGGCATCCCAAGCCAGCTCTAGGAGAGAAGGGAACCACACCTGCGATTGCCAGATCGGGGTGATCAGAAGTATTGGGGTTCTCTGTCGATGAGCTTGAGCTGCCACTCTCTGGATGAATAGGAAAGACGGGAAGGCGTAGGCTAGGTCTTTCGACCAGTCCTAAATGAAGGCATCCACTGCCTCCGGCAGGGTCCAGTCTCCAGCTGAAGTATTGGGGTAGCTGGGTGTTCCTTCTGGACACGAAAAGGCCCCCCTGGCAAGGACCCCAAATGTTCATCAGTGCTTGGAAGAACGATGGTTTGAGTCTCCAGTCGATGGTGTCTCTGAAGTGTCTGGAATTCCAGTCCGCTACAGAGTTCTGTGATCCGGGGAGATACTCAACTGTCACTGAGATTTGTCAGTGGAGGCAGTAATGTCAAAAGTACTTGGCTAGCTCCGTTAGGGCTCTGGATTGGGTGCCACCTAGACGATTGATGTATTGCACCGCTGTCGTGTTGTCCATCTGCAGGAGCACGCAGCATGACACTTTGTCCTTCGTGAAAGACCGAATAGCAAAAGAGCCCGCCTGTAGCTCTAGACAATTTATATGGAGTGCAAGCTCCTCTTCCGTCCACCTGCCTTCCATGGAGGTCAATCCGCATCTGGCGCCCCAGCCCAGGCGACTGGCGTCTGACTCTATCACCAGATCTGGTTGAGAGCCAAAGATCGACGTCCGTTCCAAGCTTCCATGTGGTTGATACTCCACTGGAGATCCATCCTGGCTTCCTGCGTCAGAGAGACTAGTTTGGAGTAAGTGAGTCCCTCCGAAGATGGGATGCCTTCAGTCTCTGTAGTGTAGCGGTCCCAGGAATATGGCTAGTATCGAAGAAGATAACAAACCAACAATCCTGGCCAGCTGATGCAAGGCGATTCTGTCCCGCCTGAGTACCTCCCTCCGTTCTTTCTTGATCTTGATGATCTTTTGCTCTAGAAGATTCAGAGTCGTTGAGATGGAATCTATCCTGAAGCCCAAAATTATCATGCTCTGCTGTGGGACCAGCTCCGACTTCTGCTGGTTGATGATGAACCTCAGGCTCTGGAGTAGATTTATGGTGATCTTCAAGTGGGTGATCACTAGTACTCAGGACTGATCCATCAACAGGATGTCATCCAGGTAAACACCACTGGTTTGAGGAGCTTGGTAAAGCACCATGGTGCTGACGAGAGGCCGAATGGGAGGTTCCTGTAATTTGAAGACCTGCACCCTCTACTCGAATTTGAGGAACCTGCAGTGTGGGGGCAAAATGGGAACCGACAGATAGGCGTCTTTGAAGTCAAGATGCGCCTGCCATTTTGAAGTGGCGGTACACCAGCCACTCATTGAAGAATCTGAGGTTGATGACGGGCCAAAAGCTTTTTTCCTTCTTTTCCAATAACAACAGGTTGCTTAAGAATCCCCTGGGATGCAGCTCTGAATGGCAAATTGCCCCGTTGGCTAGAAGGTCTTGAAGCTCCACATCTATGAGAGATTTTTCCTGAGAGGAAAAAACAAACAGCCGGGGTTTGACTATTTGAACTGGAGTCCGTAGAACTCTATGTAGTACCCTTTGACCATCTCCAGCTCCCAAAGGTCTAAGGTGATCCCTCTGTCCACCTTTGAAAAAACAAATGTATCCTCCCCCTCCAACCGAAGGGGTGTTAACAGAATCGAGTTTACCATTGTATCCATTGGAGTTGTTATCCACGGCCCGGGTGTTCTTTCCTTTTCCAACATGGGAGGGGTAGAGGGTTCCTTGATGGCCGTCCTGCCAACCATTGTTTCGTCTTGCCTGGGTTCTGTTTGGTCCTTGATAGGATTGGCGGCTGGAGGAGCGACCTCTGCCTCTTCCGGCCCCACCAAAAAACGTTACAGTTCTAAATCTAGTCCTCAACGAATCTAAGGTCCTACAACCAGGTCAGCCCTTAAGTACCCACAGGAGAGGGTTGGAAAGATTCAGGGGACCCCCCTAGGGGAGAGTCTGGGCAGGGGTGAGGGTACTCCCATGCCGTTTGTCCAGTTTCGCATCAGAGTGGGAGCCAACAGCTCCCAGGACTGATTTGAACTGGACTCTTCTGAGGGACATCAACTGTGCCCCTCATGCAGACTTTCAGGTGATTTGCCAGCACACCCACCCAGTCCTAATACAATAAATCCTGTCTGGGAACTGGTCACAACTCCTTGTGACAGGATGCCTATTGTTCTGCCTTCCCCTGCTCGATCTTGGCTCTGCAGCAGGAGGGCAGAAATGTTTTCTCTGGTCAACAGCAACCATTTTGTGCTGTCCAAAGCGAGAAGGCTGGTACCGGGAAAAAGTGTGCGTAACCGTAAGAAGGAGATCCTACTTTCCTACAGTCAAGATTTGGGAGGCTGAGCCACACTGCTCTGAATAGGTGTGAATTGGCCTTCATAGAGACAAAGAACACCTGGTGGAAGGAGAACTGCAAGTTGCAGAATAAAAGGCAGAAAGAGGGCTGGGTCATGAAACTGGTCTTCAAAGAGGGAATGGCAGCTAAGACAGGCTCACTCCCACTTACTGCACTCCCAGCCAGACAGGAGCCCCTGTAATTGAATTAGCAGAAGGGCTGGAAGGGGAGCACTTGGAAAACTTAACGACGCCAGTGGGTT
The DNA here is from genome assembly GCF_964263255.1 of Lissotriton vulgaris. Classification (NCBI taxonomy): domain Eukaryota; kingdom Metazoa; phylum Chordata; class Amphibia; order Caudata; family Salamandridae; genus Lissotriton; species Lissotriton vulgaris. The sequence continues at coordinate 1,908,291,771 of NC_141693.1, forward strand.
GGCTTAGTCAGAGCTTAACCTTCAGGAAAGAGTTTCTTAATTTTTAAAGATATAGCGTTTACTGGGACAAGAATATGCCTCACTTTGGAGGGAGCCGTCAGACCGGAGGGTGGCACCCTGTACCCATTGGTCAGGGTGACCCCCTCGCTTGTCGCTCTTAAACACTGGATACATTTGGGACAGCTGCACCGCAACTCAGAACCCTGCCAAACTAGAAAAAGAAGGACTTCTCTGCTGGAACCCTGGCCAGTTCCACAAATGATTGCACTCTGAATTACTGCACCTGCTGCACATTTTGCGGCTACAGTCCTAGGGACTTTGCATTGCTTCAAAAAGAGAAGGAGTGAACTCCCTGAAAACACAGGTTAAAAGAGCTCCACCTGCATCATCTGCACTAAGAAGAACCCAGCTGGACAATGTTGAGGGGACTATTAATGATTTGGCCAGGTGCATTCTGAGAGATATAGACCCAACATCTGAACGACCATCTCAGAGCTTCTAGACCATTGGATTGGTGTTAATGGTGATTTGGAATCTCAAATGGCCTTCTGGAAGAAGATGCAGAAGTTTGAGAAAGATAGGAGAACCTTTGGTAAATAGCTTCATAAGTTGATCGCTCCGTTGTCAAGAGTCAAGCTGCCAACATCGAACTGCAACCCGATCTGGATTTCAGGTTCGTCCTATTGAAAGCTGTGGATCTCAAGACTTCTAGGACTTCATGGAGGCCTTGTGTGGGGCCAAGCTGCCAATGTAGACTCGAAACCCTGCCTGAAGAGGAGCTTCGCTCAACAACCAGAGAAAAAGTCTGAAGGTAAAAACTTGACAGGGCCTACCGCTACTTGTATCTGACCTGCTTTCTGGTTTTAGGCACTAGAAAGTGGTTATTCTTTAAAAATTCAGAGCTCCAGTTCCTAAATTGGATTTTTGTCATTTTAATCATAGAAATATTTCCTAGTTTTACTTATTAAATATATTGGTTTTCTTAAATGCTTTACACACCTGTAGTCTGCCTGCTCGCAGCCAGCTACCAAGGGTTGAGCAAGGCAATCATTTATTTAGACTTTGAATGGTCCTTCTATTGTGATTGTGGCCTTATTACTAATGGTAGGTACCTACTTACCACTACTAATAAACCACCTTCGAACAGGATGCATCCTTTGATTGGAGTGACAGGTCTTGACATTGTCATTAGACACCTAGGACGAAAGACAGATCTTGTGAGGGTCTGTAGCAGACATTTGACCATCACAGTTCCCACACAGTTTGAAATCTGATCTTTTTGTGTGGTGACATTGTGAAAATCTGCACCTGAGAAAAAGTGTCAAGAATGTCAACAAGCTCCTGAGGAGATACAAACTCTGGATTTGCGTTGATCTTTCCGAAACATGAAAACTGACATCAGTACTCCAGTAATGTCAACACAGTGATGCTGCATGCAGCACCCGAAGTGAAGCCAGCGCCCCCTACCAGGTTGGAGAGCAATATAACAATGTCAGAATTCAGTTTGACGCCTGGGATATTCTAAAGATGAGGAATCTGCTGGTGGAAGTATCAATTAGAATATAAAATTGGCACGTAAGATGGGGGCCCAAGTCCTCTGAATGCATTCCAAAAGAATATACCAGTAAATATACCAAAGATTAAGAAGGGAGCAAAGTAAAAGGTATGCTTCTCTTGAAACAGAGAGTGGTTTCTCGGTGGAATTGTTAATAATGATTCCTTTGTGCATCTTTCAAATAATCATTTGTTTGAGCAAACACATGCAGGTGCGGTACAGTAAAAAGCAGGGGCCTGTAGCACAGCTTCAACCTCATTAATTTGTGTTTAATGCATGATCATACTATTTGTGCACCGGTGATGTGCTAGTGGTCTGAAATCATTTGGTGCACATCTTCAAAATCATCTGCTTATTTTAACGTACACTATTGATTTGTTGTACACGTTCTAAGGGCTCTTCTTGAGTGCTGTCTATAGCACTACAACTGGTGCTAGATTACTCCATTTTAACGCCCAGTACAATTTTCATAATCAATCTAAACTTGGGTTGAAAGAACGTATGTAAATCTTGCCATCTCCTTTTCTTTACTTTTTCCCAGCATGTTTGCTGCACAAGTGTATCACAAATGTGCCTCTCTTGACAATTCAGTTACAAATTGCACACACACGTTTTTCTCTAAACCATGGTAGCTTATTTCATTTCACAATCGATTAGTATAGAATTATTTTTTCAAAGTACAAGTTTAGCCTAAAAACGGTTAAAAAATGTAAGCAGTGACATTTATGTTCCACGTGAGCACTGAAAAGATTGCTACAGGTTACGAAGCCTCAGTTGCAACCTTGTCCACTTCTCTTAAAAGCTTCAATGTAGAAAAGCAATAGGCATATGCTACATAAACAAGCATTTGCAATGCAATAGGTCTCGCATTAGGAAAGTTTGAGCTATTGGTATTGTAAATGACAAATCTTTTATTTATGTCTTTGTTTTGAAAATTGCGACATTAATAGCTTTGTCATTACAATGCCAATAGTTTTAACTTTAGCAAATGTGACACCGATAGCATTTGTAATTTAATATGTGTTGAACTGATGCTAGGCAGCGGCCATGGCGTAGATTGACTGCTAATAATACCACAGCTGCAAACTGACACCTAGGCACGAGGCAGAGGCCATGGCACGGATTATTGACTGGTAATATTAGCATAGGAGTCACCAGGCCCATGCCATGAGGGCGGTTCGCTGGCAAGATGAGAGACCACTGCATTTGATAGCTAACTGCTGATAACATGGACTCTTGTTTTAATGGTAGCCTCGTGTCAAAAGCAGCGGCCACCACGCCGACAATTTTCTGTTATCAAAGCTGTCAACTGGCTCCATATCACGAGACTGGATTCAGCCCGTCGTGGATTATCAGCCAATAGCAAAGGGCATGCTGGGACTTGTAGGTCTAAATTTACAACGGACAATGTAAATGACTAGTCTAATGAACATGCACAGCGCTCTTCTGGAAAAAAAAAACACAACCATCGAGGCAGACAGAAAGACACCTAAAAAGTGGTATGCTCCGTGAAACACGTAAAAGCTGCACTGCCATTTAGTGTTATCTTTACTTAAGCAATTTGGGGGAATTTAACAACGTTTAAAGTGTAAGGAGTTGACTAGACCGGCAGTGATCAGACTCTTCGACCTTGCGGTGAGAGTGCGGGGGTTTGTGTGTGTGTGTGGGGGGGGGTATATATATGTGTGTGTGTGAGGTGCAGCCTCGCCGCCTGCTGCCGGGCGGTGGTGGAGCCCAGGCCTGCTTTGCATTCATGCTCATCCCTCGCTGCCCCCATTGTGCAGCCCCCGTCGCGGGATCCCTTGCTTTGTGTGCCCGCCCCCAGCCCGCTCACCCTTGCAGAGCCCCTTGTCGGCCTTCCCCGAGGGGCGGGATGTGCTAACTCACGGTGCCGCCCCTTCCCTCCCCCTCCCGACGTGCCTCGGCCATGAGTCTCTGCTGCATGGCGGAAACTGCTTTCTGCTAAACTTTGCCTCGTGCTCGGCCCTCGCTCAAAGCTCTATTTTTAGCCAATTCTCCGTGCCCCGACACGGGCGTTCGTGCCAGTCTGGGACGGCGGGCCCCCTGGAGGCCGTCGGAGCCTGCCGCAGGCTGGGAGCCTCCTGATCGGCGCCCCCGGGCGCTCCGCGGACCTGGCGATGTCTTGGCACAGGTAGGATGCTTTGCCTCGGTGCTGCTGCGGGCGGGCGGGCGACCGGAACCCTCCGACGGCCCCTGCGCGCCCTCCCTCTCCCTCCACCGCCAGGCCTCTCAGCCAGCAGCCCGGCCTTCACATGGAAGAAAGGGGCCGGCTGCGGCGGGGGAGTGGTTTGAGCTCGCTCGCCCTGATTCAGCGAGAACGGCTTGCGTGGGAGGCCTTTCCCTGTGTCATGGTGGCAGTCCGTGCAGAGGAAGCATGGCCGTCTGCCAGGCGCAGCACCAGCAGGGCCGCTCCCCTGCCTGGACTTGCGATGCTTGGATGTGGCAACCTGTGTACCAGCCTCCCTGTGTCCCCTCCACCACGCTTGTAACTATCCACGGCAGGGTGGGTTTGATGTCGCCTGCCCCGAGCGGGCGGGCGACCGGAACCCTCCGACGGCCCCTGCGCGCCCTCCCGCTCCCTCCACCGCCAGGCCTCTCAGCCAGCAGCCCGGCCTTCACATGGAAGAAAGGGGCCGGCTGCGGCGGGGGAGTGGTTTGAGCTCGCTCGCCCTGATTCAGCGAGAACGGCTTGCGAGGGAGGCCTTTCCCTGTGTCATGGTGGCAGTCCGTGCAGAGGAAGCATGGCCGTCTGCCAGGCGCAGCACCAGCAGGGCCGCTCCCGTGCCTGGACTCGCGATGCTTGGATGTGGCAACCTGTGTACCAGCCTCCCTGTGTCCCCTCCACCACGCTTGTAACTATCCACGGCAGGGTGGGTTTGATGCCGCCTGCCCGAGTGTCGTGCTCAGAGCGGATCTCCCGGTGCATGGGGTGGGGGTGTGTTTCTGTGTGTGTGTGCAGGGGGGGTAGGAGGCGGCGGCGTGTGTATGCGTGCGTGTCTGTGTGTGTGCAGGGGGTGTGGGGGGGCGGCAGCGTGTGCATGTGTGCGCGCGCCTGTGTGTTTGTGTGTGCAGGGAGGTGGGGGCTGGCTGTGTTTCGCATTGCTTGCACGTCTAGGCTCGAGCTAACGAAACTGATGTAAGCGAAACTGATACCGCACACACAGCAAGCAGCCAGCAGCGCGCTCCCGCGGTCAAAACTGACAATGAAAAAGCACGCGTCTGACTCGTGTCTACATTCCCAGAAACGGGTGACAATAGATGTCGAGCAGACAACAATCAATGCTTCGCATTGATTGCACGTCTAGGCTCGACCTAAAAACTATGGGCCCACATTCTAAGTTTGCAATGGCAATAAGGAAATCAGGATCTTTCAATAAACTTACAGGGATCACTAGCCAGGACCTGGCCAGTCACTTACTTTCTAAAATATTCTGGCCATTCGACTCCAAAGAAGGTTTTCTTTTACTTTCACAGCTATGATTAGTGTTGTGATCTACTTACACCTTCAAGTAAATATAGTGGTACATTCTGCAAACCCCCCAGTACCCTTACCTGGTGGTGTGTTCCACTAGAGTCTGCTTTGGAATGTTCAGATCCCTCAGGCAGTCTGGAGAGTGGGTGACAGAATAAAGACTACTACTACTTACTTCTTCCTCAAGAGTCTTCTTTACAGTAGAGTATTCTCTTTACAACACTGGCGACGACGAAAACGGCGTAGGGGGCCCTCCTGTCACCCCCCTTTGTGTCCTCTCTCCATCTGCTTCAAGAGACGGTGTGTAATTCCAAAGATATTATCCCCTGTGGAAGAGGGGTGTATGTTAAGGAATCGTCGGTGCCTGGTGCCTTGTTACGTTTGTGCTGACAACTGCGGAGGTGAAGAGATGGAGAACCGCTGCCTCCACAAAAAGCAGACCAGGAGAAGCTGGAAGTGTGAGTACGACTGGAAGTCAGTGTGGTTGGAAAACCCCCTGTTCCTGTGGTGGTGGCATCGCCGTTGGGTGACAGATCTTTCTGGTCTTCTCCGTTTCAAGTGCCAGCGTTATTCTTTTCAGCCACCCATTGCAGAGACTGTGGGAGTTATCAAGTGATCCTCGCCAGTTTCTGTGAGGTCTTTGTAATGCCCCTGGTGAGCCGCCTCATCCCGGTGCGCTCCTTGCCACTGAAGATTGTTGAGAGCCAAGGTGTGTTGTAGTGCTGTTCCTCGGTGCCAACATGTACTTTGTTCTTTGGTTTGTGTCCCGACGGACACTCTTCCTATGCCTCAAACGTACATTGCCTCAAAACGCTTCTGCATGTGCCAAGGAACTGTTCCTCGGTGGACCCACAGATCCTGCTGTACCTCGGATGCCCATTGCATTTTGTTCAGAACTGGGTTCCATAAAGGGCGCAGCGTGTCGGTTCCTGGAAGTCTGTCACGCTGAGCGCCGCTCGTCAGCTTCTTCAGAGCGTGTCGATTTCCCCTCAGAGCGCACTTCGCCAGTCCCGGCGCACAAACCGCAGTAGGACTGGCCCAGTTAGTCAGTTCCCCTTTTCAGCGTCCATTCACGTCAGAACACTTCCAGCCAAGATCCTGCGCCCCAGCCGCAGTAGGACTGGCCCTACTCTTCGGTCTACCTCAGCATGTCAGCTTGGGTATTTGGACACTTGGAGGAGCGGTTCATCTGCCGCAGAGCGTTCCAAGTGAGTTCTTGTGCCTCATATGCTTTGGCCCCTTTGGCTCCAGACCCCCTGCCCTCATCTCGGTCATCCCCACGCTGTTCTTCAGGCAAGCAGCTTTCGTCAACTGGTGCCCAGATAAGTGAAACAGATCGTACTGCTTGTGACATTGATCATAAAGTGGTTTGTTGGCGAACTTTATTCCTCCTGACATTTTTTTCTCTCACTCTTGCATAGAGTGTGTGCATCTACACGGTGACACGCACACCTTCTTCACAGTATCGTGCTGGCAAACTGTTAATGCAGGAACTGAGTTGGTACTTTTCCTCCCATCCTCTATGTACAAGTGGTGTTCAGGCCTTTAAGCTAGATAGAATCAGAAGTACCAGTGGTTACATGTTCTAATTAGTGCTCATTTTCTTAACTTTGGTGGGAGTATATGCAATGGTTGGTGCTTAGATTCATAGTTACCAGTGATCACAGTGATCCAGCGCTCTTACTAAAATTCTGCATAAATGATGTCACTATCTACCACCATACTTACCAATCAATACCAGGCCCATAGAAATAACAGAGCAGCTGAATTATGAGGTGAATGGATCTGATATGTTATTTTTGAATGTAACTACAATAAACAAGACCAGCTTGTCATTTTAAAAGTTTATTCAAACATATTCAGAAAAACTTAGGTTTGGAACTTTATTAAGCAAGCATTAGGAAAAGTCATAAGAAAGTTTTATTCAGCATTTATAAAGAGAGCTTAATTCAAGAAAGTATTATTCATTAGCAGAAATAATTGAAAAGAGCATTTCCAAATCATAACTAACTCTCTGTCTCTACCCTCATCGCCTGAAAACAAAGTCTTAAAAAGTTACATTTCCTTACGTGTAATCATCGGACAGCAGAACACGTCCCTCTGGAATCAAGAAGCGTAAGCCAAAAATTTGCTGGAAGAGCCTATTCTTATACCCTAAATTAAGCTGAGCTAACTATTTTTCACATTCCAAAAGCTGAATTCTGGCTCCCCATTGGCTGAATCACCTCACACCACAGTAAACTGTGACATCTTCCACCACAAGACCAGGCTTTTACACAGAGCCATTGTTCATGCATAGAGTCCCGGCGACAGTTCCTTAGTCTGCTACATTTTGTAGCAAAGATGTTCAAGCAATATAAAATCTGTCACGTCTCTTCCTTTCAACCTTGAGCCTGTCCATTCTGAGCTTTCCGTGGCACAACCAAACCTCTCCACAGAGTTGTCTTTAGCAGTTCATATTCAAAGCTTTTCATAATAAAAGTTCATAAGCTTGTCATCCTTTTTCAAAATAAATGTTCTCCTGTGGCTTAACATCAGCAGGCTTTTTCTGCGCCACTTTTGCTTGCGTCACTGCGCCACTTTTAGCTCACGTCATTTTCCAGAAAACTATTATTTAAACAAACTCAAGACAATAATTAATTCAGGTAATGAAAGTCATTCTGTTTCCAACCTACATAGCTAATGTTAACCCATTAGTATAAGTCACCTAGCAGAAGCACACAAATAAAGCAGCACATTTAATATCTACCATTCTTCATAGAGTCCAGCTTTAGGTTTCTGAAAGAACAAAAAGATGATTAAATAGTACACAGACAGATAATCACAACATAGGACAAACATGTAAGCACATATAATAAAGCACATACCATGAATGATCAGCCGCATATTAATAGTGACAAAGACAATAGGACAAACATGACAAACAAAACAATATTAGTTATGTGTTACAAAACAGACTTGCAAATGCAACACAAAGCACATTAGTCCTGTATAATGATGTGGAATCTTATTCTAAATTGGTTTAATTATAACAAATCATGCAAACACTCATTAATATATTAATTCAAGTTATGAGAGTATGACATCACGAGCTAGAATAAAATATTTTCTGAAGCTCGCTTCATCAACTCCCTCATCTGGTGATTTCAAAATCACCAAACAACACCCAAAAACTTTACTTAAAAATTTTATCTATTGAACATGTTTTAGGCTTACTCAGGATTAGTACTTAAACTCTAATTTCATCTATATTTCTGCAACTCTCATAATTAGTATTGAGTCTTACATCCTACTAATTCTATATCCTTTACCCTTTCTTTATTCAGCTAAGTTGGATCCTTTCCACCTTTGAATCCCCAACCCCCAATGAATTTAGGTAACTAAGTTTTAAATTGCATAACTACATTTTGAATTGCACCAACAAAACAAATATCAATCTAAGTAGTATAAAACAAAACAAAAAAAACAAAAAGTAAATTTTTGAAATTTTTTGAAAAATTAGTACATAGTATATACCCCCTCTTTTTTTTTTTTATTCTAAAACATGTTTTCTTCGACCTTGCGTCTTACATAAAAGTGTTTCCAGCTAACACAATTTCTTCGACCTTGTGTCACCCTAACATAATTTCTTCAGCCTTATGCCAAAAATAAACCTCAACTTAAAGAAAACTAAACCTAGTCATTGTCACCATTTTTTTTAAGTCCACCTGACTGCTACTGCGCTCCTCAACTATTGGAGGGATAGTTATGTAGGCCCATTCTGGAGACTTGTATTTTACATTTGGTCTCAATGGTCTTTTGCTCTTCCTGGTAATCATTTCAATTTTCACTTCAGCTTGCTCTTTTTTGTCTAAATCACTCCTCTGACTTGACACTTCGAATTTGAACTTTAGATCTTTAGGCCAGACATCACCTTTTCTCAATAGTTTCTTCTTAGGCTTGTTTTCTTTATATTCAGCTTTCCAAGCCCTTTTTCTGAATTTTCATATCTCAGACTCTTCATCACTCCCGTCTGTATTATTTTCTGAGTCTTTAAATCTGTACCTAGGAACTTCTTTACTCAGCAGCTTCACTCCGTTAGAAACATCATCCTTACAGCTGGTACTTGGTAATTCTTCCTCTTCTTCAGGGATCACCTTCAGCTTCCCAGTTTCAGGATTCTTGTTCCTGCACACAGAGCTACTCCTTTGCCTTCCAATCTCCTGGATTAGATTTTCGTCTTGCTCAGAGTCTTCTGCTTCTGAATCTTCTTCTTTTTCTTGAGATTCTTTTTCTATCAGATTTTCATCATTTTCTGAATCTAGAACATTAACATCATCATCCAGATGTCGACTACCTTGTCGATCTTCAAGATCTGGATTTTCTACAGAACTTTCTTCTTCTGAGTCTGAATCAGTTGCAATGTCTTCACTAACTTCATCAGTGTTATCAGGTGCAAGCGCACAAAGGGTATGACTGATATGCATCCATCCAGTATCTGTTGTGACTAGTATCACCTGACTTGCTTTCTGCCACCTGGGTACTAGACAGTTTCTCCTCCGATGAACCTTTGTTCAGACCAAGTGTCTTGGCAATAGATCATGAGCCTGCTGTAACTCTAACGAGCGCTGCTGCTAATGCATTCTCTCTCTTTCTCTCTATACAAAACAGCCCCTCCCTCGCCAAGAAAGACCAAAACACAACGCACAACGCTCGCCAGCCTCCACCATACAGAAAGGAAACCTCAAATCGGCAATACTCATTTACTGAAAGTCACTCGGCAAGCAATGTCTACGCTCATCAGCCAATCAGAGCGTTTGCTCTGACACTCTGAACGCTTCAGCAAATCACGCTTCATTTTAAACAATAGCGCATCTAGGAAAGAAACCAAAGCGGGAACTTATTTCTATCATCGAGTGTGTTCTGTACTTTGAATTAGTTCATGCACACAACTAATTTACTATTTTTCAATATACAATACATTTGAGGACACCTTTTCAGTAGGCAGTGGTGATGCGCATCAACCAATCACGCGCAATCACCTCTTAAAATACCTAAATGCTTTCAGCAAATTATAGCGCTGCTTTGCTATGACGCTACGGACGCCTGAACCAATCAGAGCGCGGGAGCTCTGACGTACACAGCAGCTGCGGTTCCAGGCTCTCCCCACACGCTCTCACTCCTAAAATTAACCCCTCCTTCACAATATTCGATCGGGGCACTTTTGAATCGTTTTAAACAGCGTGCAATGCTTTAAATGCATTTAAATAGCGCGAAGCACTTCACAATGCTTTTACTTTACCCTGAAGGCTTTAAAAACGCTTTCCTATTACTTTTTAAAAACTCAATTAGTAACTACATAAAGGAAACCATTTGTCTGCTTCTCTAAACAAAGAGATAGTTTTACACATTCATTCAAGTATTCTCAGCGTGGAATAGACGACGCTATTCTCACAGAATAGTTTCAATTGCCAATAGAGTAATTCTTACCCTACCCTTCTAACAGGTAATAACCAATTGTATCTCCAATTGAATGCAAATACATTTAGCAATTCAAAATTTAACCCAATTGATATTACAAATCATTCACGCACTTTTAAACAAGAAAACCCTGATCATACACAAACGAATTCTTGGCAGGGCTTGAACCAACCACAGAAAACGTCAGGCGTTGATAAGAATAGACGTCACTATCTCACCCTTCTCTCAAGCTTGGATAAATCCTACTACTCTCTTCACAGAAAGTTTTAAAACAGGCTCACCAGGTCCCTCTGCTTAATGCTACAATTTCATAGGCAATCCTCACTATACATTCAACAATGCACATCTAAGGTCCCTAAAATTGTGTTGTACGTCCACAGCACATGATATATTCTATACCACAATTTTGAAACAGACAAATGCACTGTGTAACTTTTCTAGTCACACTACCTTGCCATGGCAAACCAGGAATTTTTCACACTGCTGGAAAAACTCCTTAAGACTACATATAACAATCTGACAAAAATCAAAAACTCAACATATGTTAAACATTGATCCTATGTATATACCAACATATATGTAAAATGCATGTCAAAAACAACATATACCGATCTCTCTGTTTTTAGGAAGGGACTTAAAACTTATCTTTTTGTCCTGTAATTGCTGTTCTGGTTAATCATGGTGCCGTTATGAAGTTATGTTAGTTGCTGGTATTTTGGTGTGATGATCTTTAGCGCCGGGACGCTCTTTGGAGCAGCTGAGCGCTCTACAAAACAAATAGTAACATAACATAACATAACATATAACCGTACGAAGCTACCAAAATTGATCCAGCGCTCTTACTAAAATTCTGCATAAATGATGTCACTATCTACCACCATACTTACCAATCAATACCAGGCCCATAGAAATAACAGAGCAGCTGAATCATGAGGCGAATGGATCTGATAAGTTATTTTTGAATGTAACTACAATAAACAAGACCAGCTTGTCATTTTAAAAGTTTATTCAAACATATTCAGAAAAACTTAGGTTTGGAACTTTATTAAGCAAGCATTAGGAAAAGTCATAAGAAAGTTTTATTCAGCATTTATAAAGAGAGCTTAATTCAAGAAAGTATTATTCATTAGCAGAAATAAGTGAAAAGAGCATTTCCAAATCCTAACTAACTCTCTGTCTCTACCCTCATCGCCTGAAAACAAAGTCTTAAAAAGTTACATTTCCTTACGTGTAATCATCGGACAGCAGAACACGTCCCTCTGGAATCAAGAAGCGTAAGCCAAACATTTGCTGCAAGAGCCTATTCTTATACACTAAATTAAGCTGAGCTAACTATTTTTCACATTCCATCAGCTGAGTTCTGGCTCCCCATTGGCTGAATCACCTCACGCCACAGTAAACTGTGACATCTTCCACCACGAGACCAGGCTTTTACACAGAGCCATTGTTCATGCATAGAGTCCTGGTGACAGTTCCTTAGTCTGCTACATTTTGTAGCAAAGATGTTCAAGCAATACAAAATCTGTCACGTCTCTTCCTTTCAACCTTGAGCCTGTCTGTTCTGAGCTTTCCGTGGCACAACCAAACCTCTCCACAGAATTGTCTTTAGCAGTTCATATTCAAAGCTTTTCATAATAAAAGTTAATAAGCTTGTCATCCTTTTTCAAAATAAATGTTCTCCTGTGGCTTAACATCAACAGGCTTTTTCTGCGCCACTTTTGCTTGTGTCACTGCGCCACTTTTAGCTCACGTCACTTTCTAGAAAACTATTATTTAAACAAACACAAAACAATAATTAATTCAGGTAATGAAAGTCATTCTGTTTCCAACCTACATAGCTAATGTTAACCCATTAGTATAAGTCACCTAGCAGAAGCACACAAATAAAGCAGCACATTTAATATCTACCATTCTTCATAGAGTCCAGCTTGAGGTTTCTGAAAGAATAAAAAGATGATTAAATAATACACAGACAGACAATCACAACATAGGGCAAACATGAAAGCACATATAATAAAGCACATACCATGAATGATCAGCTGCATATTAATAGTGACAAGGACAATAGGACAAACATGACAAACAAAACAATATTAGTTATGTGTTACAAAACAGACTTGCAAATGCAACACAAAGCACATTAGTCCTGTATAATGACGTGGAATCTTATTCTAAATTGGTTTAATTAAACAAATAATGCAAACACTCATTAATATATTAATTCAAGTTATGAGAGTATGACATCGCGAGCTAGAATAAAATATTTTCTGAAGCTCGCTTCATCAACAGGTTCCACTATATGCACAGTTTCATATATTGGGTGGAAGCTTTGTGATGTTTGTGCGCTTTATGTGATCTGCTATGGCAAAGGGTTACCTATAGTTATGTGTATGCACCAGGTCATAGTTGGTTGTGTTGCACAAAATTAAACTCTCTGTTCCATTGTATTATGTATACCTTGCAATTGCGGCAAAATATACACACGGCAGGAAGTGGTGACACCTAGGTACTCCAGGTCCTTGCTGCAGCAGGTGGATAGTTCTATTTTTCTTCATAGGAGCAATTTGTGCCTCCGTACATTTCAGAGTTAGTGGGAACCTCCCTGGGACCTGCCTACCTTACTGTGCTTCAGAACTCTACCTACAGGTTACCTTGGCCAGTACCTTAACCAGGGTATCCCTACCTCCCTGTCCCCTGCCACCTTTGAAATCTTTGTTAAGCTTTGGTATTCCTGTCCCATAGCGGCATCATCCATGAACCCACCCCCCTCCTTTTTGAATGAGATAGGGGATCCAGATATACATTGGAAAGACTGGATCAACTTATTTGATTCCTATCTCATAGCTATAGGGGTGAAAAGTGTTCAGCTCTACGCAAACAGCGTGTGTTACTCCATAACCTGGGAGTTCAGGGAAGAAAAATCTATGACACCCTCCCCAATCCAGAATTAGAGGATGATGAGTTGGACTTAGATGTGTTTAGGATCACCATGTTGAAGCTAGAATCCCACTTTGGGGACAAAGTTAATGTGGTACTTGAGCGGCACAAGTTCTTTTCACGGGTATAGGGTAAGCATGAATCAGTTACCAACTACGTAGCCGCCCTCCGGGGTCTTACCCAATTATGTGAATTTGGAGATTTGAATGACTCCCTCATCAGGGATCAGCTGGTGAGGTGTACACACAACTTTCGTATAAAAGAGAAATTGTTGGCACAGAATCCATCGTTGAGGGAAGACATTGCCATGGCCCAATCTATTGAACACACGGCAAAATGTATCCTAGAAATGAATCTACCTAAAGAACCTGTCAGTGGGGTGAACAAAATTAAAAGTAGTGACCTTGAAGAGTTCAGAGATGGAGAAGTTCCTAAGATTAGGTCCAAGGAAGTAAAAATGGAGAAACCTATCAGTGTTACGGAGGGGTTGAAGTGTTTCAGGTGTGGGAGCAATAATGACCTTGCCAACAGCATTCATTGCACCGCACGCAATTCAACTTGCATTAAATGCAACAAGAAGGGCAACTTTGCTAGAGTGTGCAAAGAAGGAGAGATGAATCAGGTAAAGGTGGTGCACAATGAAGACAAATGTAATCCCAAGTTTGTGTTCTAGGGTGGGTTGGTGATCCTTTATCCTAGCTTTCCCCGGTAGCCGGGTTTCGCTGTTCTCCTTATACCTTAGACCAGGGGTCTTCAAACCTGTCCTGGAGGGCCGGATCCATGCCAGAATTTTAAAATAACTACATGTATCTCAATGGGGATATCTAAAACATCTGGCATGGATCCGGCCCTCCAGGACCGGTTTCGAGACCCCTGCCTTAGACCCTTTCCCTTGTAGGACGGTGCATGTGCACAGGGGAAGTGTGGCCTGACGCATCATCACAGGTGATTCTGGTATATGGAAGTAATTTCCGCTAGCCTTTCTTTTCCACAGGTATGACAAGTGTAAGGTTGTATTACGAGCAGATCCATCGGTTTTCTCTTTTCAGGTTCATGCAGTAAATGTAAATTAAATGTAAATTGATACTTGTATAGCGCAGTACTCACCCGCAAGGGTCTCAAGGCGCTTGTACGAATACCGCTGTGGAACCCATCCTGGCTTTCCCTGTGAGGCGTCCACTCCTGGGCACCCCCAAGGTGGAGGCTAGGCATCCTTAGGGTTGTGGGGGCCATTGTGGAGATTAAGCAAGCTATTGCCCAGAGTTGCAGAGCGGGACTCCATGATTGAAATAGGCACCGAGGCAAGAATTATCAGGTCCGTGGAATTTTTGAGCCCGAGACCCGCCGAGGCGGGGAATTAAACCCTGGTCCCGGGCTAGACCTCCGCATCAGGGTCTGCCGCTCTAATCATTGAGCCACACTTCTCCAGTGGCGTTGTGAGCCATTGAGTTGTGCAGTCTTTTAGGTGCACCTTTGTAAAACCCCGTTACAGGCTCATCCTTCTTTTGTATCTCTTTAGGTTGTTTTCCACAGGTCCTTTGGACCTACCCGTTCCTCCTCCCCGCCCTCCTTGTTGCTTGTACGTCTAAGGGTCCCCGCCCGGAACCCTGGGAATGTTTTGCCCTGGTTCCTTCCTGCTCCCCTGTCCTCCCCCCCGGCCCGTGGTCCCACCCCCTGTTTTTCCATTTTGGTTCCCCTTCATTAGCGAAGGGATATGTGTTGTGATCTACTTACACCTTCAAGTAAATATAGTGGTACATTCTGCACACCCCCCTGTACCCTTACCTGGTGGTGTGTTCCAGTGGAGTCTGCTTTGGAATGTTCAGATCCCTCAGGCAGTCTGGAGAGTGGGTGACAGAATAAAGACTACTACTACTTACTTCCGCATCGAGAGTCTTCTTTACAGTAGAGTATTCTCTTTACAACAATTAGAATTCACAAATCTGTAGATGGAGTGCGAGGATGGTCGGTGCTCCAGGAAAAATAAGGTTTTACTGATAAAGAGCTCACCATTTACCAAGAAAACCTTTTATTCTGCGTAAATTGATTCCCATTACACTGAGATCATATAACACAGTCATGATGTGTTTTATACCATGAGGCACAGGGTCAGACTGATTTGCATATAGCCATGTCTGAACTGGGGTTGCAGAGTGGGCTAAAGAACGGTGATGGATTAAACCCAGAACTTTTGACTGGGTGTGAGTGTTTGATTGATTCAGATGCTCCGTCCATCACCACCCCCTTTTGTACCGCTTTTGGCCGCCATAAGTGTGGCAGGGTATGTTCAGACATGAGTCCCTTGCTCACTTTGCCACTGGATTCAAGCAAGCATGTAATTGCTACTAGTTTTCCCTCTGAGGCGGAAGCCGGAGGTCTCATTGTGCTCCCTTGCACCTTACATGTATATCTGAATGGTAAAAACGACTGAGACAATTTATTGCTTTTAACGCTTGTGTATATTTTAATTGCTTCGTTTTTATGATATTGTCTCTCTGAGACTACATCACCTCGCCTAGTATCGAACTGCCTTCCCTTAGCGCCGCTCTAGTCAGGCGCAGGGAAGCTTGGAATCGAAATTGGCCGCCATCTTGCTTTGGGAAGGCTGGCCGAGAGCTCGGCGCCCCTCCCGCCCTCCCAGTGTATTTAAACCTCCTCTTTTCAGTAACGCTGGTAATTGCTACTAGTTTTCCCTCTGAGGCGGAAGCCGGAGGTCTCATTGTGCTCCCTTGCACCTTACATGTATATCTGAATGGTAAAAACGACTGAGACAATTTATTGCTTTTAACGCTTGTGTATATTTTAATTGCTTCGTTTTTATGATATTGTCTCTCTGAGACTACATCACCTCGCCTAGTATCGAACTGCCTTCCCTTAGCGCCGCTCTAGTCAGGCGCAGGGAAGCTTGGAATCGAAATTGGCCGCCATCTTGCTTTGGGAAGGCTGGCCGAGAGCTCGGCGCCCCTCCCACCCTCCTCACGCCCCGCCCAACTTATGTACAAAAGCAACACCATCGCCTGTCCGCGTAGCGGGCGGGCGCAGCGGGCGCGCCGGTGGCGCGCCGAAGGCGGGCCCGTCTGCGCCCGTCCGCGCCGGGACCGGGCCCAGGGCCACGACCCCTGTTTCTCGCATTTCTTACTCTCGCAGCAAGCTTAGGGAGCTGTGCCCTTCTTACGCTCCACTATGTACCAAATTTGATGTCTCGCTCACACTGTCGGCATCTCACACACGGTGTCCTCACTGCAACTCCCCGCCCATGCTCATTACCCCCTCGTTGTATAGCAAAACTCGAGCTACGGAGGCAGACACACACATTTCCATGGCGCTTGTCAATGCGCGTTCACTGAGCAAGCACTGCCAGGACATAGCCGATCTGATTAGTGATTTCAACTTAGATATACTTTATATTACAGAAACCTGGTCTGACGAAGCATCTGCACCTGACTATGTTACGGCAGTTCCTCCAGGCTATAGTGCCTATCGGCAGGACAGGCCCAAGGGAAAAGGAGGTGGAATAGCCATCATTGCCAGAGACCAATACCAAACCCGTTGCGTACCTATTCCCATCAAAGCATGCGAAGCCATGCATTTTGACATCAAAATGGCCCCCACGTACAATTTTAAGGGAACTTTGATATATAGACCCCCAGGCACTAGATCTGCGTTTCTCGCAAATCTTACCAACATTACCGAATCTATAGCAACAGAAGGATCCACCACTATACTAGGTGATTTTAATTTTCACTTAGAGCTTCACAGTGACAGGGACACCACAACCCTCATATCTGATCTTGACTTGATGGGCCTTAAACAGCTGGTTACTACCCCTACCCACCAGGCAGGCCACACGCTGGATGGAATCTTCACAAATGTGGAAGGACTGTCCATCACTTCTGTTCTCCCTATGACCTGGACAGATCATTCTGTCATTTTTAGCGAACTTACCATTAAAGGCCCGCAGAGGAAAACAGTGAACCCTGCAACAGAAGGCACTTTTAGAGTTTGGAAGGACATTGATCCTAACGATTTAATGCTACTTCTTAATACTTCAACCCCGGAACTATCCACCGATCCAGCGACTGCTACCAATCAATTCCAAAAATGGCTTGGTGAAGCCTCTACTCAGTTGGCACCCACCAAATCAATTTCCAAAAACAGAAACACGCCCAAAGCTCAGTGGTACACGAAATAATTAAAAGACCAAAAACAACTCACCAGGAACAAGGAACGACAATGGCGAAGAACTTACGACACTGAAAGCAAGGACATTTATATGAAAGCCCTTGCTACTTATAAATTAATGATTATAACTGCAAAAAAGGATTACTACACTCGCCATATAGAAGCTGCTAAAAACTCTAGCAAACAGCTTTATAATGTTGCAAAAACCCTTGCCGGAAATGCTCCAGACCTCAACCCACCCCCATCACAAATATTATGTGATGCCTTGTCAGACTTTTTCTTCACTAAAGTCAATGATATCTATCAAGCATTTAACCGGGATCAGGTTCATAGTAGTGCTTCCACCTCCCTGATCACCTCTTTGATTAATCCAACTAGTACTACTATGACCTCTTTCAATGCCCTCACCATTGATCAAGTCACAAGCATTTTTAATACGATTAAAGCAGGATCAGCCTTGGATCCGTGCCCCTCTTCTGTACTAGCCACAGTATCAGACTCAGTTATCCCCATCATAACCATCCTCTGTAACATTATTCTAGCATCTGGTACCTACCCTGACTCCCTGAAAAATACACTTATTAAACCTCTGCTTAAAAAACCTGGGCTGGATAAAAGTGAACTGAAGAACTATCGTCCCATTGCTAGTCTCCCTTTTCTAGCAAAGGTCATAGAAAAGGCTATGAACCAGCAGTTATCAGCCTATATTGAGAACAACCACCTGCTGGATGATACCCAGTTCGGCTTCCGCAAATACCACGGCACGGAAACCGCCCTCATCAAAGCAGCTGACGACATAAGAATCATTCGTGACCAAGGAGGTACTGCTGTATTAGTCCTCCTTGACCTGTCGGCTGCTTTCGACACGGTCGACCACAAGATTCTGGTCGACCGTGTCGAGAGGATGGGCATTCAGTCCACTGCTAGAGACCTTCTGGCCTCGTTCCTGACCAACAGAACTCAGGCGGTTACAATGGGTCCCTTCCAGTCGGCCGACCTGTCGTTACCGTGTGGGGTCCCACAAGGCTCATCCCTGAGTCCGACACTATTTAACATATATGTGTCGGACCTCGCCAGTGTCATCAAAGCATACGGGATGGGCCTGACCTCATACGCAGACGACACCCAGTTGGTTCTGGCCATAAAGGGAGACGGACAGGAAATGGCGGAGAGATTTCAAGACGGGATGATTGCCATAGGTGAGTGGATGGCAAGAAACTGCCTGAAACTCAATTCCGATAAAACGGAGGTGGTTATCTTCGGCAATCTCTCCCCGGCCTGGTCGGCAACTTGGTGGCCAGCGGCCATGGGTGCTCCTCCCTGCCCCACGGCCAAAGTTAGAAACTTGGGTGTCACTTTTGACAACCAGCTCAACTTTATGGCACACGCGAATAAGGTGGCTGCCAATGCTCACTTTAAGTTGCGAATGGTAAGAAAAATCACTCCATACTTACCAGAATCAGCAGCAAAAACACTGGTTTCTTCACTAGTGTTGTCCTCATTGGACTACTGTAACGGTCTGCTGCTCAATGCCCAGAACAGAGTCATTAGAAAACTACAGACAGTGCAGAATGCCGCCGCCCGAGTGCTTTCAAAAAAACCCAGATTTGCTCCCATCTCGGACACGCTTAAACAATACCACTGGTTGTCCATTCACAACCGGGTTAAATTTAAAGCGCTGTGTATTGTCTTTAAATCGCTCCAGAAACTAGGACCCAGATTCCTTAGAGAGCAACTGATCCCCTACAACCCCCCGAGAACGCTCAGATCTACCTCTCTTAATCAACTGGTGATACAACGCAGTCGAACAGCTTCCTGGGGCGATCGCCGCTTCTCAACTGCGGCCCCTAGACTCTGGAACACTCTGCCTATCCACATAAGAACTAGTCCCACTCTTCTTCAGTTCAGAAAAAACCTGAAGACTTGGCTGTTCAATCAGTGATTTTCATCTCCGCATTTCCCTCCAGGGTGAAACCTTAATGCAATTTTAGCGCCGAGACGCCTAAGGGTAATTGTACGCGCTCTATAAATGGCATTAAATAAATAAATAAGCCGTGCTGAAGACAGCTGGAATGCCAGAAACCGGTCCTCGGAAGCTAGTTTCCGGTCCAGGGAAGACATGGCTTGGCAGTTCGGGCTGGACTGTTCCCATGAGGCACAGGGTCAGACTGATTTGCATATAGCCATGTCTGAACTGGGGTGGCAGAGTGGGCTAAAGAACGGTGATGGGTTAAACCATCACCTGGGGCGATCGCCGCTTCTCAACTGCGGCCCCTAGACTCTGGAACACTCTGCCTATCCACATCAGAACTAGTCCCACTCTTCTTCAGTTCAGAAAAAACCTGAAGACTTGGCTGTTCAATCAGTGATTTTCATCTCCGCATTTCCCTCCAGGGTGAAACCTTAATGCAATTTTAGCGCCGAGACGCCTAAGGGTAATTGTACGCGCTCTATAAATGGCATTAAATAAATAAATAAGCCGTGCTGAAGACAGCTGGAATGCCAGAAACCGGTCCTCGGAAGCTAGTTTCCGGTCCAGGGAAGACATGGCTTGGCAGTTCGGGCTGGACTGTTCCCATGAGGCACAGGGTCAGACTGATTTGCATATAGCCATGTCTGAACTGGGGTGGCAGAGTGGGCTAAAGAACGGTGATGGGTTAAACCCAGATAATTTGACTGGGTGTGAGTGTTTGATTGATTCAGATGCTCCGTCCATCACCACCCCCTTTTGTACCATGTTTTATACCATGGCACAAATGGATGACAATTAGTGGGCATCTTTAATAAGGCTTAGGCGCGTGCCATGCATCATCATTTTTTTTTTTTAATGCAGATTTATATAGCGTAAACTTGAGCCGAAGCGCTTTACATGAGCATCGGTTACGTTACACAAGGACACATTCAGGCACGGGGAGATTAAGTGATTTGCCCAGACTCACAGGATGTGGACGCGACCTCGAGGCACGACCTTGGTTTTGAGCTCCAAAAGTTGGCAATCTAGACGTGAGACCATAAACCACCAGCAATTCTAACATCATTACCTTGCATTATTTACTTTTCTCTAGCTAGCAGCCATATTGCTATTTTTACCTCTGTCCTTATCTTGTCTCCTGTTCCCAATGATTTCTCTTCCTCAGCAGAGCGAGAGGCCTGGCCAGAGACGCGTAAGCAAACAATGAGAGCAGAGGGGCAACGCAGAGAAAGGAATAACGCCAGAATATGTCATAGTGAAAATCCTTAAAGCAGTTATTTGTATTTCTCTGCTGCAATGAGAAACCAATTATGAAAATGTTTTTTTTTGTTATTATGAATAGATGGTAATTAAAGCTACAATTTTTAAGCGCTAAGCACATACGTCTTATTTTATTATTACGCACTAGTTCACACCTTGTTAACAGTGTAAGGAACAGGCACCTTACTGAATAACATTGTTATTACAAGCCAAATAAATCCAGATCCAAGCAGAATAAGAGATGGTTTCATAAATGCTTGTTTATGCTTTCTGTTGGTACGATTTGGCTGACAAGTGCTGGGCAGGTTGAGTGTTTAACTGCCCTTCTTCCTGACAGTTTAACATGCATTCAATATTGTTTCACATCAAGATCATTGGAAAAAAAGTTAATACATTTAAAATTCTTCCGACTAGTGGAGCCTCAAAATAGGTCTTGCCTTCCACCCCGAAAAATTCTTAGGACAGCACCGATAACCGCTGCAGAAGTATATCTACTGTGACCTACTATACTACTGGTAGTTGACTGGTATGACCCCACCAGCATTGCAAAGTACACCACAAAGCAGCACTTTGACATACCTTCAGGTATGAAGAAAGTCTGCAGAGAAGATCCTGCAAACACAAGCCAAATTGGTAGCATGCAAAGTGCTTTTGGCAAAAAAGAAAATCAAAAATGAAACAGAACTGGCTGACGGGTGTCACACATAAATATGCCAAACCAAAACCAAGCGTCAGATCTTCTCTATTCAAGTAAATGTCTCAAACATGCTGCCACCGAGGAAAACTTTAGGACTGAGAAATGGGGAAATCTAATTTCTCCATTAACCTGCTTTAATGTTCGAGATTTTAGAGCTTGAAAGCTAAAACGGTGTTGTTTAGCTTACAGAATGGGTAGCCCTCTACCTACATTGGGAGTTTTTGTATGTATAATGAGCCATATCAAACCGAGCAACTGACAATCAATAGAAAATGAGAAGACAAGTAATCAGATTAGGAAAATCATGAATGTACTGGAGATGTAAATTGCACACGGAAAATCCAAATTAAAAGAACGTTTTTTACTAAAAAAATTCAATGACAAGTTATTTAGCTTAGGAACGGCACATTGATGGTGAATCAAAAGCATCCTTCAGAGGAGATGCTGGAGAGCTTCCAGGCAACAGGTTAGCCATCCATCTAGCTGGTGGAAAGTGACAGTAAAAGTGGCCTAGGCTTGAGGAGAGCCCAGCTCAGAGATACATTTTCAGCAACATGTGTTCCTTTGTGACATACTGCTTGTCAGCACAGTCTCGGGTATGTTGAAAGACAACTCTTTCTGTACTCCTAAATCTGGAAATTATTCACAGATATGGGACTACAGAGGTGCTGTGCATGCAAGAAAATGATGGTTTCGCGCTCCTTGTAAAAGCTCATTTTCAGACAGAGGCTTGTCCTTAAACATTGTCAGCATCCCCTCAGATGTTAAAAAACACATAGGTGCCTTCTGTCACCCAACACTGTTTTTACTCTTTCCTAGCTGGCCTTTAGAGATACTAATTTAATTTGTATAGACCCTTTGAGATCCTCAGAAAGTGTCAGAAACCCTTGGCTGGCCATCAGATTCCCCCTACCAACTATCAGTCACCCTTACCTCACATTCAGATGCAACTAGCTAATCCATGGAGGCCTTTAGCCAGCTTCCAGACAGCCAAAGCCGGCTACACAGAGGGTCAGTGATCTCCAAATCACCTTTGGTTACTTCCAGATAAGCCTACAAGAGTGTTTTGTATTCTTGTTAGCTCTCAGATTTCTGTCAGATACACCTAGTTGGCCCTTCAACGTTCCCTGGATGACACTCAAATTCCCATTGCCCCGAGCATCACTTACAAAACATCACCAACCCCAATCAAGCAGGGGAAATATTAAGTCGGCCATGAATCACTCCTGCCTTCCCCTCACAAATTCTCTAAATCATCCATCAATGAGAGCATCCTCTTATAGACCTCAAGGCGACACCCATACTGTGCCATGCCTTTGGACTACCTTCAGACAGCTACAGCTGGTGTTTAGATTCCACCCTATTTCCCTCAGCCTACTTTTAGTCATTGCCAGCCTGCCTGCAGATGCACTCGGCAGCCATTACACATCCTCACTCTCGTAAAAGACCTCCATACCAATCATCATAGATCCCAGGAGAGGTCTGTCAGCCTGCACTCTAGACACTTTTATTTGACCATTTGATATGTCCAGCTGTCCCTCAGCCTTCTCTTAAGACTTGGTGTGACCTGAGATTCCTCCAGCGTACCCTTAGAATACATAGGCCCTCAGGGACCATTAGACTGCCCCTTCATTCAGCTACACCTAAAAATCTCTGGATTAGCCCTGAGAGATTGTTGATGATCTCTAAAATCCCTCCACATTTCCTTGAGAGACACCCAGCTGCTCTTCATTAATCCTCATCACACCCTAACACTATCTAGCCAATCCTTAGAGACTCTGAGTGTGTCCTTATACACAGCTCTAGCAGGCCCTCAAATGTTCAGCCTGACCTCAGAGCTCACCTCCAGACACAACCAGATGCCTTTCAGAAAGTGTTCTTTAGTTTTCACGCATAGCCATTTGTTTCTTAATCCATTCAGGTGGCCCTCATACACCCTGAGAGATCTGTTCACCTTGGCAAAAATTACCTGAACTTCAGTGATTGGGGAAGTTAGCCTATTGCCCCCACCATCTATTCCCTGTGAAAAGACATTAGATGTTTCAATAAATCAATAGCCATAGTACATGCAAAGTTTTCTGGAAAGGCAAAAGGAAGTGTAAAGTTTAAACATTTTTTAATCACCAAAACAAGTATTTTTGTATTTGCAGGTTTGGAGCACACGCCATTCAAATCAGTTACAGTTTTGTACAAAAACAATCAGAATTGATAATAAGAAGATGGTTATTTGTCTTGTCTGCAGGTGTTGTATTTTATATCATCTTCTTCCTTTATCCTTAGCGAACATGTGTTTCATCGTTACTGGCAGATACCCCTAGGACTTCATCAGGGCTAAACGTAATGCATATACCAGTGTTATACTAGAGTATTATGATACAGTTTTCATAATGGCATTACTGTACATGCTCTTACACAAATTAAGGTACTAAAAGCCCCCTCACACTTGGTGTATATCCCGTTTATCGTTGTACCTTGGAAACCCATGCCAAATTCATTTCAGGAGTTCAAATGGCTAAAAAACAAGACTGAAAACAATATTTTTACCTTCGATATTTCTGTTAGCAATATTTTTGATATCCTGATATTCTTGACATAATATTTTTGAATCACTATATTTTGTTTCTTATATTTTTTCCCCAAAAAAGTAATTCTTTCTATTACAGAGTGCTGTGTCTGCTTCACTTAGAGGTTTTGATGCATAGGCAACAGTCCATTTGCTATGGGAAAGGACTCCCACCCAAACGGTAGGCGTGGCAGAATGTTTACCACTGGTCATTGGTTGTAGTGCTAGGCAGGCCCGGACTGGCCGTTGCAGGCACCGGGCAATCCCCCGGTCGGCCGCGAGGGTGGGGGCCGGTTTTGTTACAGGGTCGTTTTTTGCAGCATAGCTGCAAAAACGGCACTGTAACAAAATCGGCCGAAAACCGGCCCTAGCAAAGAGCGTGGTCGCACCCCCCAACCCCCGGGGGGAGGGGGGGCCGGCCGAGCACTTTGCCAGGGCCGGTTTCGGGTCCCAGTCCGGCCCTGGTGCTAGGCCAAACCTCTTTCTATTCAACAGCTCATACAATTCCGAAGTCTTTTCTTAACGGCTCTATTTGAGAAGGACATATCTTTACGTATCTGCTGTAGGTTTTGCAAAGTCCTTCAAAAGATATTAGTTTGTCTTTATCATCTGGTGCAGAAACATACGCATAGCACAAGGAATACTTTGGGGTCTCCACTGTGTCAGTGTGTCTAAGATAACCCACTTGTGGTCGGAAGAGCTTGCACTTGTCTGCCCTCAAAACAAGAAAAGAGCTTGCACTTTTCTGCTCTCAAAGCAAGACCTTCTTTTGACAGTCTGGTACAGTTTTCCTGTAACATTTTTAATTGTTCATTTGTACTCCTTGTGAAGACTAACACGTCATCTTAAAAGCATTTCACGTTTGGAACATCACGCGCTGAAACATGGATGCAAGACCAAACAGCATATGTTTATACTTGAAG
The DNA here is from genome assembly GCF_964263255.1 of Lissotriton vulgaris. Lineage (NCBI taxonomy): Eukaryota > Metazoa > Chordata > Amphibia > Caudata > Salamandridae > Lissotriton > Lissotriton vulgaris. The sequence continues at coordinate 1,908,316,813 of NC_141693.1, forward strand.
ACCCAAAATGGAGTCACAAATGCAGTAAAAGTTTCTGCTATTTCAATTCAATAGTAGGCACTGCGAAGATCAGGAGTTGAAAGTACAGTGGCTCCATTCAGCATAGATAACAGTACTTTTATTTTGAGTAGAGGGTGACTGTCCACTATGATGATGGTGTTCAGGGCCCTGAGATTCACACACAGTCCCTCTTATTGCATTAGCTTCCTTTATCAATACTACTGGTAATATCCAATCTGAGAACTCAGTTTCCTCTATAATGTCAAATTTTTGTAGCCTCTTCAACAAGTTTTATAAGTCCTTCCAAACACTTGAAGAGAAATGCCCTAATTTCTGCTTCATCAGGGTGGCAGCCCTCCTGAGTTTTATACCTTGGCAAATGCCTTTAATTTGCAAATCTTTGCGTTGAAGACTGCAGTAAACAAGTGAATAATCTGAGAACCCAACTCCTCTTCTGTGACCTTTATCATGGGGTCCAAAGCACATAGATTCAGGGAAATTTTGAGGTGTCTTTGATCTCTCAATTGTAGTATGCATATGCTTCTTTTTGCCACATAAAACTTTATTTATGCTATCATCGCTTTGAATTTAGCTGGGGATACAAAGTACCCCAGAAAGTTAATCCTATATCCATCTTAAGTCAAAGCTCTGACGTTGGGCTCCAGATGCTGCTGTACTTTTGTGGAGAACAAGGAATCAAAGGTTTCTCTTGATATAATATTAAATGGTGAGCCAGAGTGCACCGTTAAATGTCAAGTCGAATCTTAAACTTGTAAGTGTGGATATGGACGGGATGGAGGGCCTCTCCGTATTGGTGTCATCAGAGTACTGCCCGATCAGAAACATCCCTTAATAGACTGTGTGTCCTTCATCACCTCTTTCTGAGGTCACATCCTCTAAAAATTTACCATTTTTGCTTTCTTACTTCTGCCGCCTTCACAGCACACTCTTGGAAATGTTCTTGCCGTTTACATGAACCACATTCTTTAATGAAGGATGGAAACCCATTGTAATTAGCTGCACCAGTGTTGCTGCAACATCTGTAGCAGCTCAACTTTGAATCATTTTGTAAGACTTGCAAAAGATAATTTTGTTGGTGAGGCACAAGTGTAGCAAACTTCATACTCCTTTTCAAATTGTTATCTTTGACCTCCTAGATCTAAGGAATGGATTATTCCATTGGATTTTGGGTTTTAATTACATCTTTCAATGAGGGATCCCCTAATTCCAAGGTGTTTGTTTAATGCACGCATTGTTACTACTGACCATCTCTGATCAGTAAATCAGTTGTAGTTCCTAAACTGCTTTTTTTAAAATAAACGTTTCAAAGAAGTGAGAAAGTCATTGAAGCTCTAATTTTCTCTATGTTGACATGTATAAAAATGATAATGCTCAAGGTCTTACTAATAGTAATCTTGAAATGTTCCTCCAACCTCATCGTAGTCACCTCAAAGTCATCTTCCCCTTCTGGTGCTTTGACTTTGGGAAATTATCTAAACATTCCTTGCCCTTCTGATCCCAGTAAATGTAAACAAATGTTCTTTCTTCTTCCCTCTGGCATTTTATCATCATCAATAGACTATACATTTAAAACAATCTTCTTTCCCTGTTTCGATTCTAATGGAGGTCCACCTTTATTTTGCAGGAACTTCTGGGGTGGTTCAAACTACATTTTGAAGGGTAAGAGTGTGGCAACTTATGAGTATATGAAAACAACTTCTCTTTAATTAACATACAAGAGGTAGCTTGCAGGACCACATAATGGTAAATATAAAATGAAAGATTAATTTACATATGAAAGGCAATGACAAGGAGGCAGAGGTGCAACCAGGATACAGGTGATGAGGCTTAATATGCACCCAATGCAATGTCTCTTCATATGTATATATGTGTGTATGCGTGAAGAAGATCTAAAACATCTGACGTGTACCTGAACACATGAATTACATAATATTTTAAATTCTTTGTAGACTTCTCAGTAAAGAAAATGAAACTCTGAAAGAGTCTGTTTGCAATGTCAATAATTGATCAACCTAGGCATGTTGCCACCTTAAGTTTCTTTTGCAATCGTAGATGAGAGAAATTGATTGTAGGTTCTTATTCATGTAAAAGGCACTTTTCATGACTTAGTTGAATTGAGGAACGAGACAAAGACTGGAATACAAGATCACTTCCATGTATCTCACTTCTGGCTTTGTTGTTGAAGACACCCCAAATTACTGGAAACAAACTATCAGAGGATAACAGTTCTTTTCATCTGTGGATGTGGGTATTTCTGGTTTAGATGAAGAAGTTACTTATGTAATGCTATTTTTCGTTGCTAATGTAGCTAACTGAAGCTTCTATACCTTTAGGGTATCCACGGGCATCATACTAGACCTGGAAGATTTAAACAAAATAGATTCCACACACCGTGTGAGTCCACATCTCCTTCGTTCTTCCCCTGAACTGACAATAGATCTGCATGTAAGTGCCACCCCTGTGTGACATCATTTTCTTTCTTGAACCTATCCACACCCTTGGAGGTAGAGTCCAAGATTAATTTGGTAGAGGATGTGGTTTAACGGTTAGGGCAGTCAACCTAAAATCTGGGGAACTGGGTTTGAGTCTCGGCAATGGAGCTCAACATCCTGTGATACTGGGCAAATCACTTAATCTCTCTGTGCCTAACAAAATTGAATGTGTCCTTGTGTAATGAAACTGGTGCTCGGGGAAAAAACAGAGGCACCAGTGTTCGGATTTCTAGTTTGAGATTTATTTAGGCTCAGGTAATGTCAAAGTATAGTGCAGAAGTGATTGGTGATTAAGATGCTGAAAGGTGTGACTGTCAATAGGAGAAGTGAGACGCATGGCATGTCGGAATGATAGAAGGAGTGAAACTATCCTTCATGGCCCTCTACCCTTGGCTGCTGGGTATTAAAGATGCCAGGTGGCACAGAGAGCAGTATAAACAGGGTCTGCTGTCTATGCTCTTGTGGTTAGCATATATACAGAAATCACTTTGTGTACAATGTTTTTGGCCAAGTTCTTCCCCATGAGGGTCAAGTAAATGTCCACAAACCTGTGTTGGGCTGGCTTGACGTCAAGGTCTTCTTGCTTATTGGAATTATCCATCTTCCAATAACCATATGCATCCACACAAATGCTCTTCCATCTTGTGACCTCAGTTGTCCAGAGCTTACAGGAACACTTTCAATATTTTAATAAACAATCACAGTCATAAATGGACTTTGCAGATTAGCTCCTGGCAACCTTGGAAACCCTACCCCACAAATCTCAGCAGTCAGAAAGGTTGTGTTTGGATGATAGACATTCACAGATGCAGGCTTTGCAGAGTGTTGGGAGTGTTTGTCATCTGCAATTGCTTGAGAAGATAAACAGATTGTAAAACATGGGAACATAATTTTAGTAGGAGAAGACAATCCTTTTCTGCAAATCTAGAGATCCCTGGCCATCAAATGAATGCTGTTGCTGGGTTTCTAAATATGTTTTAGCAGTTTTTCCTACCAAATAATATGAGAAGCTGAAAGTTACACACTGTGGCAAATGTTGCATTGTGCTACGTATATTTTCAGAATCTCCTTCCTATCTGTTTGTGCCCACAATTTTTATAACGACTAAGGGCCAGATTTATAATCTGGCAGACAGCATGCTTCTCCGCCAGGTGAATGAAGTATATTACTCTGACACGCTGAGGGAGGAACAAACCACTAAATTTAGAAATAATGACAAAGCAGATGGTCATTTCTTAAAGCATTGCGAGGAACCACCAACATAACGCAGCCCTGCACCGAAAAGAAAAAAAAAGAAAATTTTAAGTCTACCTCTGATGGCCCTTAATCCACAGGGCCATCAGAGCAGAATAATCACTTTAGAGATGGAGTAGTCTCCACTGTGGGGGGGACCATTATCTTATAGTATGCATACTCCATTTTTGTTGAAATGGAGTATACATGCTGCCCAGATATGTATTAGGCCCTAAGTTTTGCTTGAGTTTTGGAGGTAAGTATACACAAGACCTTGGTCAACTATTAAGTTCATCTTCAGTTTGGTCACTCCCTAGACAAAATAATTACTCTGGGGGCGAAGGAAGGGGTTGGTTATGTCACAAACCACTGTAGGAATGCTAATGTTTACATTTTAAATGGGCATCAGTCACTAGTACCTTGAAAGAAATGCTTTACTTTAAAATGTCTTCTCTATTGTTTCCAAGAAAATTAAATCACCCAAGTGAATTTACAGCTCTAGGTAGGGAATGGTAAGGGGTTGCTGTGATTTAATGTGACTATGTAACATGTACCTCATTAATTAAAATGTATTATTTCTAAGTGAAATTGTTTTGAATTATTTACTTTTCACATTTTTTACTAGTTTTCATCAATTTTTTTAATAACTTCAAATTGAGCTCCCAATATGTATTCCTCTGTTATCGTAATCCTTTTTATTTGTCTTACTTGTATTTAATCTCTTCTTTTTCCATTCCCTTTATTTTTCTTTCCCTTTCTTCTTTTTTTCCCTGTTTGTTCTGGCTTCCTTCTTTTTTGGTCGAGCCTAGGCAGTGCACATGCGCTGTCTGCAAGACCTGTTGCATTCAACAAAACCACTTTATTCCCACCTGATACTTACTATTGGTTCACCCGTATGCATCCTGCATCCTGCAGCACACATAGAAACAGCAAATTGTTACAAGTTATGGTTCATGTGCAGGAAGGTCTCTCTTCCTGCCTGAAAACAATCATTAAAGAAGTACGAGTTACAAAGTTTATGCGCAGAAAAGGACACCTTCCTGCACATGAAAAATTATTCTCCGCAAGGAAGGCACCGTTGCACTATGACGCAAGGGTGTCTGTGTTGGTGCTAGGCAGCTAAATTGTTAAAAAATGTTGTACAAAGTACAGAGGCAAGCTCGAGGTGAAACTAAATTCAAGGGTGAACTTCTTCCCTGTAGGATGGCTCCATCCTTAGCCAGAAAGGGAAAAGACCAGCTGGAATTCCAAATTTTCAAGTCATATAATGTACGTACTGTTTGTCTTAGGAGTGCTTTTAAAGTGAATAAATGAGTTGTTTTTTTAGGACTGGAAGTGCCAGGACCAGAAGCTAAGAAACAGCCAGTTCCCAAATAGGCTGTGATCCTTTCTGAATTTGAGATGGGCGTACTCACAATGTAATTTTAAAATTAAGATAATCATTATATCTAGCAGATGGATAAGATCCTCCTGTGTATTTCAAGCATTGATGTCTTAGCATGCCTTGCAAACCTGTCTCATCCATCCCATCTGGAAAATATCGACCAGCTAGCATATCAATGGACCCTTACACCAGTCTTGGAAATTGGAAGGCAACTCCTTCAATGAGCCTTTGTTGTCTATCAGTCACTGAAATGGTAATTTATCACCATTTCGGGATACCTGTTTCAGAAACGGAGAAAACAAAAACTTTAAATACATTCTCCGATTTTTCTTGCAATCTCTTAGTCGGTCCTATGCTCTGTTCACATACTGTGGATGTCTGCCTACCCTGCTATAGGTCTAAAACGTTTGTAGGCATATTCTTGCAATATATCCTCCTGCAAGACTCAAATATTGGGAAGGTTAACTTCATCAATATGTCCTCCTATGTCTCACATGTTGAAAAGGTCTTAAGTAGAAACTAGTGCAACTCCTGGTATTTGTAAATGATGCTGTACTTCTCAGCCTTACTGAGATATCAGTGCACTGTCTGCTAGGCACCTTTTCCTAATACCACCAAACGGAAAGGTCTCGCAATAAATGTTTGATCTAACAAAAACACCTGTTGTTGGATTTCTAGGTTTCTTAAAATATGTTTGAGATAAGAGACAAGAATGTGGAGAAGGCAGCAGCTTCTCGTTTAGGAGTCAGGTATATGAAGAACCTGGCTAGAAGAATATAATGGAAAAACATAGCAGACTGTAAAGGTTTACAGTGACAAATCTGTGCCCACTGCTGTGTACCACAAGAAAATATCCTGTTGCATTGAAAATAAAAAATAGTTTAATTAGAGAGTATAGATTTCTTGTTGAATCTAGGAACAAATACTCTGATTGTCCAAATGGCATTATTAGAATCCTCCTTTGTGAAAAAGTTCAAATTCATTCCTGCTTGGCTCTAGATAATATTATGGTCAAATACCCTTGGAATGATTTATCGGGACACAATGAAATAATTATCACTGCAGCTTGGATGCGATGGTATTTTACGAGTATTCTATGCATGGATAAGCTCCATGTAACTGTTTACAAGACACAAATTGTGCGATCAAATATGTCTTTGATGCTAATACCTGTATGAAACTGCCCGGCATGATTAATAATACACATTACCTTGTACTTTACGTTTCTCCATAATGTAAACCAGTACATTATTCTAATTGTTCAAAGTGTTCTCTGTATTTTGCAGAGAAAGTAGTAATGCACAATTTGTTCTGCATTGATGAGCCCTACTATCTGTCTTAAATGTTGTTGTGCGGTTCCTATAAAAACCTATACAGAATCTGCGCGTTCAGACGACATAGACTGTAGGATTGGTGTCAGACTGATTCTGAACACCCCCACCGGGTGTGTTGACCTTCTGTATCAGCTAGCTCACATTGCCACTAGAATCTCCTCTTACCAAGGAGAGAATAGTTCCTGGCAACCATCGAGCATGACAACCCTGATCCCTCAGGACCGTGGAAACAGGATACTACCTTTCTCTCAGTCACTCGAGCTCACTTTGTTTCAGAGAGATACACAGAATAAAAGGTCTGGACGTTTTTTCAATAACCATTTATTGAACAGTCCTAATTCTAGAGTAAAATATGAGCTGCAACCACCACTAGTCAGTAACAGATATAAATGATTAGAAGCACTATGAAAGTAAAAGGATGATAGAGTTCTACCATCTTGCAATGATCATGAATACATATGAGTATATAAAATAGATGATAATAAAAGTGCGTACTCCTACGATGCCTCCCTAACTATAAGTATCTAAATGTACCTAGCACATGTGTAGGTATTAAGCCAAGAATCCCTCTAGGATAAAGTCAATCCCATTACTTGGATTGAGAGACTATGGGACCCCATCCTGGTCTCAGGTTGGACAACCCACAAGGAATGTTAAGGCCACTGCAAGCAGGAGTGTCTGCATGCAGGAACTTCAGCGTCTTTGGCCATTGTGTCGATCAGGAAATCCTGGTCTCCTCTGCATGTCTTAGCAAGATGTGATGTATATATACCCATAGGTCTCCCCAGGGGTTCTACCTTGCAGTATTACTTTGTCGGACTTAGGATGATGTCAGGAATTAACTTTGTACATAGATATTATACAGGAGGTGGCAGTCCTGCTGTGCTTCCAAGAATCCTCATGCATAATGTATGAGGCTTTTACCAGGGAAAATCTTGCGTTCTGAGTACAGTGACGTATCAAGGTAAAAGATAATTCCCTAAGAACCATTATGTATGTAATGTAGGGGAGATTATAGGTGAAGGGTTATGATGTTACCTGAGCCTATATTAGGGTATCTATATGGAATATGACAATGTTTGGGAACATTAATGTGTCTGCCTCCCTGTTTCAAAAGGCCTGACATTGCAGAGGTAGAGGTTGACAAACAGCAACATCTTCTGTACCTAAACAAATACATTATTTTAGTATTCCTACAGAAGACTAAGACCAGCTTGTAAACGAGTGCTGGCTAGATATATATACACATTTACTATATTCTGTGCCAATGTTAAATCTTTAAGAGAGAATTTAGAATACATTCCTCCTACAAATACCAGCATTCCTACTTTTTAGTTTTTCTTTCCATCAAATTGTTTACTTGAAATGACCTGTTTATTTTCAATTGATAATGGTAATAAAAAGAAAAATGTCCTCCCTCATCATCTTGACAAATTATCATTTTTTGTTTTCTTCCAGTGGAAATCCATCTTGATCCAGACACGGCTCATCCTAATCTGGTCATTGCCACAGACCAGAAGAGCGTGAGGATTGGAGACAAGAGAAGGAACCTGGACAACAGTCTGAAACGATTCATCTATTATCCCCTAATCCTAGGGTGTGAAGGGTTCAACACAGGAAAACACTACTGGGAGGTGGATGTTGGAGATATGCCAGCTTGGGATGTAGGGGTCTGTGAAAAGTCCATCAGCAGGAAGGCCAAAGATATCAACCTCTCACCTGAGGAAGGCTGCTGGAGGGTGTACCTGAGAGATGATAATCAGTACTGGGCTGGCTGTGCCCCAGATATCCAGATTACTCCCAAAGAAAAGCCTAGGGTTATTGGTGTCTTTCTGGAGTATGAGGAGGGGAAAGTTTCATTTTATAGTGTGAATGGAAAGTCATTGTTGTTCAAATTCAGATGCAATTTCAGTCAAATTCTTCTACCATATTTCTATCCTGGTTCCTTTGAAAAAGGGAGAAATGCTGGCATCTTGAAAATCAATCCAGTGACCGGATGGGAGTGACACAACCAACAACCTCAACAATTGTACCACTCAAAACTGTCTACTCATCTTCCCTTGCAATCAAGCATTAAAATCTCTGTTTGACAAATCTCATGTTTCTTTCAGAAGGTCATTAAAACCGAGGTCAGAGGAGTGCAAATGATGGTAACTCATGATTCTCACAATTCTTACTTGTCGCACTTTGGAACATCTCTGTTGATGTTTATGTAGTTTATGTAGTATATCTAGGGTGTATATCTGCTCAAGTCAAAAAGAAATATTTCTTCTCCTTTTCCTCTGTTAAAGGCTATGAGAAATTAGCAAAAATCAAGTAGTATATAGAAAATACCGGTGCAAAGAAGGGAAGTCAGAATAAAATCCTGAATTACAGACAGCTTCTGATAATCGGGATTCCAGAATGTCTTTTTTGTCTGATGATATATATTACTATTTGCTCATCCTATGCCACCAAGAATGAAGATTCAAGAATGTCCTTTGTTTGAAAAGGTCTGTTTCTCCTTATCCAATCCTTCATCACTTTTGGAAAGTGAGTCATTAGTTGTGTGGCCTGCACAAGTAATGGGTCTTCATTTGTCCTCCACTTTGAACCAAACACCCTATTGCAGCGCTTAACTCTCATAGTGTAGCTTTGCAGAGCAGTCCAAGTTTTACTCAAGGGTGTGGTGTGAGCTAGTAATCACCATTCACAGATGCTCAATAATAACGCTCAATAAATGTTTATCCAGTCTGTGCTTTTTTTTAAAAAAGAAAATGTACATTTATTACACACACACACACTACTCAATACTATGCAGCAATTTACCAATATATAACGAATGATTGCGTAATCATTCTTGTCCCTCACAAAGGGAGATTTAAATCTCGAAATAACATCTGAAAAATATTATCTTGTCCCTAAATGTGACAATTGAACTTAACTTGGAGTAAGAGCACTTAATACTGACACCAAAGCTGTCAACCTCATTATCTCAACAAACATTTAATCCTAGGAACAACTGCAATAACTACATATAATCATGGCTTAGGTCACTTAATTGTGGCATTAAAGCAGACAAACTTTGATCAGGATTGGCAGTCAGTCTCATTATTTAGATAAAGCATTTGCAAGAATAATGTATATGCATGTTGGAGTATTTTGTGTATCCAGCATAAATAACAATTCAAATTCAAACTTTATTTCGGTCGATTCCAACCATACAAGTTACATAAAAACCATGTTAAAACTTGTTACCATTTATCTCATTATCAGCCAATTGATTTTAGTGCACATGGTGGGACATTCTAGTACATATGCATGATCCATTCCAAATATCTAGTTAAGAGAATTTAATAAAGCCAATAAATATAATAAAACATTTAAGAACATATAAAAGTCAGGGTTTTTTTTTTCAAAAGAATACCACAATTTTTAAAATCCTTCATTCGCCAACCTTAATATTCAATTCTTATCAAAATTTGATTAGTATCATCACTACAAGTGGACCTTTTGTCACATCAAAGTCCATCAGAGGGTTATCACATATTGATTAAGTGCAAAGTGCAAAGATATATAAAAATGTTTACTGTAATAATATAGTCCCAGGTGTTACAGTTTCAATCCGAATTTTGCTCTTATGATATTCACATTAAACAGAAATCTACTTACACTAAAGACAACCAATTGAGCCGTATCTATTCTCAATATACGTTAAATGGCTAACGTTTAAAATATTGCAGAGAGGTTTAATCCATCTTTTCCTAACGAAATTTTATTGAGGACAGAAAAATAATATGTGGAGGTCATCTTCTTTGACCACATTTGTGCATGACATACACCGTTCGCTACTTTCGTCCTCATAATTGCTCCCCCATCTGGATTTATTGGCATTTGTCTGTAGGATCCCATATCTGAATTTCAAAAACAGGGATTTTGCTAATTGGGGCCGTACCTCATTTAGAAAAGGTTCAAACTGCGCCACGTCTTTAAAAAGAAGGAATCTTGTGGTTAGAGATCCCGTACTAGAACTGTGTTGCACATATCATTAATATAGGCCCAAAAAGATGACTTTACCAATTTTTAAGATGCCACGCACAACATAGAAGGCTCACCCCAAAAGTGGTGCAAGCCTAACTTATTCATCCACAATGACACGTGTTGTAGCCATGGGATAGCCTTACTTTGGTCAATTTTCATGATCTTCTCGAGACCTTCTTTATAATGTAATAGCTCGGGAGTTGACCAAATCCTCAACCAGAATAAAAGGGGACACAATAAGGCATGGTTGTCTGTTCGTTTGATATTTAGATCCATAACAACTGGAATCAAGGGTGTCCTATGCAGGAGGCTTAAAAGATTCGGATAGAAATTATTTTCACCTACTTCGAAATTCCTTTTGCAATGTGGCCCCATATTTCTGCTCCATATAGGGCAGCTGCTTGAGCCTTAAATTTAAAGACCTCTAGAGCAGGGGACACTGCTTTTGAAGTACTTGCTTCATGCTTTTTTAAAATCGGGGCGGAACTTTGGAGCAGAATTAGCCTGCTCTTTTCCAGTTGTGGCTTCTAAGTAAGTTTTGTATCCAATGTGATTCCTAAATAGCTAAAACTTTGTACATGTTCTTATCTCTGGTCATTTAGCACTAGGTTCCTTTTAAAAGATCTATGTGGGTCTATGGACATATATTTTGTCTTGCTGGAATTTATTTCAAGGCCCTTTTTGGTACAGTACAGATAAAAATAGTTCATTAAATTCTGCAGTCCCCTAGGGGTTTGTGAAATTAAGATGGTATCATCAGCAAATAGTAATGCTGTTACCACTTCGCCTCCCAACCTAGGTGAATCATTCTTACATCCTTCCAGGTATTGGGAAATATAATTTACATAAAGGGAGAACAGGGTGGGTGCCAGTACGCACCCTTGTCGTACACCCCTTCTCACTGGTATTGCCTTTGTGAGTTCTCCCCTTGGCACCCATCTTGCTTTCGCATAAATTCCTTTGTGGAGTCTTAGTATTTGTACAAGCAATTCGACTGGCACCCCTAGATCTTTCAATGAGTCCCACAACAGGTGCCGGGGTTCCAAGTCGAATGCTGCCTTTAGATCTACAAAGGCAATGTACAAATTCCCTTTCCTCATTTTTATATACTTCCAGCACATACACATAAATCTAAAAACTTGGTCTATTGTGCTAGTTTTTTTCCTAACCCAGCTGGATTTCTCGAGAGTATTTCAACCTCTTCAGTCCACTCTGTTAATCTGGTTAAAATGTGCCTAGCAAAGATTTTTTGTGTGCTATTAATCTAGCTAATGGGGCAATAATTTGCTAGATCATGTTGATTGCCCTTTTAAAAAATGTTAACCTTTTCCGCCCCTTTCCATGTTTCTGGTATTAGTGCAAATTTAGCTATCGCATTGCAAAGATTATTTATATACGGTCCCCAGACTCCAGTATCATGTTTTAATAGATACTCAGGGTTTTTATCGGGTCCGGGGGCTTTGCCTGATTTGACTGCCCCATTTGCCGATAATGTTTCTTTTAAGGTAAAGTGCAAATTGGTGGCCTTTGCACTGGTCTCCATAGCTGTAGTATCACTATTTGCACACTATTAGTTTCTGAATAGAGGCCAGAGAAGTGTGACACCCAAGTATTTTCATCAAGGAATACATATTTTGGGGATCTTCCGGTTTTATTCCCTTTGGCTATCAGATTCCAAAACCCTGCCTGGTCCTTGGATTTGGCTGCACTAAATAGACCTGACCAAATATTGTCATCCCATAATTTCCTTGCCCTTTCCAGGGCTTGTTTGTAATTATACCTTTTTTAAATTGTAGGCAGGCATTAAATTGTTACTTTTAACTGCCTGGATGAGCTCTTTCTTTGCTGCCCGACAGTTTTTGTCGTACCAAGGGTTTCCAAAGGCTTTTTTATGGTTGGTTCCTGCATTCCACTCTTTTGATGTATTGCTTAGAACCAAAATTAAGGCATCAACCAATGTGGCGTGTATATCAACCATCGAAATCTCATCTACAGGTTGAGCTAGAAATAATGTGATATTGTCTGCAAAAATAGTATAAATATTATTCATGGACTGGATGTTCCCTAGAATGTACGGCCACTTCACAGCACAGCGATTGTTACTCAATATTATTTCAAATTCAGTAGGGTCAATTTCCCTATTGCCCTCTTGGGTGCAGAAAAAGAACTTTGACAAAATTGTCAGCCGTAGAGGACGATGGTCATTCTCCATTCATGGATTGATTTTTAAGTCAAGCACATGGGGCCAAAACTCTGTTGTCACCAATATATAATCTGTATTGCTCCGGGAAATGCCTCTGCAGATGGTGTGTGCATTTTGTCTGTCAGAAGGCAGACGACCATTGCATGCTGTGTGTATAACACACGAAACACAGGGGGTCTAACAGCCAAATTGAGAGGCTACACTGTCGATACTGAGTCAACAAGATCTCAAAATATCTTTATCGCACACACATAGCGTATTAATAAGGAAAGAGAAGGAAAAAAGGCTAACACTACATGCATAGAGGAGACCGGTACATCATCGATTATTCGCAAAATGGCTGATTAATCCACAGCAGATTGTAAAGGGTTTCCATCAAATTAGACTCAATGATCAGTCCTATCATTTGGCCAAACCTATGTGCAAATGAGGCTGGTCCCCTGATCAGTGGGACACTCAGCTCCGCACCTTATTGTTGTATCAGGATTTGGTCCACCAAATACACAAACCGTCCATGATGACTGATCTTTTGATGGTAAAGTAAGGAGAAATAGTGCAACGAACAAGAAAGTGATTTAAAATAGGATGGAATGTCCTCCTTCTAAATACTTTATTCTGCGGACTGGACACGCCTCCTAATTAAAAAATAGAACAGTGCAAGAGAAGACAGTGACAATTATCTGTCTACATAAGGACCAACATGTTTCTGCCTAACGGGTATTTAATCCCTTGGCATTCGTCAGGGCCTCTGCTCGTATAATAGTTGCACTCCTAATAGTGAAATATAGAATTCACCACCATCACCAAAACAAATTGTAGTAAAACTGGTTAGAAACGGTACAACCTGTAACAACCATGGACATTAACCCTCCGATTCACAATGGTTACTGTGAATTCCTTTGTGGTAGGGCAATAGACCTCACCTCACCTGGACACTGCTCAGGTACTAAGAGGCCCCGCACTTTCCGTCGGTACCTCAAGCTCCCATCTGAGACTTGGGGGAGGCCAAGTCTCAGATGGGAGCTTGAGGTACAATTTGTTTTGGTGATGGTAGTGAATTCCGCAGAATAAAGTATTTAGAAGGAGGACATTCCTTCCTATTTTAAATCACTTTCTTGTTCGTTGCACTATTTCTCCTTACTTTACCATCAAAAGATCAGTCATCATGGATGGTTTGTGTATTTGGTGGACCCACTGATCAGGGGACCAGCCTCATTTGCACATGGGTTTGGCCAAATGAGAGGACTGATCATTGAGTCTAATTTGATGGAAACCCTTTACAATCTGCTGTGGATTAATCAGCCATTTTGCGAATAATCGATGATGTACTGGTCTCCTCTATGCATGTAGTGTTAGCCTTTTTTCCTTCTCTATCCTTATTAATACGCTATGTGTGTGCGATAAAGATATTTTGAGATCTTGTTGACTCAGTATCGACAGTGTAGCCTCTCAATTTGGCTGTTAGACCCCCTGTGTTTCGTGTGTTATACATTCAGTTGGTGCTGGGGATAAAATCAGGTGTGGGTCTTTAAAATATATATCCCGTGGACCCTATTTTAATTGGTTTTGTTTAATCCGACCATTGCATGCTCTCAGACTATGTCCCATTGTGAGTTTCAAAATATGAACCGCTGCTACGGTACACTTTATCATCCTTGTCACTTTCTAATGTGGAAATATTATTTGCCATGTCTTTGGCCTCAAGTAGGTTACCGAAGCCCAGTACAGGTTTGAAGTTGCGATTAAAGTCGCCTCCAATTATTACCCTGGGATTGGGCCCTAATGTATCTAATGGACATTCAAGCTGTTCTATGAATAATGATTCCTTGTTAGCAGGACTAGGCCTAATATAGATTCTGAATACATATAAAACATCTCCATCCCGTGAGATCAATTTTAAATCCATTATGTCTTGTGATGGTATATTTAGTTGTACGTTGTCGATTTCCAAAGAAATCCTTATCCATATCACTAGGCGCCCAGAAGGCCTTCTTTTCACTGACAAACTAGTATCCACACTGAATGTTTTGAAACCCACTCTATGGGGTATTTCCAGCAACCAAGTCTCCTGCAAAAGAGCGATTTCACTCTGCTCTATGTATTCATTCCAAGTTACATCAATTACATTTTTTTTAATCCCGCTATGTTCCATGAAATGAGGCATACTTCCAAATTCCTGGTCAGCTCTAAACTCGAAATTAGCCCTTTCCCATTGTGTTCCCAATTACTGGATTAGAGTGGTAGCGTCCTACTGGCACCTGCATTTTCCCCTCTATACAAGAAGCTTGCAAACTCTGTTTTATTCCCACTCTATCTTGATTTGGGGATTCGTTTCTCTACGCGTCGGTGGGGCACATTGCAAAGCTTCCACTCAAATCACTTCATTACCAGTGGCCGGGCCATAGAATCATTCATCTTGGGTATTGCCGAGACATCAGCTCTATGATAGGGAACTTTTGTTGTCAATCTAGATCGTCAAGAGATTATAGGCCTCAAATCTAATATAAAGTGGAACCAAAGGATCTGTACCATTGATGTTTTTCAGTGTCATCGGTCTATAAAAGTACCCCAATGGGAGCGCACAGACCTGAGTATTCCTATATGAGGTTTCCTCTTTGATATCTAATATATCTCTGATCATCTGGGGACGTCTGAAGTTTATCAATACACAGTCACCGTTTAACTTTTTCCTTGATTCTCCCACCCACCCTACGCCTGCGCTCCATCATGATATCTTCAGTTCTCAATAAGTTAAAATGTTTACATTTTGTTAGCCAGTCAACTGTCTTATTCCTTAGATTGTGCCAGGACTCTTTCTGGTTTCGCCTCAAAACTGGGACTCCCGCTAAGATAATCACATAGGGGGCATGAGGCGGGGGTAGTCGTAAAACATCACTGTTTGGTATTAGGTCTGTGCCCTTTGGGCTGTGAATTACTTGCTGTTCAGTTGGGATACACTGTCTATTACTGGCTGTGTGTACATGTTGATTGCCATCTGGGTTCCTTTGGTTCCCAACAATGGCCGTGTCCCACCATCAATTATATCCACCCCATTGTTTGCTGTACGATTCAAATGTGAGCCAGTTAAGTCCCTAGGCATGTTACACTTACTACATACATTATCTTTATCCAATGTAATCAGACCATCTTCTTGGCCTAGAGATTGTATCGGTAGATGGTCTACTATTAATTGGGTCCCACCCTCCTGCAGAGTATGACTAATACGATTATTGCTATCTTGCTTATGGCATATAGCAGTATACAGTTGTTCTATTTTCCCCTCCAAGGCCTTAAAGTTCTCACTCATACGCTCCACTATCCGTGTTAGTATAGCCTCCTTTGCGGATTAAAGGGACTTTTTAACAATTTGTTCCAAAACCCCAGTAGTATTCCCTATTTCAAAATCATTTTGGTCGCAATTGACCTCTGTCTGGGTACTAACAGTTCTTTCAGTTACCATTCGTACTTCTGCGCTTTAATTGGATCTTAACCCTTGGGCTACCCCCCCCCTACTTTCTTTGCCCTGGTTTTTCTTGCATCGAGAATGGCTTTCTTTTTTACTCTCTGGTCATCCCCCTTTTTCCCTGCTGTCAAGTTTTGCTTCCTTAATCTGGGTCCATAGCTGGGCTAGTTGTACTGTTCTTTTCATCTTGCTCTGGGGGTAGTGAAGCAGTAGAGCAATTTAGTAAAGATGCTTCATTTGAAACCATTATTGTTGGCATTAAGGGAGATGGTTGCGGATTATCTAACAATTTGGGCGAGCCCAATTGCCTGTATATAGGAATTGGTGCCGGTTTAAAAGATAGACACCTTTCTGCAATTTGAATCTCATGGTTTAATAGAGATTTTGCCCTGATGATAAAAGCATCCAATGTGGCAGCAGGGCCCTTGCATTTACTCATGTTTCCCTATAGCTCAAAGCAACGTAAAGAATGAGGGAGGACTAACTCAATTGTTCTCGACCCCCCTTGAGAAATACACAGTCAGTACAAATGATTTCAGCTTACCACATAGACTATCAATGACCTGTTATCAGGGGGTAGCCCAGTCCAATCTCTGCCGGTCCCTGACGGCAAGGACGGGCCCGCCTGCGCGCGTCCCGCGCTGCGGGAGCCCTTGAGCGTCTTTAAGCGCCTCTTGGCGATGACTAGCGCCACAGGAAGGACGCTGGGAGTTGGAGTCTTTGCACCCCGTAGTACTCACTGGTAGCGGGAGCTTAGCGGGAGATTGGCAGTGCAGAAAGCGGCATTGCAGTCCCCTTGGACTGTTTCCTGGGTGATGTAACTGGTGCAAAAGGTTTGAGAGACCCCAACAAATCAAACGTAGCCCCTGAATGGCATCATATGTCATTATAGACTTACAGGGTGTTTGCAACATATTCTTTGAATCCCATTCAGAATAAAAAACTGCACTTTTTAAATAGCCCCTAAAGGACATCACTTGTGCAAACACACATATGTGCAATACCACCTTTGAGCCCTACAGGCTGCCAATATAAAAACTCCTATTGTACCACTTTAGACCACAAGAACTGCAGCTACAGTCTTTCTCCCTAGAGGGAGCAGCACTCCAAGCTGTAGACCATATGTTCCAGCCTGAGGAATGCTTAAACAGTAGAAAACCCTTTGATGAGTTATCATTGCAGGTTACCACCCAACGTAGGGTGGGGACCCTGGTACTTCTTTTGGGGGCAAAGCTGCACAGCTCCTGAAGCTCCCCCTTCACTTTAGAAATAATTTGGTGGTGGCCCCATCTTCCTGGGGTAACCACAAGCCACAAACAAGTAATTTTTGTGATGGATTTTAGCCTGGCCATACAGGGCATTATATAGCGCCCCTCCTGCACTTTCATTGCATACCATAGCAGTGGCTTTCCAGCTGCGCTCGGGAGAGTCTCTCTTACTTTCTTCCTGTGTTTTCTTAAGTGGTTGCAAACTGGGCTCTTTTGTCTCGGGTGCCCAGTCCCACCCGGTCACCGTGCTGCACTCTACAGTAGCAGGACAGCCTCTGGATCCCACCCCAGGCTGCCCTGAACTGGTTCCCCATAAAAAAACAGGTGATCAAAAAGCAAAAAATCCAGGCAGATTAGCCGAAGAAAGCCTCCTTTTCAAAGTCGATAAGAACGAATACTCTAGAATGTCAATTTATTTGATGGTGGCCATTTCTCATCAGAAGCCTCCAAGAAATCTGATTAAAGAGTTACTTTTTATTTGATGATGTTTAGTTACATTTTGAGACCGACTGTGACACCATTTACCTTTATGTTGTTTCTTGGGAATGAGCCTGTCTAATTATTCTCTGAAAAAGCACCATCAGAGGCACCCTCAGATACATACCACTGGGAACACGACTGAGCTTCTGCAACACAATTTTTGGCCTCATCACCCCAATCTCCATCGACTCCGAGCACTACACCTTCCTGGGAGACCTTAACTTTCACCTCGTCGACACTAACACAACCGACCTGGGAAGCATGAGCAGCATTGGCCTGCAAAAATTTGTCACCGATCCCAACCATGAAGGACAACCTCTTTTTTATGTCCAGCAACAGTCAAACCTATCACAGCTCACTTGGACTGACCACTGCAGTGTCAATTTCATCATCTCAAGATCTACCTATAATGGCACCTTGCCCCCCAGCTCCACACGCAGCAACTGAAAAAATGTATCAGAAGACCAGTGGAAAAAAGCTCTCAACTCTCCCTCACAGACACATCACCTGACCCAGAACAGGCTGCTAAGAACTTCTCCCACTGGATCACAGAGAGCGCTACCACAATTGTCCCTGTCAAGCCAGCCAAACCCAAAGTATCAGCTACAAGAGCAAGCTGGTTCTCTGCCAAGCTGAAATCCTCCAAACGCGACTTCCGGCAACTAGAAATAAAGGGCTGCTAGCTAATAGAAAGAAGACCATACCACCTTCAAAACAGCACTCAACCAGTACCACCGCCTCCTGAGAAAAACAAAGAACGCTCTAGCAGACCGCATAGAAGCCAGTACAAAACACGGTAAGGAGCTCTTCACCATTGTAAAGGAGTTCTCCAATCCTGCAGCCACCAGGAATGACATCACCCCTCCCAAGGATCGTGTGACACCCTAGCAGACTTCATCCACAACAAGATCTCAGCCATCTCCATGAACTTTAATCATTAACCCTCGCCACTGACAGCATCAGCCTACTCACACCCACGAACACAAACCCTGAACACCTGTTCACCCATTGGGACCCCTCACAACTAAAGCCACAATCTCCCTCATGATCTCCTTACACTGGGGAGCACCAACAGACCCATGTCCCCACCTGATCTTCAACTACAGTAGCAAGACAATAGGCAATGAGCTCAAGAAAGTCCTTAACACCTCCATCACCCTACTTCCTTTCTTGAGGACAGGAACCACACTGAAGTGAGGCCCCTCCTGAAGGAACCACCCACTCACCCAACAGGTCTGAAGAATTACTTGCTCATCTCCCTGCTCCTCTTTCCGGTGAAGGTTCTTAAAATGGCAATCAACCGCAACTCACCAAACACTTGGAACACCACAATGTCCTGGACCCCACAACCTCCGGATTCCGAGTCAACCACAGCACCAGG
This sequence comes from Lissotriton vulgaris, assembly GCF_964263255.1. NCBI lineage: Eukaryota > Metazoa > Chordata > Amphibia > Caudata > Salamandridae > Lissotriton > Lissotriton vulgaris. The sequence continues at coordinate 1,908,336,092 of NC_141693.1, forward strand.
GGCCAGATGTAGGTAAAAAACATCTACCGATTTTGAAATACCGAATTGTACCGATTCGGTATTTCAAAATCGGTAAATGGTATGTAGGTGCCAACATCTGGATTTGTTACCGAATCCTTAACACTTCTTTAATTACTGATTCGGTAAATACCGAATCGGAAATGCCCATTCATTCCTATGGGCTTTGAAGCCCATAGGAATGATTAGGCATTACCGATTCGGTATGTACCGAATTGGTAATTAAAGAATTCACAAGGGTGCAGGGGGTGTCACTTTGACACCCTCTGGCACCCCCAAAACAGGCACAGGTGCCATGTGGCAGGCATACCTGCCCTAAGGGCAGGTCTGCCTGTCACATGACATAGGTGTGCATGCACACATGTGCATGCACTCCGGAATCGGTATTTTACCATCAAATTGGTTTTGATGGTAAAATACCGATTCGTAAAGGCTCCTGGGACTCTGAAGAGTCCCACCTACATATGGGTGGCTTCAAATCGGTAAATTTACCGATTTTTTATTTTACCGATTCAGTAAAATATTGCCCCCTACATGCCAAATATTGTAAACCGGTCGGTAACGGACGAAAATACCGATTTTCGGCCGTTACCGACCGACCTACATCTGGCCCCAAACCATTCCAGATAGCAGTCACGGACGACATCAGAGCCCTCCTAGAATGCGGCAAAACAGCTGCCCTCATCCTCCTGGACCTGCCATCCGCCTTCGAAACCATCTCCAACCGTATCTTGATCAACAGACTACACCAAATCGGAATCTGAGGAGATGCCCTCAAATTGACTACCTCAGCTGAAAAACGCAGAGAATCCATCTCCCACCATTCACCTCGGTACCCTAGGAGACAATCTGCGGTGTCCCAAAATCATAGCCCCTCAGCCCCACCCTCTTCTACACATACGAGATCCCCCGGCCAACATCATCAGATCACACTGACTCAACATCATGTCCTAAGCCGACGACACCCAGCTCATCCTCTCGCTGTCACAAGACACCTCCACCACCAGAACCAACATTCACAGATGTATGATGAACGTCACCGACTAGATGAAGACCAACTGTTTCATGCTCAACTTGAACAAGACGGAAGTACTCATCTTTGGGAACAGTACCTCACTGACACTTGGTGACCTGCTAAATTGGGCCCTTCCCCTAAACCCGACAGCCCACGGCAGCAACCTCAGCACCACCATCTTGGACAGCAAATTATCTATGCAGAAACAGGTAAACGCAGTCTTGTCTGCCTGTTTCCTCACCCTATGCATACTCAATTAGATCTTCAGGTGACTCCCAATAGAAACCAGAAGGACCGTCACTGAAGCTTTTTTAACTAGCAGGCAGGACTACAGTAACACTCTTTATGTAGGAATTATTGCATGCCTCCTGAAGATACAACAGACAATAAAAAACGCAGCAAGAAGACATATCCTTCACCTCCCCACACGGACTCGCATCACCGCACACCTTAAGAAGCTACAGTGGCTCCCGATCTAGAAGAGATGATAGTTCAAGATGCTGTCTCATGCATACAACGCCCTGTATGACGAAGGACTAGCATACTTAAAAAAATGAATGGCCTTCCAACAATCAACCAGACAACAGTGATACACCGCCCTTTTCCTCTCAGACACCCCCTGTATCCGCCGATCCAACAGGAGAGAGCGCTCCTTCTCTCACCTGGGGGGCAAAGCCTGCAAAAGCCTTCCCATGCTCCTTAGGAATGCTGCAGTACTCTGGGAATTCAGAAAAGGAGCCAAGACATGGTTGTTTGAATAATCAGAGCACCGCGAAGCAGCTATCAACTTCAGCGCCTCTAGACCCTTACAGGTGATTTGCTATGCTTTATAAATCCTGATTGATTGATTGATTCTCAGACTCCTGGTATGAGAAAGTTCCATCCCTATCAGTCCTTGAAGGAGATAAACCCACATCGCACAGGTTCAGCCTTAGTTTAGATAGCTCAAGAGAAACATGGTTTGCTGACCTCAGTGTACTGTAAAGTGTTTATTTTTTAGATGCTGATTGTACAGTGAATGACTGATCACAACTGTTGAGTATTTCATGTTTCAGAATTGATAGCTAATTTTTAACTCTAAAAAAAAATACTAAAAGTCATCAATGAGGGACATCCATGGTAAGCATTTAGTACCATTCTGTTTGTGCAATTATTTGGGTAGGAGTTAATGCAGGGAAACATTCTTGGCACCCAAGGTTGAAAGGTATCTTGCTGTTATCGACCAACAATTCTCAAGTGCTTTTAATTTTAAAAGCCCAATGTTAACTAGGGCGAAAGGCTAATTTTCCATAATTGTTCATAATTCTTTGATATTTTGAGTGCTTTGGGTATGGCACCAGATGGAGTAGTTGTCATAGCTGTGGACCACAAACCATAGGTCTGATTAATTTAAGGGATTGTCATCAATGTTGAGATAGTTTGGAATGTATGTTACAATATAGCCAATGTTAGAAATTGGGTTTCTGGTTGGAAGAGGCTGGCACCCTGCCCAAGCAGGAACAAAAATCCTAGTCAGGGTAGGTCAAATACACACCCTAAATTAACCTATGCTCACTCCCTGGTAGCTTGGCACAGAGCGGGCAGGCGTAACTTGAGCGGCATTGTGTAAAGTATTTGTGCAACATTTAAATCAATAAAACAGTGTACAACATCAACCAAATATAATCAACACCGGGAGACGACCTTTACATCGCGGTCATCAAACCGCAATGCTATTACAACGCGGTTGTTACAAAGACCACGTTGTTACCACACAAAGCCATTACTACATAAGTCTTTACGTCGACTTGCAGTAGATGGCGCGATAACATTAGGAATAGTATAGTTTACTATTTCAACACCTTCCCTACTGTTAAATAGGCTGGAGTTGGAATAGTAAATTATAAATTTCTAATGTCAGCGCGTCATCTACTGCAAGTCGATGTAATCACTTGCGTAGTAATGGTATTGCGTGGTAACAAAGCGGTCGGTGTAACAACAGCGTTGTGATGCCACCCGATGTAATGACTCGCTATTTAACGAGTCATATTCATCCACACCATTTTAGACCCAGAGAGCTTCAGTAGCACAGCAGTCCTTCTTCCTAGCAGAATGCCCTTAGGCACAGAAGTGTACTGAAGTGGTGGTGTTGAGCTCCAGAAATTATACCCAGTTGTGCCTTTGAAGTGGAGGAGACTTCAAACGGAGGACTTTGAGGGACACAAAGTCTTTCACCTTCCTGCACTGGCTCCAGGATCACTACTGGAGGGTATGCAGCTCTTTGTGTGGGGACGAGCACAGCCCTTCAGGTGTAAGTGTCAGCACCTCCCTCTCACGCTGCCCAGGAAGAACCATCAGGATGTTGTTGGCTCATCAGTCACACCTAAGCTTCCTTTGTGTGTGGCTTTCTGGAGCGACAGCACAGAATGGTTAGAGTAAGAAAATGTAAACTTTCTAAAAGTGCATTTTCAGACATGCAACTTAAAAACTAACTTTACCATAAGTTGTGGTTTTAAATTGTGAGTCCAGAGACATCAAACTTAAAATGTATAACTTTTCCCAGTTGGAAATTACACTTATAACATATAATAAGGTAATCTCAATGTTCATCTATGGGAGAGATAGGCCTTGCAGTATTGAAAAACACATTTAGGAGTTTTTCACTACCTGGACATGTAAAATTTAAAAGTGCATGTCCAACATTTCAAACACAATGCACCCTACCCTTGGAGCTGTGTAAGGCCTAGCTTAGGGGTGACGTATATGTATCAAAAAGGAAGGATTGGGCCTAGCAAGAGTTTTAACTTGCCAGGCCGACAACACAGTTTAAGACTGCACACACAGACTCTGGAGTTGTATGACTGAGCCATGTTGTAAGGGCTACTAAAGTGGTTGGCACAATCAGTGCTGCAGGCCCACTAGTAGCATTTATTTAACAGGCCCTGGGGACATGTAGTGCATTCTACTAGGGACTTAGAAGTAAATCAAACATGCCAATTGTGGATAAGCCAAAGTCACGGTGCCTTAAGTACAGAGCACATGCTCTTTAGCACTGGTTAGCAGTGATAAGGTGCCCAGAGTCCTAAAGCCAGCAGAAATTACGTCAACAAAACAGAGGATCAATAGGCAAAACAACAGTGAAACCACAGCAGGGATGCCAGGTCTAAAAGCCAACAATGACATTTAGCTAAGATTACATTACTTGGACTACATCACTTATCACTACATGACCCTGCTCTACCTGTGTCATTAACCACTACATTGTATTTTTTTTATCATTTGCAACAGTATTATTCTTTTTAAGAAAAAAGGTACATCAAAGTTGTACATATCGTTAGTACATTTCTTTAAAATTTCCTATAAAAAAATAAGTAATGCATATCATTTTAGAAACTGTCACTAAGGAAATGGATTATAAAATTGCCCAAAAAACAATTTTTGTAGCATCCAATAGCTTTAATGCCTATTTGTAAGGAGAGCCACTAGATGTTGTAGCATGACCAATCAACCACTGCACTGTCACCAAAGGTAAGACAGCAACTTTGAATCTTTACTCTATTGCAAACAGAATAAGTTCTGCAAAAGAAAATGTACACATTTTAAAAAAAATATATAGACATCTGACCAAAAGACATCACCAATATATGTTCCCACATGAATGCCACGGTATTGCCTGGTTCAAAAACCCAAAGAAAATCCATAACATCCAAAGAATGAAAAGGAAGAAAAAGAATATGTCTCCTCATATGCCTTACCACACAACATCCAAAGAATGAAAAGGAAGACAAAGAACATCTCTCCTCATATGCCTACACAAGTAAATCTATAATTAAACAATGGTGTGAAATAAATGGAAAAATGATCAGAACAATATAGCAAAATATTTAAATTAAGTTTGCATCATTGCAGAACTGTTGTGAATTCTATAAAATGGGAAGCTATATACCTTCAAGATAAGAGATATACTGCTTTCTTACAGGAGAGAATATAATAAAAAGTAGTGGCCTAATCACACAGCCAAGGCATAGGATTGCGAAGTAAATGCAACAATAGAATTAAAAGATTAAGCAACAGCATCTACTGTATAAATATTTCTGAAAAACCTAGCAGGTAAGCTGCCGGGTATCCAAATATTCTTAACAACCCTGAATCAAAAATATGTCCATTCATGCCCATCCAAAAACCTACACTGACAACAACATTCCTGAATCAATAAAAAAATAGAACTGGGTCTTTCCTGCTTCACAATAAAAGTCAACTGTGTGAAAGTGCCTCTTTTTGTGTGGTGACCCCCGTTTTATGCTGTTATTGCAGATTATTTAACTGCACAGTTGGACACTGCTATAAAGGCACCAGTGTATGTAGGATGACCACTAAAACGTGTAAACCTCTTAATTGGCCTATTTAAGGTTGCAGTAAGCCAGATAAAGAAGTGTAGGAAAATACACGAATGGCATGTCACCGGTGGACTGCAGTCGATATTGTGCAATTCACTAGGCTGACAAAAAAATCCACTGTGGCGTGTGCATCCTAATTCGGGGCACGGTACCTCCGCCCTTGTGGCGGACGTTCCCTGCCCCAGACAGGATGGCGGATGGACTTTGTCCATCCGCCATCCTAATCGACCCCTTAGTTGGGGCACATGTTCCTGTTCATCCGCCTGGTCAGATATCAGAATGACCAAAGCACCTCTTCTTGTGCAGGCCTGTGAACAAGTGGGGCAAATGCCTCTTGATCTTTAGAACAAACTGATGAAAACATTGGGTGGGGTGTGAATGGATGGTTGGGAGAGGCGGCATGGCAAGAGTCAAAGAGACAACCATGTCATCACCCACTAGTGGACAGTCTTAGCATCACACAGATCCTTAAACCCTTTATCAGTCATCCCAATTTCCCTTTGAAGGACCTGCGTAATTGTTAATTGCCCTGCCTCTAACCGGTTGATGTCCTCTTGGATTGTGACCAACTCACACAAGTATGAGGAATGCAAGGAGTAAGGCTCACCTTCACCACTGCTTCTCCTGTGAGCACCAAATATTAGGATGTAACCTATGTGATGAAGAGGCAGGGTCTGCCAAAAAGGAAACATGTCTGGGATAATGTATGGCTCCCTATGGTGCCACGCATCACAGGCAGGTCTCATGTTCCACTGGAAGACTGTTTTCTGTTAGCAGTGTAATTCTATGGAACGTACGTGAAAGTGGGTGCATGTTTTTTACACTTGTGTGGTGTATTCCTCCCAACAAAACGAATGGAGGCCATTGTGGGTATGGCGATGGGAAATATTTAGCAAATAATTATAGGGGTTTCACTGTTTCATTTTTATTTTCTGAAAGTGTTGAGGGAAGAAACAATTATTTTCATGATGTTGCTTTTTTGTGTGTTTTTTTCCGGTTCACGTAGTGTGTCATGATGTATCTTTGAGCAAGTGTAGAATTTTGAGTAATGTCAGATAAGTTGTGTATATTTTTATGAACCTTTAAACATGTCCATTTGTATGAATGTGTGCAATATGTAAAGTTAATTGATTTTTTTGTTGCCTGCCTTAGTGGTTGTGATCTTATTCCTTGTTACCACTGGCTTCTATGCGAGTGGCCATGTGGTAAAAGACTTACTTCAAAGCTTGGCCAGAGTAGATTTGAGCCTGTTCAGGCTGTATAACTACTTAATTAGATATGGGGAGAATCTTTGCAAGTGACAACTAACTTACCCTTGTGTAGGTGTGTTTGTTGTATTTGCATGTACTATTACTTAATTTCACCTTTACTCCTCCCATTTTCCAGCTCCGTACCATGCCCACATTTACATCTAAACCTATTATGGCATAACTATGTGTAGGTTTACATGCTCTCGCCAGAGAACTATGCACATGAGATAGGATTGCATTGATTTATACCTGTACCTTTGCAAATTGCATTTGTGAGTCCACAATTACTGCTACATGTACCCATACATAATTTTGTGAACTGCCCTCTCTACTGGTCTAACATTTCTACTGAGGAGGAGAAGGACATCAACATTTTTCTACTATGGAAATCTCCTTGAAAAAAGGAACTAGGATTACTAGTAACTTTCCTTCCTCCTTCAAGGGATGATTTCATCAGGAACACAGAATCCATCAAAAAGGAGGTGGTAAAGTATGGTCATACAGACCACTGGTTAAAGTGGTTACACAAGGACGCCAGGTCTTCTTAAACAGTGATTCTGAAGTTGGAGATAGGCTTGATGTAACTAAAGCCTATACCCTACTTTTTTAGTTTAGATAGAACTTCGGATGAAACAAAAAATGTAGAAATAAAGAACGCATAGGCATGGATAAAGGATGACAGGTTTACATAAAAGGTTTAGCTAATTTTTCTTAAGTAAAAGGAAATCTAGAGCGTGTTACCGGATTTACCTTATTCTTATATAACACCATGTAAGGCTATTGAGAACACAATGCTTCAGTTACCATGCTGCTAGGGGTAGAAGTCAAAGTCACCAACAAGCTAGTCTTCCAAGTCAAAAGCTGCATGGAGCTCTATGGATAGGTTTAAAGTGTGAAAACAAAAGCTTTGATAGAACTATGTTTAACTGCCATGGAAGAGATTTAATGATTGGAGGGAAACCTTGTTTAACCTGTAGGAATTCCTTAATAACAGGCACTTTGAAGAAAGCCTAGTAATTTACCATGATTGGGAAAACCTGCATCCCAAATTTAATCAGATAAAACAAGTAATGAAAATACCACCTCTTCTTGGCCCTTTGTAGCATCATAGTTATTTTGGATGCACAAAATTTATGCCCACATGCATCAAGCATTTTTGGAGTCGCAAACGGTGCGATTCCTTAAAATCGTCCGTTTGCGATTCCAAAAATGTTTTTTGGAATGCATCATTTTTTGGGGGGAAAATCGCTAATATTGCGACTTTCCAGAATGCGATTGCATTTAAGGAATCGCAAATTTGCGATTCCTTAAATGCAATGCATCATTCTGAAAACACATTGCGAATACAATGTTTGCAAGTGCAAATTACCACAAGCTTGAACCTCATGGTAATTTGCGAAAAATGTTTAAAATTTTCTAATTTACATTTTAAACAATGTCATGTTACAGACACACATGTCCTTAGTACATGTGTGTGTGAAACATCCATTTAAAAATAAATTTCAGGGGTGCAGGGGGGGGTCCTTTGGACCCCCCCCCTGCACCCATGGAATGCATCAACATTTGCGAATTCAAAATTGCGAATTCGCAATTTCCATTGATTCCTATGGGCCTTTTGACCCATAGGAATCAATGGGAATAGCGAATTCGCAATTTTGAATTCGCATAATATTTGCGATTCGGTAAAAATTGCGATTTTTACCGAATCGGAAATATTTAGCACTTTCAATGATGCATCCCGTTTTGCGAATCCATATTTGCGATTCGGTAAAAATCGCAAATTTGGAAACGCAAAACGGGAGTTTGATGCATGTGGGTGATCTTCTTTTGTTGCTGTGTTGAGATGTGTGAACACTCTTCTGGTGAAAGATCTTTACAATTCATGTAATGGTACTTTCTAAAGTCTACTTTCTAACCATCCCATACATCCCCCACACCCCACCCAGCTGCTTTAAGTATGTCTACTTCTGCTTTCAAGGAGTGCATTTCAAATGAATTGCCCAAAAAGAGAGTAAGACCCACTATTTGTTGCTGGTTATGAACTTTTAGATCTGTGAGCCCAATGAAGACCAACAGAACCTAATAATCCAGCCATGATAGTAGCTATGAACTACTAGAGCTGGGCAATCTACTTCTGCACTGCAATTTTTGTTAGAAATCCAAAAAATCATTGATTAAAATCTATTGCAGATCCTTTCTTCTTTCCCATATAAGATATTTGGTAAAACTCTGCAAAGATTCTCAGAAGGAAGAAACATATCCCTCTAAAGTCTATGGGGAACATGCATCAAGATAAGGAGTCGTAATTCCTTATGCATTTAGGTTTTGCAAAAATAATTCCCTAATATCGGATCCCAAATTGTGATTTGCTTTTAGGGACTGCTTTTCCATTCATTCCATGAGGCCCATAGGAAGGAATGGGAAAGCATTTGTAATTTACGATGACCAAATAGGTAATCGCAAATTGAGAATGGAATTGCAAGGGTGCTAGGGGGCCCAAGGCCCCCCTGATGCACCCCCAAAGCAGGTAAGTGTGCACATGTGGTGCACACACCTGCCCTAAGGGCATGTGTATGCGCCACATGGCACTAAGAAAAATTTGATTTTGTGCATTTTTTCAAGGATTTGAAAATTACCATCAACTTGAAGTTGATGGTAATTTGCAATACGGTAGTGGAAAGTCGCATTTTGAAAATGCTTCTTGCATTGCATTGCATTGAGGGAATTGCAAAGTGTGATTCCCTAAATGCATTCGCAAAATACCTATTTTGCGAATGCATTTTGGGTTGATGCATCGGAAATGGCTTTGTACGGGTCGCAAATGGGCCGATTATGCTCATCAACCCATTTGCGACTGGTAAAAAGCTTGATGCATGTGCCCCTAAAAGTGTAGTTGCATTGCCACATTCATGAAAGTAGCTGAGGTATCACAAATCTTTCTTCATTGAATCCAAGATCTTCCTTTGCTCAGAAAGGCTATGGATGAGGAAGTGGTGGCATGGCATGTGTCTTTCTAGCTGCACAGAAATGAGTCTGGAATCAAACAATGGAAAAAGAGGACAATGCTCAGGTGGTCCACACTCCTTGAGAAAGTGGGGTCTAGCAACTTTGTAGATGAATTGGCCTGAAAACTCTTTATAGGGTTCCATTTAACCATGTACAAAAGAACGCATCTCTCATAAGGAGGTCTATTTATGTATGGTTTCAAATATGACTGGTGATTCCACTTGAAAAATTGGCATTGGAATGTTCAGTTTTGTGTTTCTGTTAGCCCATTCCTTCTGAAATAAAATTACATCATCTAGAAGTACCTCAAAAGCTGTTCTAGTAGTGTTTGCCTCAGGTGGGTGTCTTCCATAATGCTCCTCTGTTGGATTTCAAATGTTAGAGGAGTGCAATCTATTATTGTATGAGAGATATTTTCACTGTCTCTTTGAAATGAGTGCCTGTGTTTTAAGATTGACCGATGTCCTTTTTGATCTGGAAGATCTTTTTATAGTCTTAAATTCTCTTTTTAGATGGAGCCTTAGCCTATGTAGATGGCTGAAATGGAGGAGGAACAGCTACAGATTGAACTGGAGCTCTTCAAGACCGGTCTTTGATGGTCATTGGTGAAGTACTTTACTGATGTCTGTAGAACGATGAGGCCCTGCCTGATTGGAGAGTATATCATGAAGAACTCTGTTTTGTTGTAATGATGACAAACAGTGCTTCAATGTTCACAGATTCTCCATACATTTTGAAAGATGCCTTGATAGCAAATATGTGTATATTTATATATATAAAGGTTACAGGGATGTTATAGTTAGGGGCAGATTTTACTGATTCAAGTCCAGAGAAATTTAGCCATTGTAGCTGGCTGAGTGAACTATAACTCGCTCCCCCACAATGTACTGCTTATGACCTCACATATTACATCAATCATGACATGGTCATTGACATCACTGATAACATCTCAAGTGACATCACTGATAGCATCTCAAATGACATCATCCACAGAGTCTCTGATGCACCTACTCACACCCCTATAGAATCTTTTATACACCCACTGCCACTCCCGCATAGTACCATTCACAAACTCATTCACTAAGCCATATCACTATTGACACACTCATTCACTGATCCATAAATCTACACACACATCCACTCGCTCACCCATACAGCCACTCATATACCCACTCACCAACTAATACACCCACTGACATATTTACTCATATACCCATACAGTCACACAATAAGTGAGTCACCCATAGAACTACTCATACACCTAGGCACTAACCCATAAAATCACACAACCACTTACTCAACCAAACAGTTACACACACACCTACTTATTTACTCATACAAATAGTAGCACATACTCACTCAAATATTCAGTCATTGACAGGAGTACGCAATCATTCATATAGCCACTCTCACATTCACTCACTCTTGCATACAGTCACTCATATACCTCGTCACTCACCTATACTGCCTTTCACATACCCAGTTACTCACTAATACTGACATACTGACACATGCACTCAGTCACCAACACAGCCATACACACACTCACTCACCCATACAGCTTCTCACACACACACTCAGTACCCCATAAATCCACTGACTCACCCACTCATTCACCCATAGAGGCAGTTACACACCTTCCCACACACACATATAGACACCCAGACAACCATAGAGGTAGTCGGACCATCATTCAATCACCCATATAGCCATTCGTGTACCCACGAACATACTCATACACCCACTTAGACATCAACTGACAGACAGAGACACACATTCACGCACCCACTGAGTCATGCATACAGACACTCCTACTCCCACTAATGCGCCAATACACCTTGGTATATATTTAACACTCACAAACTTTTGAAAACACTCACAGTCACTGAATGATGTCATCACTGATGTCATTTGAGATGTCATCAGTGATGTCACAGACCATGTTGTGAGTGATGTAATATGTGTGGTCATAAGCAGTGCATTGCGGGCATGAGTTATAGTTAACTCAGCTAACGATAATGACTGAATTTCTCTGGTTTTGTACAGTAAAATCAGCTCCTAACTATAACGTCCCTGAAACCTTTGTTTTTTCAAGTGAATTTCTAAGGTTTTTTAAATGTTAATTCCTAACTATAATGTCAGTGTAACCTTTGTTTTTTTGCTGTGAATTTCAATTGTTTTTTTCAGTAGTAGTCACGTTGGCAGAGTAGTGGAGAAAGGGGTGGGGCCTCCAATCAGCTCTTAGGAATCCCTTTCTGTAGGACTTACAGGGGGTACCAGGAGGGCTTGTTGCCGCCCGAAGGTCCCTCAGGAGTAAAATGGGCTGCACAGCCCCCTTCCCAAGGCCTATGTCGGCCCCTGGACCCTATCCCCCAGGGCATGGTCATGTCGTTGGGGACTGTGGGGGGACCTCAAGGCCCCCACGGTCCCTCCTGCAGGAGCCGGCATTGCTTTTGGAAAGAGGGCGCTGCAAACATGCAGCTCTATCTGTCTAAAAGCAATTTAGCTCCACTTCATGGAAGCAAGAGCATGGAAAAAGCTCTCGCTTCCATGAAGTGGACGAGAGTTTGCCTTGGCTTGGCGGGAGCTCAAAAACCCAAGGCATAAGGAGGACTATTTAGTGCTTTTGAATATCAATGACGAATCCTTGAAGGAACACTATGACTACTCGCAAGTGCTTTGTTCTGTGTATTTTAAAGATCCTTTATGGTGAGGTTTTTCTTTTAAGATTAAACTTAGGTTGAGTATTTTCGTGCTGAGGGCTTTGAAGTCAAATGTTAAAGTGTCAAGTTATGTCCTGACGTGGGATGATGTCTCCTCATCAAAACTGAATGTTTTTAATCCTGAATCTTTATTTGATAGAGAGCACTTGCACTTGTACCTATTTTTGACCTGAAAGTCTTCAATGTCAATCATCCTTTTTCTGGCTACTCTTGTCCCACTCTATATCTGCGTCTCAAATCCTCTACATCTTCAGACATGCGCCAGCCTTCTCATAAACAATTTCCTTCTATATTCTCAAGAGTGTACCTGGACAGCTTCCTAAAAAAATCATTAATATTAATCAGTTTTTCCACTGACTATAACTCAGAAAAGTAAAATTCACACTCAGTGCAAGGACCTTTGTCAGTATTATTTATCCCCACCACACCCTGGGCATTTCACAAACAGGGAGGCACATGAAGGTACACTGACTGCAAATCCAGTCCAAAAACAGGTTTACAACACTACTGCCGTTATATACTTGGTGTTATCCAAAACATCAAAATGACAAAATACACTTAAAATATGCGAGAATAAGACCCAGTGATGGGTGGCATTGGTGGACCTGTTGAACCACCCAACTGACGATGCTGCAGATGATCCCGGAGGGGGGGGTTTAGGGGGGGGAGTGGACCTTTTAGCACGAGAATGATCCCGGGACTACCCTGTTGCCCCGCGAGCACCTCTGGGAAGATCTGACATGATCATCATCCCATCCAATAATGTCCCTAGCTAGAGACATGGTACATGCTCCCCCAATACACGGTTGAACTAAAAGATGTTCGAATATAGATGATTTGAAGTATCAGCGACATGCCTGGGGGTGGAGAGGGAGAGGGTTTGGAGAGAGTTGGGGGGGCAGGAGGGTGTTTATTAGATGTAACCCGCGCAAGGCCACCAGGTGGGCGGTGGGACTCATGGAGTGTATGAATGTCCACTACAAGATCCCGAGCTGAGGGCAGGCATGGGCCTGAGATGTGCATTCCTGTATTTCGGTGGACTGGCAATCAATTTTGAGGGGATATTCTGTATTTTTGTGTCCCACTGTGCTGAATCCTGAGATGGACATCGTGTTTTCCACAATGTCCTGCGGGCTGTTTTCAATGTCATGTCACAAATTATTAAAATTTGTTTAAAAAAAATAAAATAAGACCCAGTGTTCATTTATTCTTCACGCAGAAGCCAAAAAAAGAGGAAGTATAGCAGCTGTCTTTAAGAGATAGGAAATCTGCTTGTAGTCTTTAAAGCGATACCAAAGGGGATGATGGACGGAGTGTTTGAACAAATCAAACACTCACCCCCAGTCAACTGATCTGGGTTTAATCCATCATCATTCTTTAGCTCACTCCACCACCGCAGTTCAGACATGGCCATTTGCAAATCAGTCTGACCCTGTGCCTCATGGGAACAGTCCATCCCGACACTGCCAAGCCATGTCTTTCCTGGACCGGAAACAAGCATCCTGGGACCGGTTTCGGATTCATAATCCTCATCAGCCAGGCTATCTTTAATCCAGTGGTAGAGTGAGTAAGGGACCCACGTCTGGGCATACCCTGCCAACTCAGGGCGAACAGGGCGCTCCGTTCATCATCCCCTTTGGTATCGCTTTGTAGTCTTTAATGAGCAGGGTCAAATTTAACGATCTAAAAACTGTTGCCTACTGGATTCCATTTCACTCACTTTGGTCAAACCTTCCTTTACATAGATCAGCAGAGTTCATTTCCATGCAGCACTGTTCATCGTACTGTAGATTCTAGGTGTACCTTGCCCTCTTTTTAAAGAAAACCAAGCAATCTTAGTTCATATTCAAAACCTAAAAAACAATATAATTCATAAGTCATGCTTCACTAGCCAAACCACTATCATAACACAGGCTCCAACCATGCATTGCCCATGGTTTAATTAAAGATTTTACAGAGGAAGTCACTGATGATATCACCTGTGTCATCTTTTTGTGATCTGTTTTTGGCAGCTGATTCTTTTTTTTTTACATCTACCTACTAACTGGTGTTGCTTTATCCATTCATGCTGTGATCTTTTTTTACATACTTATTCAACTACAAGGTATTGGTACGTAGTGCTGATGTTGGTTAATTCAGTGGCAGCCGCCACAAAGACAAAATAAAAAGAGGTGAGGCGAGGGGAGGGGATGCGGGTGGAGCACAGGTGGGGGAGTGCAGGGGGGAGAGGGAGTTTACTAATGACAATTTTTAAGAAAAAGGAAAACTTACCTGCAGCTGCTAGGGCCCCTCCCACGTTGCGCCTCCGTCTTCCTGGTCCCAGCAGACACTTGGAATATGTCACAGACTCCCTGTGCAATCTTCATGCTGCTCTGATACTATGAGAGCAGCGCGAGTTTGGCCTGAGTGGGCAGAAAAGACACTCTGCTCAGGGAGTTTGTGAGGTTTATCCAGACCGGCTGTTCAATGCAGCCGGGTTGGAGAAACCTAAGTGCACATAGCACACCTCCTACCCCTTCCCAGGGTCCTGTCTCCACCACTCCCTAAAAACGCTAGCACAATGGAATTAAATCATTTTTTTCCAGGTGCTGGCTCTGAGCCAGTGGGGCGAGGCTCCTCAGCTATTGAGGAGGAGCTACCCCTGGGTACAGTACTGGATTACAGGCAGAACTTTAGTGATATAAACTGGTAAAGTTATTTGAAGGTTACACCAGAGAAACAAGAGTCAATGAAACAGGCAAACAAAGCACCCAGAATTTGAAGAGGGAGAGCAGCAACAAGATGGAAACTAATTGCATATTTACAAATATTGTATAGCACACCTGTACTAGTTGATATTAAGGTGCTTTACAGCAAACCATACTTTGTCTCAAGGGAAGGCTACACAACCGAAACAGTGCAAAAAATTAATAATATGTAAAACTGAAAAAACAAAATCTGATTCAAAAGTATCATTTTTGGCATACATTCAGTTTACACAATGTGTGCAATGTGCAAACAGCTCACACTAAGTTGGACAATAACTGCATCACATAAATGCTCTTTGAAATGAGTTATGTCTTCTGCCCTGGACTGCAACATACAGTTACATCAAGGTTCAGGGTATATCATCCATTTATGGGGTGGATACAGTAAGAACAGGGCTGCATTTTGGAAAAGTGTATTTGGCCAACGCCTGCCCTTAGAGAGAGTTCAGGAAAGATTAATCAGCTCTGGGGTATTATCCCAGAAAAATGGTTCTTCCATTCTGGAGAATGCAGGAAGCACACCCTTGTCAAGGAAGGCAATGCAAGAACACAGTAATGTCAGGAGTGAAGGCTGCAGAAAATAATCAGGTCTACTTGGTGTCAGTGGGTGTACAAGAAGCAGTGGCCATTTCTATGTACAGTGAAGAAGGCACGGACCTGCTCAAGGGAGGACTTTGAATGATTATGTTGATCTTCTGTACAAATAAGTAGTACTTTCTGCTTGAATGCCTCCCTTTTCAATTATTGTCCTACAAAACATTAACTAGAGATGACAGGCTCTAAAAGATTTAAAACACTTAATTTACCATAACGTCCTCCAAAACTTTGCCCCCTGACACAAATCAAGCGAGGTGTCATGATAGGTCATGATCCGTAAACATGGGCCGCTTTGTTCAGGTGCCCAGGCCTATTTTTGGTCCCAATCAAATTCCGACGTTGCTGAGGCGCTGCACTAGGGTGCGGTGGCAGACAGTGTCGAATGCCGCGGAGAGGTCTAGGAGGATGAGGGCCGCTGTTTCTCCGTTGTCCATCAGGGCTCGGATGTCATCTGTGGCAGCGATGAGGGCGGTCTCGGTGCTGTGGTTGGCTCGGAAGCCAGACTGTGAGGGGTCGAAGGATCCATTTGTCTCAAGGAAGGTGGCCAGCTGTTTGTTGACGGTCTTCTCGATGACTTTGGCTGGAAACGGGAGGAGCGAGAAGGGGCGGTAATTCTTGAGTTTGGTGGGGTCCGCTGTTGGTTTCTTTAGTAAAGCGCTGAGTTCGGCGTGCTTCCAGCTCTCAGGGAAGGTGGCGGTGTTGAAGGAGGTATTGAGGATGTGCCGCAGGAGGGGTGCGATGACAGCGTCGGCCTTGTTGAAGACGTGGTGAGGGCAGTGGTCGGTCGGAGATCCGGAGTGGATGGAGTTCATCGTGCGGACGGTGTCTTCGGTGCTGATCGGAGTCCAGGCGCGTAGGGTGGTGGTGGGGGGCGGTGGTTCGGTCGTGGCGTGCGTCGGTTGAGTGCTGAAGCTGTTGTGTATGTCCGCGATCTTGTTGTGGAAGTAGGAGGCGAGGGAGTTGCAGAGGTCTTGCGATGGGGTGATGTCGTTGTTTCCGGCGTTGGGGTTGGAGAGCTCTTTCACGATGTTGAAGAGTTCCTTGCAGTTGTGTGCATTGTTGTCCAGCCGGTCCTTGAATGCTGTTTTCTTGGTGGTGCGGATCAGTTGATGGTGCTTCCGGGTTGCGAGCTTGAGGGTGGTCATGTTGTCCGGTGTTGGCTCCCTTCTTCAGGCTTTCTCGAGGGCTCGGCATTTCTTCTTGGAGCTCTTGCTGCCGGGTCTGCTGGGCGGGGTCCTCAGTGGGGCGAGTTCATCCGCGCAGTTGCTGATCCACTTCGTGAGGTTGTCGGCGGCCTGGCTGGGGTTCGCTGAGCTGGCGGGAGGGTGCTGGCTCAGGGAAGCGGCGAGCTGGTCGGCTGTGATCTTGTTCCAGCTTCTTCGAGCAACCTGTTGCTGGTGGTGGTGGATCGTGGTTCTTCTGAAGGTGAAGTGGACGCAGCTGTGGTCCGTCCAGTGGAGTCCAGTGGCGTGGCTGAAGGCGATGTCTTTGCTGGATGAGAAGACGGTGTCGAGTGTGTGTCCGGCGAGGTGGGTGGTGGTGGACACCAGCTGCTTGAGTCCGAGGTTGGCGAGGTTGTCAAGCAGGGTGGTGGTGTTGCGGTCGTTGTTGTTCTCCAGGTGGAAGTTGATGTCCCCCAGGAGGATGTAGTCAGCGGAGGGGAGGGCATGCGGGCTGACGAAGTCGGCGATGTCCTCGCTGAATTGTGTGCGTGGTCCCGGGGGTCGGTAGATCAGGGTGCCTCTGAGGGTGGTCTTCGGGTCGGTGTGGATCTGGAAGTGTAGGTGTTCGGCGGTAGTCAGGGTGTCGTCGGTGTTGGTCGTGATGTGGATGGTGTCCCTGTGGATGATGCCGATGCCTCCTCCAGTCTGGATGTCGCGATCTCTCCGGGTGATCTTGTATCCCTCTGGGATGGCGATGGCGATGTCGGGCGCTGAGGAGTCGTTCATCCAGTTTTCCGTGAGGAAGGCAACGTCAGGAGCTGTGGTGTTGAGGAGGTTCCAGAGTTCGATGGCGTGTCTGTGGACGGCGCGGGTGTTGAGCAGGATGCACTTGAGGTGGTTGCTGCTGGTGTTCGGCTTGGCGGGTGCTGGTGCGGGGCAGGTCCGGATGCAGGTGAACTTGCAGGCGTGGCAGCTGAAGGGTCCGTGGGTGCGTCTCGGGGTGGCTCGGTAGCATCCCGGGACTCGGCCGGTGTTGAGTGCGTTGAGGGTGGCGGCGTTGTACGTCCGGCGGGTGGGCTGGGGTCCTCGGGGGCCAGGGGTTCGGGCGCTGGGCACGGTCCAGGCGCAGACGGGCGCAGACGGTCTTACCTTTGGCGCGCCTTCGGCGTGCTTAGGGCACGCCCGCTGCGCGTTGGCCACTCTGCCATATGAGGAGAGTGGGGGGGCGGAGCGAGGGAGGGGCAGCTGGGAGGGGGAGCGGGGTGGCGAATGGGGATGGCGAGCGAGGGAAGGGGGCGGGGCCGCAGGGTGGCAGCGGCGGGGAGGTGGCGGAAAACGCGGCCGGGGCTGGGCGAAGAGGGGGGGAGCACTGGGGGCTAGGGCAAAACGGCAGGAAAAGATTAACGAAAAGGCGGCGAAGCAAGCTGGTGGCAGGGGGCACAGGAGATCCGCGGACCAAGCGGATCCGGCGGTCGGGCACAGCAGAGGGCACAGCTGGTGGCAGGAGGCACAGGAGATCCGCGGATCAAGCGGATCTGGCAGAGATGCACAGGGCACAGCTCAGGGCAGAGGCGGCACCAGGGGACGGGCTCACTCACGGGGAGTGTGCTCGGGGGTGACCTGCCCGGAGGGACAGAGGTCACAGCACCTCACTGGCCACGGAGGACTATAAATAGTCTCGTGGGAGGGAGGGGCAGCTGGGAGGGGGAGCGGGGTGGCGAATGGGGATGGCGAGCGAGGGAAGGGGGCGGGGCCGCAGGGGGCAGCGACGGGGAGGTGGCGGGAAACGCGGCCGGGGCTGGGTGAAGAGGGGGGGAGCACTGGGGGCTAGGGCAAAACGGCGGGAAAAGATAAACGAAAAGGTGGCGAAGCAAGCTGGTGGCAGGGGGCACAGGAGATCCGCGGACCAAGCGGATCCGGCGGTCGGGCACAGCAGAGGGCACAGCTGGTGGCAGGAGGCACAGGAGATCTGCGGATAAAGCGGATCTGGCAGAGATGCACAGGGCACAGCTCAGGGCAGAGGCGGCACCAGGGGACGGGCTCACTCACGGGGAGTGTGCTCGGGGGGTGACCTGCCCGGAGGGACATTGGTCCCTCCGGGCAGGATAATGATTTTGTGATGCTGACAGTTTAGTACTTTTGAATGCATTTCAATTCCATCAGCATAACTCTAACAAAGTATCCGTATGAAGACAATTTTCTTAATAGCTGCACTGATATTTAAAGTGTTTGAGGCCATTTACATATTAGTCCCTTAACCCCTATCCTTTAATCATATTTTGGCATTACCTGCTGCCCCCACATGAGTAAGTAATTTTTATATTTTTTAAACTAATTCTATCATTTAAAGTCCTGCTGCCTTATTTCCTTATAAGCAGATGACGTGGTATTCTATCTATGATGACCCACTGAGGAGGTTCTTCAGCTGCTGTCGCAGCTACAGGAGTTAGGAGCAGTATCATGACTGTGGATTAATAGGTGCAAGCCACTATTGTTTCCACTGGGGGCACTGAGGGAGACCCCAGAAGAAACTCTGCTCCTGATGGGACTGAGTTGGGAAACTAAAACATTTACGTTCCTGGGTATCATGGTTGGACACTCAATAGAACACCACACAGTATGGATAAACTGCTGAGCAGACTGACAAAGTTGGTTCACTAGTGTAATACACCGCAGCTGTCGATGGCCGATGAATTGCGGTGGCAAAGATGGTATTCCTCCCAGGTGTCTATATATTATTCAGAACGCACTATACAGTCTACCTTGCGGGTTTTTAAGACCCTGGACAGACCCATGACTTTCTGGGTTTTGGTTGGGGAACGGAGCAGGGTGGCATTGCTCCTACTCAAGTTGGACCTCAAGAGGGAGGCATGGGCCTCCCAGACTTGGAGCTATATTACTATGCCTCTGAACTACAACACATAACGTACTGGGCAGCAGAAGAGGACAACTGGAAGAGGAGACTACTGCAAAGCACCTATGGTACTCACAATTTGTAGGGAAGTGCCCTTTTTGGCATGGTTACCCCCAACTTTTTGCCTAGTATCTGATGCAACTTTGAATGAAAATTTACTGGGTTCCTGCTAACCAGGTCACCAGTACCAGTATTCTTTCCCTAAATTGTACCACTGTTCCACAATTGGCACCACTTTAGGCTCTATATCAGCCCTTAATAAATGGTAACTCTGCTACCTAGGGCATTGGAACTAAAGAGGGTTCCTAAGGGCTGCAGCATGAATTGTGCCACCCCAAGTTGCTGATCCAATTCGTGAGGTTGTCGGCGGCCTGGCTGGGGTTCGCTGAGCTGGCGGGAGGGTGCTGGCTCAGGGAAGCGGCGAGCTGGTCGGCTGTGATCTTGTTCCAGCTTCTTCGAGCAACCTGTTGCTGGTGGTGGTGGATCGTGGTTCTTCTGAAGGTGAAGTGGACGCAGCTGTGGTCCGTCCAGTGGAGTCCAGTGGCGTGGCTGAAGGCGATGTCTTTGCTGGATGAGAAGACGGCGTCGAGTGTGTGTCCGGCGAGGTGGGTGGGGGTGGACACCAGCTGCTTGAGTCCGAGGTTGTCAAGCAGGGTGGTGGTGTTGCGGTCGTTGTTGTTCTCCAGGTGGAAGTTGATGTCCCCCAGGAGGATGTAGTCAGCGGAGGGGAGGGCATGCGGGCTGACGAAGTCGGCGATGTCCTCGCTGAATTGTGTGCGTGGTCCCGGGGGTCGGTAGATCAGGGTGCCTCTGAGGGTGGTCTTCGGGTCGGTGTGGATCTGGAAGTGTAGGTGTTCGGCGGTAGTCAGGGTGTCGTCGGTGTTGGTCGTGATGTGGATGGTGTCCCTGTGGATGATGCCGATGCCTCCTCCAGTCTGGATGTCGCGATCTCTCCGGGTGATCTTGTATCCCTCTGGGATGGCGATGGCGATGTCGGGCGCTGAGGAGTTGTTCATCCAGTTTTCCGTGAGGAAGGCAACGTCAGGAGCTGTGGTGTTGAGGAGGTTCCAGAGTTCGATGGCGTGTCTGTGGACGGCGCGGGTGTTGAGCAGGATGCACTTGAGGTGGTTGCTGCTGGTGTTCGGCTTGGCGGGTGCTGGTGCGGGGCAGGTCCGGATGCAGGTGAACTTGCAGGCGTGGCAGCTGAAGGGTCCGTGGGTGCATCTCGGGGTGGCTCGGTAGCATCCCGGGACTGGGCCGGTGTTGAGTGCGTTGAGGGTGGCGGCGTTGTACGTCCGGCGGGTGGGCTGGGGTCCTCGGGGGCCAGGGGTTCGGGCGCTGGGCGCGGTCCAGGCGCGGACGGGCGCAGACGGTCTTACCTTTGGCGCGCCTTCGGCGTGCTTAGGGCACGCCCGCTGCGCGTACACGCTGCGCGTTGGCCACTCTGCCATATGAGGAGAGTGGGGGGGCGGAGGGAGGGAGGGGCAGCTGGGAGGGGGAGCGGGGTGGCGAATGGGGATGGCGAGCGAGGGAAGGGGGCGGGCCGCAGGGTGGCAGCGGCGGGGAGGTGGCGGAAAACGCGGCCGGGGCTGGGCGAAGAGGGGGGGAGCACTGGGGGCTAGGGCAAAACGGCAGGAAAAGATTAACGAAAAGGCGGCGAAGCAAGCTGGTGGCAGGGGGCACAGGAGATCCGCGGACCAAGCGGATCCGGCGGTCGGGCACAGCAGAGGGCACAGCTGGTGGCAGGAGGCACAGGAGATCCGCGGATCAAGCGGATCTGGCAGAGATGCACAGGGCACAGCTCAGGGCAGAGGCGGCACCAGGGGACGGGCTCACTCACGGGGAGTGTGCTCGGGGGTGACCTGCCCGGAGGGACAGAGGTCACAGCACCTCACTGGCCACGGAGGACTATAAATAGTCTCGTGGGAGGGAGGGGCAGCTGGGAGGGGGAGCGGGGTGGCGAATGGGGATGGCGAGCGAGGGAAGGGGGCGGGGCCGCAGGGGGCAGCGACGGGGAGGTGGCGGGAAACGCGTCCGGGGCTGGGTGAAGAGGGGGGGAGCACTGGGGGCTAGTGCAAAACGGCGGGAAAAGATAAACGAAAAGGCGGCGAAGCAAGCTGGTGGCAGGGGGCACAGGAGATCCGCGGACCAAGCGGATCCGGCGGTCGGGCACAGCAGAGGGCACAGCTGGTGGCAGGAGGCACAGGAGATCTGCGGATAAAGCGGATCTGGCAGAGATGCACAGGGCACAGCTCAGGGCAGAGGCGGCACCAGGGGACGGGCTCACTCACGGGGAGTGTGCTCGGGGGGTGACCTGCCCGGAGGGACATTGGTCCCTCCGGGCAGGATAATGATTTTGTGATGCTGACAGTTTAGTACTTTGAATGCATTTCAATTCCATCAGCATAACTCTAACAAAGTATCCGTATGAAGACAATTTTCTTAATAGCTGCACTGATATTTAAAGTGTTTGAGGCCATTTACATATTAGTCCCTTAACCCCTATCCTTTAATCATATTTTGGCATTACCTGCTGCCCCCACATGAGTAAGTAATTTTTATATTTTTTAAACTAATTCTATCATTTAAAGTCCTGCTGCCTTATTTCCTTATATGCAGATGACGTGTTATTCTATCTATGATGACCCACTGAGGAGGTTCTTCAGCTGCTGTCGCAGCTACAGGAGTTAGGAGCAGTATCATGACTGTGGATTAATAGGTGCAAGCCACTATTGTTTCCACTGGGGGCACTGAGGGAGACCCCAGAAGAAACTCTGCTCCTGATGGGACTGAGTTGGGAAACTAAAACATTTACGTTCCTGGGTATCATGGTTGGACACTCAATAGAACACCACACAGTATGGATAAACTGCTGAGCAGACTGACAAAGTTGGTTCACTAGTGTAATACACCGCAGCTGTCGATGGCCGATGAATTGCGGTGGCAAAGATGGTATTCCTCCCAGGTGTCTATATATTATTCAGAACGCACTATACAGTCTACCTTGCGGGTTTTTAAGACCCTGGACAGACCCATGACTTTCTGGGTTTTGGTTGGGGAACGGAGCAGGGTGGCATTGCTCCTACTCAAGTTGGACCTCAAGAGGGAGGCATGGGCCTCCCAGACTTGGAGCTATATTACTATGCCTCTGAACTACAACACATAACGTACTGGGCAGCAGAAGAGGACAACTGGAAGAGGAGACTACTGCAAAGCACCTATGGTACTCACAATTTGTAGGGAAGTGCCCTTTTTGGCATGGTTACCCCCAACTTTTTGCCTAGTATCTGATGCAACTTTGAATGAAAATTTACTGGGTTCCTGCTAACCAGGTCACCAGTACCAGTATTCTTTCCCTAAATTGTACCACTGTTCCACAATTGGCACCACTTTAGGCTCTATATCAGCCCTTAATAAATGGTAACTCTGCTACCTAGGGCATTGGAACTAAAGAGGGTTCCTAAGGGCTGCAGCATGAATTGTGCCACCCCAAGTTGCTGATCCAATTCGTGAGGTTGTCGGCGGCCTGGCTGGGGTTCGCTGAGCTGGCGGGAGGGTGCTGGCTCAGGGAAGCGGCGAGCTGGTCGGCTGTGATCTTGTTCCAGCTTCTTCGAGCAACCTGTTGCTGGTGGTGGTGGATCGTGGTTCTTCTGAAGGTGAAGTGGACGCAGCTGTGGTCCGTCCAGTGGAGTCCAGTGGCGTGGCTGAAGGCGATGTCTTTGCTGGATGAGAAGACGGCGTCGAGTGTGTGTCCGGCGAGGTGGGTGGGGGTGGACACCAGCTGCTTGAGTCCGAGGTTGTCAAGCAGGGTGGTGGTGTTGCGGTCGTTGTTGTTCTCCAGGTGGAAGTTGATGTCCCCCAGGAGGATGTAGTCAGCGGAGGGGAGGGCATGCGGGCTGACGAAGTCGGCGATGTCCTCGCTGAATTGTGTGCGTGGTCCCGGGGGTCGGTAGATCAGGGTGCCTCTGAGGGTGGTCTTCGGGTCGGTGTGGATCTGGAAGTGTAGGTGTTCGGCGGTAGTCAGGGTGTCGTCGGTGTTGGTCGTGATGTGGATGGTGTCCCTGTGGATGATGCCGATGCCTCCTCCAGTCTGGATGTCGCGATCTCTCCGGGTGATCTTGTATCCCTCTGGGATGGCGATGGCGATGTCGGGCGCTGAGGAGTCGTTCATCCAGTTTTCCGTGAGGAAGGCAACGTCAGGAGCTGTGGTGTTGAGGAGGTTCCAGAGTTCGATGGCGTGTCTGTGGACGGCGCGGGTGTTGAGCAGGATGCACTTGAGGTGGTTGCTGCTGGTGTTCGGCTTGGCGGGTGCTGGTGCGGGGCAGGTCCGGATGCAGGTGAACTTGCAGGCGTGGCAGCTGAAGGGTCCGTGGGTGCGTCTCGGGGTGGCTCGGTAGCATCCCGGGACTCGGCCGGTGTTGAGTGCGTTGAGGGTGGCGGCGTTGTACGTCCGGCGGGTGGGCTGGGGTCCTCGGGGGCCAGGGGTTCGGGCACTGGGCGCGGTCCAGGCGCGGACGGGCGCAGACGGTCTTACCTTTGGCGCGCCTTCGGCGTGCTTAGGGCACGCCCGCTGCGCGTACACGCTGCGCGTTGGCCACTCTGCCATATGAGGAGAGTGGGGGGGCGGAGCGAGGGAGGGGCAGCTGGGAGGGGGAGCGGGGTGGCGAATGGGGATGGCGAGCGAGGGAAGGGGGCGGGGCCGCAGGGTGGCAGCGGCGGGGAGGTGGCGGAAAACGCGGCCGGGGCTGGGCGAAGAGGGGGGGAGTACTGGGGGCTAGGGCAAAACGGCAGGAAAAGATTACCGAAAAGGCGGCGAAGCAAGCTGGTGGCAGGGGGCACAGGAGATCCGCGGACCAAGCCGATCCGGCGGTCGGGAACAGCAGAGGGCACAGCTGGTGGCAGGAGGCACAGGAGATCCGCGGATCAAGCGGATCTGGCAGAGATGCACAGGGCACAGCTCAGGGCAGAGGCGGCACCAGGGGACGGGCTCACTCACGGGGAGTGTGCTCGGGGGTGACCTGCCCGGAGGGACAGAGGTCACAGCACCTCACTGGCCACGGAGGACTATAAATAGTCTCGTGGGAGGGAGGGGCAGCTGGGAGGGGGAGCGGGGTGGCGAATGGGGATGGCGAGCGAGGGAAGGGGGCGGGGCCGCAGGGGGCAGCGACGGGGAGGTGGCGGGAAACGCGGCCGGGGCTGGGTGAAGAGGGGGGGAGCACTGGGGGCTAGGGCAAAACGGCAGGAAAAGATAAACGAAAAGGCGGCGAAGCAAGCTGGTGGCAGGGGGCACAGGAGATCCGCGGACCAAGCGGATCCGGCGGTCGGGCACAGCAGAGGGCACAGCTGGTGGCAGGAGGCACAGGAGATCTGCGGATAAAGCGGATCTGGCAGAGATGCACAGGGCACAGCTCAGGGCAGAGGCGGCACCAGGGGACGGGCTCACTCACGGGGAGTGTGCTCGGGGGGTGACCTGCCCGGAGGGACATTTGTCCCTCCGGGCAGGATAATGATTTTGTGATGCTGACAGTTTAGTACTTTTGAATGCATTTCAATTCCATCAGCATAACTCTAACAAAGTATCCGTATGAAGACAATTTTCTTAATAGCTGCACTGATATTTAAAGTGTTTGAGGCCATTTACATATTAGTCCCTTAACCCCTATCCTTTAATCATATTTTGGCATTACCTGCTGCCCCCACATGAGTAAGTAATTTTTATATTTTTTAAACTAATTCTATCATTTAAAGTCCTGCTGCCTTATTTCCTTATATGCAGATGACGTGTTATTCTATCTATGATGACCCACTGAGGAGGTTCTTCAGCTGCTGTCGCAGCTACAGGAGTTAGGAGCAGTATCATGACTGTGGATTAATAGGTGCAAGCCACTATTGTTTCCACTGGGGGCACTGAGGGAGACCCCAGAAGAAACTCTGCTCCTGATGGGACTGAGTTGGGAAACTAAAACATTTACGTTCCTGGGTATCATGGTTGGACACTCAATAGAACACCACACAGTATGGATAAACTGCTGAGCAGACTGACAAAGTTGGTTCACTAGTGTAATACACCGCGGCTGTCGATGGCCGATGAATTGCGGCGGCAAAGATGGTATTCCTCCCAGGTGTCTATATATTATTCAGAACGCACTATACAGTCTACCTTGCGGGTTTTTAAGACCCTGGACAGACCCATGACTTTCTGGGTTTTGGTTGGGGAACGGAGCAGGGTGGC
Source organism: Lissotriton vulgaris (assembly GCF_964263255.1). Lineage (NCBI taxonomy): Eukaryota > Metazoa > Chordata > Amphibia > Caudata > Salamandridae > Lissotriton > Lissotriton vulgaris. Next base: position 1,908,362,133 of record NC_141693.1, read on the forward strand.
ATTGCTCCTACTCAAGTTGGACCTCAAGAGGGAGGCATGGGCCTCCCAGACTTGGAGCTATATTACTATGCCTCTGAACTACAACACATAACGTACTGGGCAGCAGAAGAGGACAACTGGAAGAGGAGACTACTGCAAAGCACCTATGGTACTCACAATTTGTAGGGAAGTGCCCTTTTTGGCATGGTTACCCCCAACTTTTTGCCTAGTATCTGATGCAACTTTGAATGAAAATTTACTGGGTTCCTGCTAACCAGGTCACCAGTACCAGTATTCTTTCCCTAAATTGTACCACTGTTCCACAATTGGCACCACTTTAGGCTCTATATCAGCCCTTAATAAATGGTAACTCTGCTACCTAGGGCATTGGAACCAAAGAGGGTTCCTAAGGGCTGCAGCATGAATTGTGCCACCCCAAGGGACCCCTCACCAAGCTGATGTAAACTGCTATGGCATCCTATGTGTCTTGGTTCAGAGAAAAGCAAAGAGTTGACATGGCACATTTGGCTGTGTGCCATGCCTACACAGCACAGCATGTTGTATCTCTTAGAGGTTCCTCCTGAAAACTTACCAACCACTAGTGTGTTCACTGACTGGCCTTGACCAACCAGCTACCCTAGACAATTTTCTGACCTCTTGAGCTGAGAAAAATCACTCTCAGAGTCTAAGAACAAAGCCTGCTCTGGGCATGAACTGCATTTTAGGGCTGGACGCTTCAAAGGCCCTGCCGCCTATGTTATGCAACCCAGGTCTCTCCAGATAGCCAATCCCCCTGTTTTGAGCCCACATTTTGGCAGCAAAATAGGCTGGAAAATGTATAAGATTAGGAGGTGTGCCCACATTCAGCCGGCCTCACCCCGAAGGTTGACCAGCTAATGTCAACCCTAAGGTGGACCAGCTAATGTCAGGGTTATGCCCACTTCCCACAGGAAGTGGTCATATAGAGGGTGTAAACACCCTAACGGTAGGTAGCCCATTGGCTACTTGCCGTCACTCCACATTAACACCCGTAAATTGAATATTTAGGTGACTCCCCTGAACCCAAGAACTCATATGCGATGAATCAGGAGAAGGACGAAGAAGAATCACTGCCTGATAAGAACTGCAAATGAGCTGAGAACTTTTGGTGCGCGACCCTGCCTGCTCAAAACTCTCTTGACAATAGCGACAGATTGACTCATCCTGCAAGCTGAAGAAGTACGAACGCTTGGGTTAGCCTGCCAGCACTTTGAAAATCACCTGCAGTCTCCCTTGGAGTAGAGGAGCTACTCCACTGCAGCCCACAGACACCGACAAGCAGATTCCGGTCCACCTCCTTGCAGTTCCCTGGCCCGGTCAACACCGTAGATGACCAGGAGAAGGTACTCATGCTCTGGAAGGTCATATTTGTCTCTCCACCAAGTGTGAAGAACCAATCCCCGGGGTATTGGACACCGTGCATCAAATATCAACAGTGAGAGTCCAATCCGGATTCCTACTGCATCAGCAGCCGTCGAGAGACATCAGCATCACTAAGACCTACTTCATGAGCAGTCCTCATTTGTGCCCCGCCAGCTGTTTGTCCATAACCGCGAGGAGCATCTTTGGACACAAGACCAGTCACCCTTACCACTCAGCACCCATTCTGCCAGGCCCATGTACAGAAGAAACGGCTGTGCCCCCTTGCTTCAAGACCCCTTGCAACCCAAGTCCACATTTCATAGTTCTCAGACTTGTTCCCTAGTCCCACTGTGCAAGTGCAACCTGTTGCCAGTTGGCCCCCCTTCACCATAGGATGCCCAGCTACAACCTCACCAGCACCCTGTTCCAGGTTAAATCTGAGCAGTTCCCGAAGAACTGCTTGTAGTACTTTGAACCTTGGCCTACACAACTTTAAACCCAGAAGGTGAACCAATGAAACCCACTGTACTTACCTTTAAGCACTTATGAATTTTCCTCCAATAGGATTGCATTGTGCGTAAAGGCGCACAGGTTTGAAAGATTTACTTACCTGTATAAATTGCTAAACAAAAATTACACTTGAACAAAGTTCTTAGTTTTTTTAAATATATAGATAGAAATGGCATTTTTTTATTTGGTTGCAGATGTATTCTTTAAGTGGGTGTCTGACTTATTGCTTCTGTGAGTATAACAAATGCTTAGCACTACCCTCTGATAACCCTATCTGCTCACTTACACTACCACAACAGAGAAGACCGTCAACAAGCAGCTGGCCGCCTTCCTGGATACGAATGGATCCCTCGACCCCTCACAGTCTGGCTTCCGCGCCAACCACAGCACCGAGACCGCCCTCATCGCCGCCACCGATGACATCCGAGCCCTGATGGACAACGGAGAAACAGCGGCCCTCATCCTCCTAGACCTCTCCGCGGCATTCGACACCGTCTGCCACCGCACCCTAGTACAGCGCCTCAGCAACGTCGGTATCCAGGAGAAGGCTCTGGAATGGATCATCTCCTTCCTCGACGGAAGAACACAGAGAGTCCGCCTACCCCCGTACAAGTCAGAGGCCACCGAAGTCATCTGCGGCGTCCCTCAAGGATCCTCGCTGAGCCCCACCCTCTTCAACGTCTACATGAGCCCCCTCGCGGCCATCGCACGCCAACACAACCTCAGCATAATCTCCTACGCCGACGACACCCAGCTGATCCTCTCCCTGACCAACGACCCCGCCGCCGCCAGAGCCAACCTGCACGAAGGGATGAAAGAGGTAGCCGAGTGGATGACGACCAGCCGCCTGAAACTGAACTCAGACAAGACGGAGGTCCTCATCCTGGGCTCTTCACCCTCCGCCTGGGACGACTCCTGGTGGCCTCCCGCCCTGGGCACCGCACCCAAACCGACAGACCACGCACGTAACCTGGGCTTCATCCTGGACTCCTCCCTCTCCATGACCAGGCAAGTCAACAACGTCTCCTCGGCGTGCTTCAACATCCTACGCATGCTACAGAAGATCTTCTGGTGGATCCCCACCGAGACCAGGAAGACCGTCACCCAGGCCCTCGTCACTAGTCGACTAGACTACGGCAACGCCCTCTACGCCGGCGCCACCGCCAAGCTCCAGAAGAGACTCCAGCGGATCCAGAATGCCTCAGCCAGACTCATCCTCGACATCCCACGAACCAGCCACATCTCCGGACATCTGAGAGACCTGCATTGGCTCCACGTCAACAAAATAATCACCTTCCGCCTCCTCACCCACGCACACAAAGCCCTACACGACCAAGGCCCGAGCTACCTCAACAACCGAATCAACTTCTACGCTCCCAAACGCCACCTCCGATCAGCCAACCACGTCCCCCGCATCCGAAGAGCGACTTCAGGAGGAAGGTCCTTCTCCTACCTGGCCGCCAAGACCTGGAACGCCCTCCCGACCGACCTGCGCCTGACCCAAGACCACCTCTCCTTCAGGAAGAAGCTGAAGACCTGGCTGTTCGAGCAGTAGCGGCACCCCCCTCCCCCCAGCGCCTTGAGACCCTACGGGTAAGTAGTGCGCTCTATAAATGCCATTGATTGAGAGCATTAGCATTTTCTACTGCCAATTGGGAACCCGCAGAACTCTCTACACAGTGTACTTCTCTTTAGTGTACTATATAGAGAGCATGCTTCCTACACTCTTAAATAGCTCTGCTTATGAGAGAGTTGAGGACTCCAGGGGATGTCCAATATGTAATCCAACTGGTAGCAGAGGTTCGGGAGAGGGTGATTACCAGGGTGCGGAAGAGGTCGCCCTTTGCTTGAGAACTTGTCCTGCGGACATGTTGTCTTTTAGCCTTATCAATGTGGACATGTCGGTGGCAAGCTGGAGAGAAGGAGATTGCGAGAGGTTCAGGGACCCCTCCCCTGAAGAGAAGTTCCTCACCTTTGTGGAAGCACAGGAGGTCTTTGCGGTGGGGGCGGTCAGTTCCTCCAATACGCTAAATTAGCCCAAAGTGCACAGGAAATCTGGACAGATTTCCCTAACAAACACAATAAGAAGAAACCCTCACAGGGAATGTTGATGGCAGGGATAGCAAGGTACCGGGTGATGCTACTCTAGGGAGCACTAACAACAGACAGGGTCAGGATGAAGCACAAGGTGCGTCGGACATGGGAGGGGATTTGGCAGTGCCCCTGACTGATAAGGAGTGGAAGGTGACCGGTAAGCTGGTGAAAAGGGTCTCATGCAGTGCCAGGTTTAAGCTTGTGGATTTTAACTATTGTTCACCGCACATGCCTAACACCAGTCAAGTTCAGTAGGATGGATAAAGCAGGAGTGCAGATTGCCTGAGCTGTTGGGTAGAGGGTACGTCCTTCTTAAATATGGCATGGACCTGCCCTGGGGTGAACGCCTACTTGTCATGAGTGGTGGAATCATTAAACAATGGGAGGGGAGAGAAGCACTGGAGTTTCTTCAGCTAATGTTTAATGAAAGTGTGCGGTGTAGACCAAGTAGCTCCATTGCAAATGTCAGCTATGGGGATGTTCCCCTGGAAATTCAAATAGGCCACCCTTTTTCTGGTAGAGTGAGCTCTTGGAGAAACAGACACAATTCTCTCAGCTTTTGTATAAAATGTTTGGATCCACGTAACTATCCACCTGGCTAAGCTTTCCCTTTATGTGGTTTAGAATGGAGGGCCCATTCTGCAACTGTCAGGTTGAGGAAAGAAAAACGGAAGCTCTAAGAATTTACTCAAGTGGAATGGAGAGACCATCTTTGAAAGAAATGTAGGGTTAGTGCAAAGGACAATGCAATCTCTATGAATCTGAAAGAAAGGTTTGCCCAATGTCAAAGCCTGGAGCTTACTGACATATCTGAGCGAGGTGATAGCAACAAGAGACGCAACCTTCCAGAGAGGAATTGGAGTGGGCATGAATGCAAGGGCTCGAATGGGGGACCCATAAGTCTTGTAACAATGATATTGAGATTCTACACTGGGTCCAGGAGGAACCCATGGAAGAACCTTTTGAGGCCCTCCATGAAAGCTTTGATGACAGGACTCCTAGAGGGAGAATGTTTTGCCTATTTTGGAGTAAGCAGCCACAGCAGCTAGTGGAGCTGGATTTAGGTGAAAGCTAGTCCACAGGTTTGTAGGTGTAATAGGTAGCACAAAATGCCCTGGATACTAGCTGCTAAGGGGTCAATATGTTTTGAGATGCAATTAACAGACACAATTTTTTTCATTTGTCAGAGTAGCAGGTATGAGTAGTAGGCTTGTGTGCCTCCTTGAGAATATTCATGCATTTGGAAGGTAGGTTGGGGTTACCCAACTCTAAGACTTCAGGAGCCCGATAGCAAGGTTAAGGCTCCTGGGCTTGGGCTGCCTAATTTCATCATGGTTCTGTGTGAGAATGTCCAGCCTGTTGGGAAGCCACTTCTGCATAATCACAGAGAGCTTGATGAGAGTTGTGAACCATGGTTGTCAATCCCAGAAGGGAGTCACTAGGATGAGGGTGAGAGAGGTTTGCTGTAGCCTCCGAATCACAAATGGAAGGAGAGGGAGATGCGGAAAAGCATAGGCAAATATCCCTGACCAGTTCATCCACAGTGAATAGCCCATGGACAGTGGATTCTGGGCATTTTGTCTTTTCTGTGGTTGAAAATGTCCATGTCAGGAAATCCAAACAACATGAAGGTGGATGAGGGCCCTGGGGAGTTTTAAAGACCAAGCGTAGACACACTCCCTAAATTACATTAACTTACACACAAGTATCTATGGGTCTGAGAGAAGAGATTGTGCTATACGCGATGCAAATCAAGCCACTAAACAAAAATGAAACCAAGAGGAGAAACAAAGGAAAGGTGGAATGGTCTAATCCTAGCCTAACCTATACGCTTAAGGATACCCATCAGTCCCCACTCAATACCGCACTTCATCATTTGGGGCTCCTTATAGACCTTATTACAGAGGGCTATCAGTGACATGTAAGGATAAGATAGAAGATCCTTCGTCTCCGGAATAGCCCGCTGGGTGGTCCTAGTACTAATGGTTAGTGATCGATGTGATGGTAGGTAACTAAATTGCAGTGTGTGTGAGAGTGATAAGGTGTGTTAAAATTGGGTGAGAGAGCAACACGTTCTTTATTCTTGTTTCTGCTCAGTCCTCCAATATTAAAAACAAAGCAAAGCAGTTTTTAACAAATAACTGCCTAGATGGTAGATAGGTCAACATGTATCAGCAAATATCATGGACGGAGTAGTCCTTGCCTTCTTCAGGACCTAAGATTAGTAATGCTACTGCAATGTGAAAACAGAAAAAGTGGACAGAAAATCAAATATAAAATCATGAGACGAAAAGGAACGTAGTCACCTGAAATCCTAGGTGTCTGCTACTTTCCTGCATGTGGATCAGTTGTACCACTAATGAAAAAGAAACATAATGTAAGAAGTCAAGTATGCATCGTGAAATTGACAAACACCGAAATAAAGTGTTGGTAAACATACCAAACACTTAGCACTAAAATAATGTGTTATTTAACAGACTCATTAGTGGTCTATTTATTCGATACATGAAGGATCACACTGTCACTTTCATATTACAGTACTCCTGCTTACCAGTTGTGCAGGAGAAATGACCCTCACCCCACCTGGCTGCAGCTCAGGAAAAAAGGGAAGCACCGCTCTGAAGTTAAAAAGGAAACACAAACACAAACCGGCAGGTGAATGTTCCCTCTCCTTGAAAGAAACAGAATACACTGTAGTGAGGCATATATCTAAAAAAATTTAAACGGTTGGCATGGATGTTAAGCCTCTAGTCAGTGAACAATAGAGGAGGTCGCCAGAGCTCTCAGGGAGTAACAAATCCAGACTCTCCTACATAACCATACGTGTGTTATACACATCGTGTTTTAGGTAGATTCATGTTTTGTATTATTCTGATTCTTTTTGAGGTAACTCTCCTGATACCTCTCTTTATCTGGTGCCCCAGATATTTCACTGATGTGGTACAATATTGCAATTTCTCAGGCGACACTTTATGTCCTCCTTCAGCCAAATGATTCAGTATTGCAATAGTATCAACAACACAGTAATTTCGGATCTTAGACGCCACCAATAAGTCGTCTATATACTGCACCAGGACAGACTGTCCGGGCAGCACCAAAGATTCAAGACACTTTTTCAAAATCTGATTAAAAATCAATGGACTTTCTGTGTACCCCTGAGGGACACAGTTCCAGACATAGACATGGTCGTCGAATTTGAACGAGAAAAGATATTTGCTATCGGGATGTAAAGGTATGGAGGAAAATGCATGGCACAAATCGATCACCGTGACCATCCGGCTCCCCATGGTATTTGATATAAAATTACTGCAGGATTTGTCACAACTGGACAACATGGGACGACAATCTTATTAATTTTACGGAGGTCTTGTACGACCCTATACTTTCCGCTTGGTTTCTTTATGCCAATTTTCGGTGAGTTACATGGACTGTTTATTATTTCTTTTAAAATACCTTGCACAACTAAATGTTTTATTTCTGCTGCAACACCTGCCTTTATTTCTGGGCTCATTTTGTACTGTGAAATGTTTGGGTAAACTGCACCTTCTTTCACAGTCACTTTTATTGGATCAACATTTGCCATTATTCCTACATCTTTTCCAGTGAAATCCCACACTTCAGGATTTACTGTATGCTCTAATTCTTTTGGTAAATCTTCTAAAGTCATTTTTTTATTCTCAGTTCCTTGTTCTGCTAACATTAATTTATAAACGCCATCTTCATCTGGGGTTTGAATTTCTACACAAGCTAGAGTGCAAAAGATTGTGCAATTCATTTTACACAATAAGTTCATACCTAATAGGTTCACTGGACTGGAGTCGCACACTACAAATTTGTGCATTTCTTTAAAATTCCCTATTCTGATTTCCATTGGTTCTGTGACTGGGGTACTAATTTGTTTATTAGAAACGCCTACTACTTGGATCGCTTCTCCCGAGAGGGATAGGTTTGGAACATCTGCTGTTCTCACAGTAGAACGGGTAGCGCCAGTATCCAACAGAAAGGTAACCTTATTTTCCCTCAACCTTTCCCTCAATGTATGGACCTGACTGATCTACCGGCAAGGATGCGCCAAGTACGCACTCCTCGTCCTCCCCTCTCAGGGACCGTCAGAAACTGTCTTCCTCAAAAAATGTGTCACTCAAAAGAAATTGTGATGTCACTGTGTCTCTCCTTCCACTTCCCTCCCAATTAGTGGTATCCAAACTGTATTTAGCTTGGCTCCCAGAATCTGGCATAGGTGCAAGTGGTAATTGGTTCTGTATTACCTGTTGCTGTTGCTTCCTTGACACCCAATTCTGCGTCTGTGGATTCAAATTATCAGTTTGCACATTATTACTCAGTACAGCCTTACACTCGTTTTTCCAATGCCCCAATTTTTCGCACCTGTGACAGGTAAATTTTTGCTTTGCCTCATCTCTATTGAATTTTCCCCTTGGTTTACTCTCATTTCCATCTCCTTGGGTTTGATTATTTTTCATTTTACTTCTAGATTCTTTCGTTTATTGTCAATTTTATCCCCACAATATTTTGCATATTTTAGTATTTCATCTACAGGCTTGGCTTGCCAGCAGATTTTATGATCCTTAATAATTTGCGAAATGTCTGGCTTTAACCCTGACACAAAACGATAAATAAAATGTGTCATGTCTTTCGTATCAATGTTTTCCAAACCACTGTACTGCTTGAATACCTGTAAAAGACTTTCATAATATGCATGCACAGATTCATCTTTATTCTGAGTAGTTCTGTCTATTCTAGTCCAATCAGTTTCTTTTGGGGGTACCTTTTCTTTCAAGTATAGTGGGCCAGATGTAGGTGGCCGTTTCAGGCCATTTACCGATCGGTAACGGCCGATTTTGGCCGTTACCGATCGGTAAATGGGTGACTGGTATGTAGGGGGCATTTTTTTACCGATTCGGTAAAATTACCGAATCGGTAATTTTACCGAATCGGTAAAATAAAAATTCGGTAAATTTACCGAATCTGAGGCTCCCAGATGTAGGTGGGACTCTTCTGAGTCCCAGAGGCCTTACAAAATCGGTATTTTACCATCAAATCCAATTTGATGGTAAAATACCGATTCCGGTGTGCATGCACATGTGTGCATGCACACCTATGCCATGTGACAGGCAGACCTGCCCTTAGGGCATGTATGCCTGCCACATGGCACCCGAGCCTGTTTTGGGGGTGCCAGAGGGTGTCAAAGTGACACCCCCTGCACCCTTGTGGAAATCGGTATTTACCGATTCGGTAAATACCGAATCGGTAATGCCCGTTCATTCCTATGGGCTTCAAAGCCCATAGGAATGAATGGGCATTACCGATTCGGTATTTACCGAATCGGTAAATACCGAATACTTCCGATTCGGTATTCCAGCACATCTGGAATACCTACATGTCCACAGCTTAGATTTACCGATTTTTAATTACCGAATCGGTAAAATTCGGTAATTAAAAATCGGTAAATCTATTTTACCTACATCTAGCCCAGTATTACTTGATTGTATTTCTTCAAAACCTCATCTGATGGGGCACCAGTCTTTGGGTCTCTAGGGTATTCATCATTAGGCCAATCGACGGCGATTTTACATTCCGTCCATGAATCAACAAGGACAACAATGTCAAACAACCCATCTAATTCTTTTAACAATACTTTTGAAACCTTCACACATCTTTCAACCTGCCTGTACCATTATACAGGTTTCTCTCGAAGTTTTGGAAAATCATTTGTAAATGACAAAATATCCTGTCGGGACCATGGGACATGCACATAACCTCCTCCTGGTACTTCTCTCATTGGGCACAATCTTTCTACCTTGTCTGGTTCTTTTAATATATATTCAGATGTAGCACTCTTCCCTTAGGCTTCTTCCTTTTTCTTGGTCCATTTAGCTTTCCACCTGTCCAAATCACACCATTTTGTAATAATGACAGTAACTCCTTAATTTGCACTTTTCGTCCTGACACATTCATATTTTCTAGATCTTTGTCAGAAAATTCAGCTCGATAAGGTTTTTGCAACACTTTAGATTTTCCAATATCAATTCCCATATCAGCAGCCATATTAATTAATTTTTCATGAAAAACCTTTGTGTTTCATGTAATACTTCGACATATAAATAACAATTCAACTTCACTGAGTGCATTCAATCTTTCTAATCCCACATTTCCAGCAATCATTTCTTCTAATTCAACTCTTAATTTAAAAATATCCAATACTTTTGGCTGTGATTTAGGCTTTTCTATTTCTCAAGACCATCTTTCTATTTCTGACGGAGTTACTACAGTAGCACTTCTTGTACCTGAGGATGTTTCCATCCGTACCTCTCTAGAGCTTGTAGGAGTGTTTTTCCTGACCGAATCACCCACTTGTTCTCTTTTAGGTAAGTCCATCAGGGAAGTCACTGACTCACACTCACTTGCTTGATCGTCAATTATCAAGGGGTATTTTCTTGGTTGTACTACAGGTGTAGTCAAAATGGGAGTTTTAGGACTAGTCTGTTTATCTCCATTCAAGGGAACAACTGGGCCTATAGTTACTGGAATAGTCAAAGCTTCAGGACTGGTGTTCAACTGAGAGATTTTCTGAATTCTGAAGTAACTCACTTCTCTGTTTATTTATTGCTTCTATCTCTTTTTCTTGCAACACTTTTTCTAATGAGGTTTCATGTATGACTTGTGGAACCAAAGGTGGTTTCAAAAACGGGGCACAAGGGTTAACTCTATTTTCTTCCTCATGGTAAGGTGGCGGATTTTTCATTAATAAATCCTCCAAATAATCTTCTTCTGAATCACCACTAATCATTACATTTTTTGTTTTCTCTGTACATTTACTTCCTGATGGTTCTTCTAACGCAAATACAGGATATAATCCCTCTACCCACATTGATTGTCTCCATTTCTTCATCTGTTTATCTCTTGCTTCTTTAGGAAATCTGGGATAAAACTTACTCCAATGACTGTTGTTTCTGGGTCTATCTCGCTCAAAAGCCTCAGTTTCCCACTCTTCTAGTGCTTCGTTTTCAGTTAATCTAGGTCTAGGATCTAATTCATTCATAGTGTCCTTAAATTGTACAAATTCTACCATTAAAAGTGCAATTTTCAGGAAATGCTTAAACACAATCATCTTTAGTGTACTCCATCCAGTTTTCTAACTTCACCCCTTTCTACCATCATGTATGATGCAGGTGTATTAGGCGGTGGAATAATAATCCCTTCTCTGGTTTTTATCGTTTTATCTTTCCTGAAGAAACTTTTCACTCTTTTAATAAAATACATTTTTCTCTTTCCTCCGTACATGATGTGAGGTCTTCCCCTTATGAATTGCTCTTGCGCAAATCCTAAGTACCTCCTATCGGGTCTATTTCCTATAATTGCTGGATCTATATGCCACATATGTTTTGTACCGATAAAATGTAATATGCAGCTTCACTCAATTAATACTAAATGCTCCAAATAAACCAGCGCGTTTCTTATTTTCAATGACCAATCAACACTTTAGAATTTAAATAATTCTGACCAATAGTTGGGGGGCTTTTCCTCGTGAGACCAGTTCTCACGCTCCTGAACTCACCTCTCCTTTACAATTATTACCTTCGAAACACACCTGCTGTCTCAATCAATGCCAGCGCGGCTCTAGGTGACGTCAGCACAGCTCCGCAACTGACTCCCTCTTGTGCAAGGTAATACCAAAACGTACTTCTTTTCAGTTTTAAATGTAATCTTCAATAATTGACAAACGTAGAAACATTCGCCACTGTGCCTAAGTGACTAATTCAAAGGAAAGATAGCTTTGCACTCACTAACAGTAAATCCCTTCCCCTTACTCTTCATACACTACGAGTAGATCCCTTCCGCCTACTGTTCCTACAAGCATTAGATAACCTGTTACTCCTTCGGGCTTACCCTTTCTAGGTGATATAAGGCCAAAGTTTCACCAGCGAACTCCTTTGCTATCATTTATTCACACAATTATACGGAAAAATCCCTAATAAGTGCTTCCGGTTTTACCTAACCATGCACTTACTTCTTAGGCAAGTGACCTCACTGCAGTGTGGCTTCCATTTACCACCCGCTATTCTGACCCTGGGGATTCCAAAACAAACACAGAACAATACGAACAGGTTTTGGTTAATACATGAAAATCAATACAAAATCAATAATCAATCAATACTCATCAAAATAACAAATAACTTCCTATCTTAACTAAACCCTAACCATCATACTGCTACCAAAAGAAATACTGATAGAGCGCAGGCTTACCTGCTCGTTATACCATACTCACCTGGGTCCATAAAAACATACACACTTTGAACAGGTAAACCCGCGCTAAACCAGATATTTTAATTAACTTTTATAGGACCTATACCATTGACTTACCAATCCTAGTCACTGGTACCTAGAGTCCTAAGGGATCAAGGGAGTTAGAATATTAGGTAGTAAATAAACATTGCATTTATAAATAACTACAGACTCGGGAAAGGTTTAAAATGATTTATCTATGTAAATTTAAATATCTGAGTCCACAACCAATTGATTAAGGCTTGTTCAATTAGAAAGAATATGATTAAAGCGAAATAAAATGAAAATATTATGAGGCTTTCTTTAAGCATTGAAACATAGGAAGGGTAAGAAAAAGGGAAAAAACAGAACAATGACGAACCCACATTTATTATAGTTACCTAGAATGCTGTGAAGACCAACCCTGGCCACGGGCTGGGATAAAGGACAGAACCCCGAAAGTGCAGGTGCCAGCAGGATAGAACAGGTGCAGACCAGAATAAAGACAGGTACGGACCAAATTGGATCAGGACAGGACCACCACAGGCTAAGACCGGCACCCACAGCTAAAGGTGCGACACCAGCGTCACACCCCTCTCTGCAGCTACAGTCAGACCCCGATTGGGTTATCAATCTCCTTACCAGAACCCCGATTTGGGTTATCGAACTCTTTCCCAGAACCCCGATTGGGTTTATCGAAATCTTCTGACAGAGTGCTCCACCAGCACCTCTGCTCTCGATCGCCTATTGAGTGCGTTGGGTCAGTGACAGGTCAGCTATTCGAACAAGTCGGACAATCTAACTAGCTAAGCCTACCTTACTTATACCATTTTACAGGGCAGTGTACCACCCCCCAATGTTGCAAATGTGTGAATTCACAATTTTGATTGGACAAAAAGACAAGGAGAGGTCATCAAACCATATTAATATGAGGTTACTTCCATTCAGTATTCAAATTAACGTTCCCTCCCATCAATATTTTATCATGCATCTTTATTCCACCCGGCAGTGAATGTATCATTATCAATAACATTGTATTTAATTTTGTACAGTTCAGCTTTCTCCTGTAGAGTTGTAGGGTCAGGTTCCCAGGGTTTTTACAGTCAAGTCTGATGCTGGCATGGATTCTATGCCATGGCTTGTGGACTCGGGCAATTTCAACACATGCACAGTCTCAGAACCCAAGATGGAGCAACATTGTCCTTGATTGGTCCAAACACGAGCTAATAGCAAAGTCAAAGATAAACAGTTTTAGAACAAAGAATAAACGAATGCACTGTATACCAATTCTCTACTCTATTCCCATTACTTTATTTTAACTACAGCATTAGAAATTAGGCAGAACGAACAGTTTAGTAAAAGCGGCAAAGCAAGCGGTTAACTTGTGAAACATATATCAGCCATATTTAGCTCTAGTACTCAGAAGCAAAGTTTCCCACCAAAGCAAAGAGTACGTCATGTCACGTGAGTGTGACAGACGCATGCGCAGAGAAGTTCCCACATTGCGGCGGCTATATTAGGTCACTTGAGTTACAATTAGTAAAGAAGCACATAGGCAAGCTTCCCCAGCTTACTAGAAATGTCGTGTGGTGCATAATTAGTAAGACAAAACATGTTTATTAATACATTAAATATTAATTCGAGAGGATTGAGTCCGAGCAAGTCGCTTTACGTACGAAACCTCGCTCCATCAACTCTTTAGCATCTAAAAGTGGACATTGGTTATTTCCTGGGACCAATTGCCTTTGTCTGAAAATGTTATTCCTAAATAGCAGAAATTGTCGACTGCTTACACTTTGGTATTCTCTATAAAAAAGGTTTTAGGTTTTTTAGGCTTTGGACCGCATATCAAAGTAATAGTTTTTGCCTTATTAATTAATAGTTTCCTGCTGGCAATAAAAGTTCTAAACTTGTCAATTAGCCATTCTAAACCCACTGGGGTTCTAGACAAGAGCACGGCATTGTCTGCATAAAGCAGAACTGGTATAGCATGGCCTGCAGCTTGGGGTGCATCTGCCTGCACAGACTTAAGCACTGTATCAACCTCATTTATAAATAAGGTAAACAGTAGTGGGGCTACAACGCAGCCTTGCTGGGTACCTCGTTTCACCATAAAGCTAGAGGTGCACTCACCATACTGGCCATACCGCACTCTACTATTTTCTTTAAACAAGGTCAAGGTGCACCACTTCAGAGTTTGCATGAACTGATAACTTTGATGAGGTTAACAGCAATAATCACATTAGTTGTTATTTTTGTTCTTTAATAGTTCTTTAATTGAGTTCAGTTGTAAGTAACAAATCACACACAGGAGCTACAGTCGACGCGTTTCGTCCTCTTGGGACTTCTTCAGGGCTGTTTACAAAAAAATGACAATATACAAAGACATACAGTTAAAATTTACATTAAAAACAAAAGAAATTATGCTTCTATAGACAAAGCCAGGCTTAAAAAAACAGTACACTACAGGATTAAAGACTAGTGCCAGGATTATATACAAATTGCCAACAATAGTTAGAGTAGAAGATTCTGAAAAAAGTAAAAGAAAACATTTTGGAATTTTTTCAAAAGCGGTCAGCATGTTTTAGGTTGTTGCATATTGTTCACCATAAAAGTCTATCCCTCTTATGTCAGTAACCCACCTCAGAGAGCCAAAGAGCATTCTATATATCTATATAGAAATGGGAACCCCTGCATACAGAGGTAACATGGAGGGGTAATCAACCAAAATTTTCTGCAAAAAAGAGTAGCGCTTGAGTGAAGAACATACCGAAGTGAAAAATAGGATAGTGTCCTTGTGTCTTCTCCCGTGACTATAAGGGTGCGTGGAAATATCTGTAACGATTTGTCATGCTCGATAGGGCATCTAAAAGTGATTAATGAGAAAACATTAGTGAATGGTCAAATGTCAAAAGTCTTTTAGATCAAAGGACACTCTAAGAGACTCGAAAGGTTCCAATAACTCAATAGTTGCGAGTAAAGACTATGACCTACCCTGTTGAACAAAAACTTCTCTGTGGAGGTTAAGCATGGGCGAATTTTGCGAATCTCGCGTTCGCGAATTTTGCGGATTTGCGAACGCGCAATCCGCAAAATCCGCGAATTCCCGCGAATTTGCGGATTTTTTTTTTGTGTTCGCGCGTGTTTCTGCCAGTTCGCGAGGGTTTTTACAATTTCGCAATTTAGGAACTTACCTGTCGGGTCGCAAGTTTTGCGAACTTGTTGTTTCTACGTGTCCAGCCTGTTTGGGACACTCTTCTTCATCACTGCCACTCTCTGTCACCACTGCCACTCTCTGACTACTCATGCCACCCTCTGGCCCACCCATGCCACCCTCTGTTTCATCACCACACCCTCTGGTTGTCCAGTGTACATTATTTTCGGCAAAGCAAAGCACACCTTCCCTGCCTCAAGTGACCTGAATTAATTTGGGGCTGATTAATGTGTCACAGAATATTTTTTTAGCTGGCACCTGCTTCCTTAGTGCTTCCTGATTAGTGATCTTTTGCACTTGCTAAGTGCTTTCATTGTTGCAAAATTAGTTACAACACCTGCCCTGCCCCAACTGACAATAATGAATTAGGGGCTGATTAATGGATTTTAACTTCCAGCCTGGCTCCTGCTTGTCTCCCTTAGGTGTAATTCAGGACCTTTGTGGCATATGTGTAACTATTCTGAGGTTCAGAGCAGGGTCACATAATAGTTGCAACTGGCAACTGAACTCTGGAGGGGCCCCTCAGGAAGCACTACAGGAAATGGCTACTAATGATGAGCCTGAACTTTTGAACCTGGTAAGTAGTTTCAGTTTTGCTAAGATCGTATTTCTGCAATTTAGCACTTACTTGCGGGGTGCGAAGTTGTACTGGCAAGCCGCGAACTCACGCGAACAGTGCGAGCAAGCCATAAAATCCGCTGCTCGCGGATATGCGGATTTCACGGGAAATTCGCAAATCTCGCGGATTGCGAATTTACCGAAAATCCGCAAAATCCGCGAGCGAAACGGATTTTCCGCCCATGCTTAGTGGAGGTATTTCGTCTGTCCGAGCCTCTTACCTTAATAAAGTGCTCCCGCTCAAACCAGCCCATAAAGAGGCCAGCGTAAGCGGGAGCAAACCTAGAACCCATCGCCGTGCCCTGTACCTGCTGAAACCACACTGAATTATGAAGAAAAAAGTTCTTCGACAGTATGATCTCAGTCATTTCCATTAGTACTTCATTGTGTAACCTATGGTCTGCAGTCCGTTGTCCCAGAAAGAAGGCCAAAGCTCTCATTCCAAATTCTTTTTTAATGCAAGTGTATAAACTTGACACATCCATAGTCACAAAAAGCATGTTTTCAGACCATGTTAGATTTTGGAATTTCGATAAAATGTCTTTGGAGTCCCTAATGTAGGCTGGTAAATTCTGGACAAAAGGTTGGATGTAAGTGTCCACATATTCCGACAGTCTCTCCGTGGGTGAGTTGATGCCTGCAATGACCCACAAGATTCCACTATCTACAAATAATAGTGCAAATAATCTTTCAGGGACTACAGACGCCCCGAACCAATATGGCGCCTGTTTAGGCTTCACAACGCGGCCTTATACAGAAATCGGGCACCTAAGCAACATGGCCCCCATGCCAAATCGCCGATAAAATCAATTGTCTCGGGACAGGATAAGCGCTGCAAACTTTGAGGTGGGAGACTTTATATGGGCACAGGCTGATAAAATCCGTTTTTCATTCGTTTTCTATTTTAACAGCACCATCTTTTTGCATTAGTTTACAATGCTATTCGGTATAAACACAAGATGGCGTCCGCAAAAACTTCATACTGCATTGCAGCATGGCAATAGGGTACTTACATAACATGGCCGCCATGCCAATTATCAATTCATTTGCCAAACTGAACCAGGTGTTTGCAATTAGGATCAATTAAAGCCCATATATAAAATGAGTCAAAATGTTTCATTAGTCTGCTGCTACCTGACGGAGGAGGACGTTGTACTGCAGGTGGATATAGGAACCAGGGGATGCCTTAGCCCACTTTATTAAGGTAAGAGGGTTTATCCAACAGACTAATCATGGATTTATCAGAACTTTGGGTCTTTTGAGAGATCACCCTAGGCAAATTATTATGCCAGTTCATTAACCCCAGTAAAATGGGTTTTTTTTACTTTTTTTACTAAATTTACTTTTTGCCCATTTAAACTAAGCAGACACATTAACAGGTGTCCATAGACAGAGAGATAGGATTTGTAATAATTAAGCCTTTGTGGGGTTACTTTTTGATACTGAATCCCTGTTATATATTTTTTCTCCCCCTCTTCTTCTTTTATATTCTATTTAGAGTGCCTAAGCAGAAGGTATAACACCCTTTTTCTTACAACAAGCCTACAATAGGTAAGATATATTAACAAGCACATATTTTTATGTTTAGTGGATGTTTACGTTCTGCCGACATTGGTTCCATAGTTAATAATGAGTAGTCATTTAAATAAATAAACAAGTATACTAAAAATGCTTTGCTTAACAATGACTCTATAGATAGTAATAGACATGGGAAGGTTTTCCTCTTCAATGTCGTGCACGCTTAGTTTCTAACAACTCTTATCCCCATCCTCCCTCCTTATCTTGTTATAGATAGCCAGACTAAACCTACATTTTCCACTACTCTGGTTCCAGCTCTCTTTGGATCAACATCCATATTCTTGATGTAAGTGATTTGCCGTCTGTT
Organism: Lissotriton vulgaris; assembly: GCF_964263255.1. Taxonomy (NCBI): domain Eukaryota; kingdom Metazoa; phylum Chordata; class Amphibia; order Caudata; family Salamandridae; genus Lissotriton; species Lissotriton vulgaris. The sequence goes on from NC_141693.1 coordinate 1,908,380,117, forward strand.
CTACTCATTTATGTAAATATCTGGCTACCCTTATGGTTGTGGATGACCACTATGAGAAAAGCACCATGGAAGTGTTTTTGTCCATTGCCTTTAGCTCATTGATTTAGCTTTTCTTCCTTACTGATTACACTCGTTTTATTGTTGAGGAGCTGCCTTTGAGGAGAATTTCCAAAATACTCTGTTTGCCCTATAAGAGAAATACATGTACAACATTGAACTAGTTTTTCTCTCTTGTCAATCGCAAACGCATTTTTTGTGGAGCTGTCTTTGAGAAGAGTATCTAAAACACTCTGTTTGCCCTATAGGATATTTACAAGTACAATATTGAAATACCTTTCCAAGAGAATTTTGGCAGTACAGACTACAAATAGATATATACTGCCGAATAATAAGAACGGCTCGGACAGACGAAATACCTCCACAGAGAAGTTTTTGTTCAACAGGGTAGGTCATAGTCTTTACTCGCAACTATTGAGTTATTGGAACCTTTCGAGTCTCTTAGAGTGTCCTTTGATCTAAAAGACTTTTGACATTTGACCATTCACTAATGTTTTCTCATTAATCAATTTTAGATGCCCTATCGAGCATGAGAAATCGTTACAGATATTTCCACGCACCCTGATAGTCACGGGAGAAGACACAAGGACACTATCCTATTTTTCACTTCGGTATGTTCTTCACTCAAGCGCTACTCTTTTTTGCAGAAAATTTTGGTTGATTACCCCTCCATGTTACCTCTGTATGCAGGGGTTCCCATTTCTATATAGATATATAGAATGCTCTTTGGCTCTCTGAGGTGGGTTACTGACATAAGAGGGATAGACTTTTATGGTGAACAATATGCAACGACCTAGAACATGCTGACCGCTTTTGAAAAAATTCCAAAATGTTTTCTTTTACTTTTTTCAGAATCTTCTACTCTAACTATTGTTGGCAATTTGTATATAATCCTGGCACTAGTCTTTAATCCTGTAGTGTACTGTTTTTTTAAGCCTGGCTTTGTCTATAGAAGCATAATTTCTTTTGTTTTTAATGTAAATTTTAACTGTATGTCTTTGTATATTGTCATTTTTTTGTAAACAGCCCTGAAGAAGTCCCAAGAGGACGAAACGCGTCGGCTGTAGCTCCTGTGTGTGATTTGTTACTTACAACTGAACTCAATTAAAGAACTCTTAAAGAACAAAAATAACAACTAATGTGATTATTGCTGTTAACCTCATCAAAGTTATCAGTTCATGCAAACTCTGAAGTGGTGCACCTTGACCTTGTTTAAAGTAATTTTCAGTTCATGTTTTGAACCAACATTGTAACGGTGGGTGTTATTGAAGTGTGCACACATATTGTCCCATGTATTATAGTGTGGGTCTAAACTAATTTTGGGAGAATATTTGACCAGGTGCTGTTCTGGTGGGAATTCTCCACCGTTGTTCTTTTTCCAAAACTCTACTATTTTCTATTTCTATTTAAAATTATTTATACAGCGCACGTACACCAGCGGTTTCATGGCGCTACAAGATAATCTTTCATACAGCCTTGGGAGGAAATAAATAATAGGTTCTGGGGCCCTGAGATTTAACAAAACTGGACAAAGGATTGCGTGATCAACTAGATCAAATGCACTACTAAGATCAGCAAAACATAATAACAAGCTCCCCTTCTTTGCCCACATGTATTTACCTATTAAAAGTTTCAAGTTGACACATATCTCTATTGTTTCTAGCCTGCTTCTAAACCCATATTGTGCCGGTGATAAAATCTAATTCTCAACAACCCACTCTTCCAGTCTAGCTAATAAAATTCTACTCATTTCTTTAACAGATGAGTCTAAAAGAGAAATAGGGCAGTAATTTTTAGAATCCAATTTATTCCCTTTTTTATATATGGGAATAATAATTTATTGACCGCATGACAGTTGTGGACCTTCAGTCACGGCGCTATTAAAAACTCTTGTAAGTACAGGTGCCCATAATTCATGTGCTGATTTGTAAACTTCAATAGGGACCCCGTTGGGCCAAGCTCTTTCCCTCCTTTGCTCTCCATGATGCCCTCCTTAACCTCATCAAGCAAAATATTAAGGGGTATTACTGGCCACTCACTAATGGCTGGACCATGAGATCTAGGGACGTCATGATCAGTCGGATAAAAATGCTGGTAAAATGTAACACCCATTCCTCAGAGCTAACGTAGGATAAAAGTTCTGGGAATTAATCATTTAAAAAAAAAAAGGCAAATTAACTATTTCCCGGAAAAGTTTATTATTAGATGTTTCCGCTGCCTCGCATAATTTATCTCTTGTTTCCTTGTTGTGAGGGCTGATCTATAACTAGATCTTAAGCTTTGTATTAGTGCTACATTCCTGGGCTTATAACTAAGGGCTTGTTTAAGTAATTTGGATGCGAGGGCGCATGTATGATTAAACAATTCTCTTCTCGGCATAGTTTTAGCTTTAGGTGGAGCAGTCAGTATCTCTTCAATGGCTCTATTAATTGTACATCAATTCAATAACAACATTGTCGGATTAATATCAGTGTTCAAACAAGATGACCGCTCTTGACCACATTTTCTGGTAATATGGTGCAAAACTAAAGTTGGGTCTACTCCGGCCCATTAAGTACTTGTTCCATTTGGCCTATTTGGGGTGATGTTACCAACAATGTCTTGTTGGGTTGCGAATTATTTACCTCATAATAATGTTGACAATATAATACAGTTGGTTCACTGAGCAACAATTGAACGATCCTCATTGTAGGAATGAAAAAAGCAATCCTATAGGAAATTAACATATGATCAATCACTGATTTAGCATTCCTTCCAGTAAATGTGAGGATCACCCCTCCACTACAATCCCAGGCACATTCTAGCAAATCCAGATCAAAGAGTTTAGTGCTTCTCCATAACTGTTATGTGGAAGTGAATATAGTAATTCCCTTCCTCACTCAAGAGCCCACATACTTTGCTCATGGATAGTGAATATTAGAGTCCCCTGCCCACTTAAATACAGGGTTAGTGTTCATCTGGCCAATCAAATTATTGAGCCCCTTTTCCAGTTCAAAAACTATATTGCAACGGGTTGAATCAAAAACCTTATTATAAAAATTAACCAGGAGGACATCTCTTCCATCATTATATCTCATCCACAGGATCTGTGTATGTACACCTATTGTTACTGCTATTTTAACAACACCTGGGAATTTATTTGAGATTAAAATTAAGAAACCTCCTATTGCCTGCCGGTGAAGGCAGTGCCGGTAAACACTGCAAAGTAAATAAAAACTGGTTCAGTGCTCCAGGTCCCTTGTAAACAGATTATATCATGTTTATAAATGAACTCTGTCCATCATAGAAGATCCTTTTTGCTTGACAACCCTGCTATATTCCACGTGACAATTGAATACCCATTCACCAGTAAGTTACAGGTGTTTTCATTGAGGAATTCACATAAAATTAGATCATCCCTACTTGCTAGTGGGGTCTCTTCCAATACACACTTTGTATTTGTAGAACAATTGGGGATAGTTGTCACTGCCTTATCAGTTGTAGGTTTGCCATCTACCGGTGACCCTTCTCCATAATAATCGGCACTAAGTCAATCATTGTCCTCTAATGTACGGAGGGCTTGATATCTATTTGTCACTGTTAAAGATATATTGTGGGATAGTTGGTACTACGGGGTGTGTACTATGGTACCCTCGATCAGAACTCCTTTGAGACATAGGATTCAGGTGTCTATAGAAGAAGCCAAGGGGTAACAGAAAAGAATTAGGGTCATTGTAAGTTGGTACAACTGCTCTTTCCAGAACATTTTTTCTCCAGCTTGGATGCCTAAAGTTGATAATAATAAGGTTCCCATTAAAGCTTTTTTCTAGGGGGCCAATCCAGCTCACTCTTCTTGTCAGAAGGATCTCGCTAGCATATCCCACCGGGTAGCCACAGTTCTTATTCAACCAGTGGACTACTTTGTTTTTTAGAGCATAATCAGGTTCCCTTTGACCAGGTTGTAACTGGGGCACATTTGCCATTATGGCCACGTATGGGCAACATTCTGGGGGTAGGCTTAAGGTGGTATTAGATCTATCCTCAATTGCCCTTGGCACACCAGAGTTGGTGTTTGTTGTACTCAATTTAATATACTCTAATCTATCCTCTCTAGGGGGGGGGGGGCCAGGTATTTGGCGTCTGGTTCTGTGAAGGGACACATCTACTAGGGCTATTGGTACTCCTTGAAATTGCAATGGCCCTAGCCCCCAAATCTCTGCCCGTTGCCATGCTTGGTACGTTATTACCAGGAGCTGTTACTTCTGGGCACTTTTAACCCCTTCGAGGCTGATGACGAGCTGGGCTCGTCATGGTGTAGCCTCCTCAAACACTGATGACGAGCCCAGCTCGTCATGAACAATGGGTTTTTAAAAATATCAGCATACGAGCAGAATCAGGGCAACGCGCATGTGGTTAAAGAGGGACCCCGTAGCTAAACTCATCCTTTCCGTTAGTGTACCACTGATCCTAGATATTCTTCTTTTAATATATCCAATTTGTTATAAAGGGGCTTTAATAGTTATTCTATTTTTAATTCTACAAGGGCTACAAAATTGAGTAACTTGAGGATTAGTTAGGGACCCTTATTCGGGGGGGATCACTCAGTTGAGAAGTAACGCTCTGCGGCGATCCCTTTTCGTTTTTATTATTACCATGACCCCCTGCCCTTGCCTGAATTTTTTAGCAGCCTCTTTTCCTTTTTGGTGTAGGTGAACCATTGGGTGATGGCGGTAACAATATATCGGTCAGTGTGGGGGAAGCAACTCTTAAACCCTCCACACTCTCACTTAGTATAGGGGGATGCAGTTGCTGGCTACATACGGCTTCCTTTGACTGGGCAGGTTTAGATTGTACTACACTACTGTCCTCAGCAGCCCCTTCAGGTGCTATACCTGGGCCTAGGGATAGACGGCGTTCTGTTCTGTCAATTTCGATATTAATTGCACTGACAACACAAGTACAAGATAGGCGTCAATGGTGGCACAAGGAGGTTCAACTACTGTTTTTTGTAACTTACGCTTCGCCATTTCAAGTTTAACCTCTGCATAATATCCTTATCACACCAAGCTTTGATGTACGAAGTATAAAAAAGAGCAAGGTGCAAAGACTCAAATGCAGAATACAAAGTGCAAAGTGGAAAAGTGCAGGGTGCAGAGTGCAAAAACAATGCCGAGGGTAAAGGATTTGGCCAGGTAAGAATACTTAAGATTAACAAAATAAAGTCACAGTATCAAGAGCAATACAATACAAATAACAACAGTTAATTTGATAAAATAAGATAGGCAAGTACAGTTTCAAAAAGTAAGATTGGGAGGTGACTGAAACACTGTTCGCCAACCAGGAATAAATAACCTTTTTGTGGGGATATTCGAATCGATGTTAGAGTCAATGGTCAATAATATGAATTAAAAAAGTTCAGAACAGTTGCCAGGACCTTTTGGAACCAGTTAAAAAAGCAAATGAACCTAAAAGCCTAAAAAGTAAGGACTAATGTCTTACTGCCCGTCCGCTGCAAGACCTCCCCTGTTTAGATACAATAGTTTTCTAATGCTCGATAGGATTTATCCACACTAAAAATTCTTACCCCTTAGCTCGGTCAGTTCTGATCAGTTTGTGGGTTTTATCCACCACAGTTAAACTCCTTACAACAAAACCAAGGAGGGTGGCCCAACCCTGCCGCGATCATCCGTGGATAAGCACAGACGTGCCCGCCCTTGGCCTAGGCTTAGCCTGAGCACGTCCCGCGCTGTGTGTGTCCCGCAGTGATTTAAGTACCTCCGAGCACTGGTCATAGGATGTTGGCGCCTCCAGGTGCTATAGATTCTGGGCACTGTAGGCACCAAACAGTTGCGAGCAGCAATACTTAGACACTTCATCACAAGGATGTTTAGGTAGTCTCCTGTACACTAAAGGAATGTGCCTAGTGATCAAACCCTAGCCAATACTGCATACAGTCCTGCACACACCTTTCCACTTGGGTGTTCATTTGTGGCCACCAATAACTAGCATGCAAATATTTCTTTGGTTTTTACACTGCTCATGTGTCCATTATGAGCTAACAATATCAACTTTTCTCTTATCGAATGTCTCAATAAGACACCAACATCCAATGGAAGGTCATTTTTCACCATGTAAAAAACTTTTCCCATAGCACCGGTATTTCCAGTCTCACCAGCCCCTACCATTTTACTCAATGCTTCATTTCCCCAGTTCCCTCGTCTTTTTGTTCATGCTTTATTTAACATATTCAAAAATAAAGAGTTAAAGGGTAGGAAGAAAGAGAGAAGGGGAGGCGAGGCCCAAGAAACACAATACAAGCTACATACACAAGAGAACTTGACAATGTTACAATATTTCACTTTAAACATTCTGTTACAGAGGATGAGGAGGAACAGTCACTGATAAGTATATTGCCAGGTTGAGTAATGGTCAACTAGAGATAAAAGGGTTCACCGAGTCTGGGGTGGGTTAAGAGTCAGTGAGCTGGCTGGTGGGATGAGGGGTTTGTGCTTTGTTGGGTGAGTGGGGGAACAGCGATGGTGAGTTGGTGTCCACGGTAAGTAAATAAGTAAGAAGGGGTTGTTAGATGTCTTTTGGTCAGGCAGAGGGTGGTTGTAATGTAGAGTAAACGTCACTCGTCAGAACGCAGTAAGTCATACAACGGAGACAGGCAGTCGCGGTGGGGAGCGCCCTGACACCCCAGTGTATTAAGATCTATCTCTTCGCTAATAAGAGAGCAATTGCAGTGTACCTACAGTAGCTCATTGGAACCGTTGAGACATTGCCTAACAGTGCCAAAACAGGAGAGTGATTCAAAGCTAGCGAATCATCTGTGAAAGAATGTTGAATACTGCCTCCCAGTATGTGGCAATGATTGGGTATGGCCAGGTCAAGTGAGCAAAGTCTGCCTCATAGAGCAGTGTGAGGGTCTGGAGGGGTGGCTTACGGGCGATGCTCCAGTTCCACCTACAACACATTTTCATCTATGTAAATTGTAAATTGATACTTGTATAGCGCACTACTCACCCGCAAGGGTCTCAAGGCGCTTGTACGAATATTGCCGTGGAACCCATCCTGGCTTTCCCTGTGAGGTGTCCACTCCTGGGCACCCCCAAGGTGGAGGCCAGGCATCCTTAGCGTTGTGGGGGGTGTTGTGGAGATTAAGCAAGCTATTGCCCAGAGTTGCAGAGTGGGACTCCATGATTGGAATAGGCACCGAGGCGAGAATTATCAAGTCCGTGGAATTTTTTGAGCCCAAGACCCGCCGAGGCAGGTAATTGAACCCTGGTCCCGGGCTAGACCTCTGCATCAGGGTCTGCCGCTCTAATCATTGAGCCACACTTCTCCACGTGGCTCAATGATGCCCTTTCCATGAATTAGCATACTTTAATTTCAACTTCATTGATTACTTCCTTACCCTCTTCCAAATCACCTTCTTCTCCATTTATTTTAACTAGGTGAGAGAGAATATTTGCAGAAATATATTTAACATCATCTATATATGTACCCACACATTGTAATTCTGGCAATGAAATCACCCATCTTTAAATATGTGATGAAATGAAATCTAAACCCTTCCTCATGAACACCTCTTTCAGTGGTTTGTGATCCGCACAAGTTTAAAAGAAGGACTCAGAGTTCATTATCTTTGGGAAACTGTTTGGGATCCAAATAAACTGGGGAAAGTCCTGTTTCTTCCCGCTGACAACATCTGTAGAAGGCTTCTCCCTAGACTATCCACTGGAGTGGTGTGATGAAGAATTGAGTAATCTAGGTATCCGTGTTACCAGGGAGAAAGAGGAGCTGATGCGGCTTAATTATGGAACTGCACTAATTCGCATTGTGGACTGTGTTGCCCGCTGGATTACATTACTGCTCTCTATGGCCGGTCGGGCTTCCCTGATTAAGATTGTGATACTCCCCCAATTGCTTTACCTTTTCTTAAAATGGAGCTGATACGACTAGTATGGGGAGATAAGCAACCAAGGTTACAATGGGATGTTCTTGTAAGGCCTTATTCGAAAGGGGGGTTTGGGAATTCCAGACTTTGAGCATTACTATATTAGCAAGCAGGCCCAATATGTGTTCTTTTGGGTGAATCAACCGAAATATATGCCACAAGCGGCCGAACATTGGCTTGCACACTCGATACCGATCAAAGGTGCACTTTATGCTGTTCCAGGTGCACACGAGAAGACACAAACCAATGTTAATGCTACGATCACGGCGTGGCGACGCATTGGACAACTGCTGAGGAACCCCTATGACCTACTCCCTGCTGTTTCCGCTTGCCAGACATGCCCATTCTCCAGGAAACAGTATTTCATAACTTTAGGGACCGAGTTGGAATTAGTACCTGGGGTGACCTGCACAGCGACGGGCAGTTTCTGGATTCTGGGAGTGTATTTCGGGACATACGACAGACCCCGCTTGACGTCTTCTTGTACGTAAGGGTTAGACAGGGAGTCAGGTCTCTAACTCCGGAATTCCCGGTTGAACCCCCAACACTTGCACCACTGCACCTAATCCTCCAAAATACGACGGCCAAGCGCCTTGTTTCATCTATATACCGCATGGTTCACACACAGAGGGAAGTACTGACCATGCCGTCCTGCACACGCTGGGGGGAGGAGCTGGGCTTTCCCCTGACAGATGATCACTGAGAATATTGCTGCTCGCAGACTGAGCGGGTTTCGGCTAGCAGTAGGTTGCAAATAATTCATTATAAATACCTGCATAAACTATATTATACACCAGTCAAGTAAATATAAGCTACAAGACAGATGTGAAAGGTGTCATGCCCCGAGCGCTGATTTTTTGCACCTGGCCTGGGATTGCCCAGGGGTGTGTGACTTTTGGAGGCATGTCTTCGAGGCCTTGACTTTGATCACAAATACGAACATCGAGCCTACGCCATTGACGGCCTTGCTGGGGTATGTTAAACATGTGTACGTAACGCATCGCAAATATGCAGCCCTTGCACTACTCATGGCCAAAAGACGTGTGGCCTGTAGGTGGGCATGGGAAGGGCGCCCAAATTTAAGATCTGACTTGATGACATGATTTACTGTCAGGAACAACTTACCAACTATGCCGAATTGTTGCCCAGTTCTTCCAGGCCCAGGGATATTTGTTCACCACTAACATGTTGCCTATTGGCGCACCCACGTGCACCTCCACTGGCTGCACCATAGGGACTGGTTCCTCCATAAAAATTTCCGAAAAAACTGTATAAATGTCATGGGAGCTTGTTGTGAGGAGATGCAAATCCCTGCTGTGTAATACAGGCAATGTGTCTTGGAACAGATGACTTATCTGTTACGTATTTAGGCAAATAGCGCCAACAGACCAATGTAACCATCAAGTCTTATTGAGTGATAGAGTATGAGATGCCCTCATGGACGAATGTATACCATCGGATATCTCGGTAGAAAAGAAACGTAAAAGATATGTGATGCATGTAATGTCATTTTAGATCTCTGTAATTGCATGATGATATGACTAAGGATACTGTGTCGACTACTGGCAGAATTCTAACCTAATCTTCTTGTTTGCAAAAAAAAACAATAAAGAAAGTTAAAAAAAAAAGTTTAAATGAAGGACCCCAAATAGTGAAATTTCCTCAATGCCCAGTATACTGGGAGAGCCTCTCTATCAATAATTGAATAATTAATTTCTGAACCCCTTGAACCATGTGATGAATACACAATCAGTTATTCTACTTACACATTTAGCGCTGGCATCTGTCAGAATGATAGTCTCCTCCACAGGCACCAATGCCTGCAAGCAAGGCATACACATCAGGTCATTTTCGATACTAATAATCTCCTTTTTCCACTTTTCACTCTCAAAAAAATCAACTTTCTTTGCCAATGGAGCTCTTAAATCTACTGCAATTTCTGTCCGATTTTTTTTAATAAATTTGCTGTATTCTTCAACCATGCCCAAGAAAGAAATCAATTCCTCTTTGTTAACTGGACTAATTAAATCCACAATAGTATCCACTAGATCTTTTTTAGGAATGAATTCTATACCAGAGATGTGATGGCCTATATAATTTACTTCTTCAACCTCAAGCTCACACTCAGCTTTCTTTAACATTGACCCTGGCTGTGACACTCTTTTTAGACACCGACAATCTCTTTCACTATGTTCTTTCACATTCCCACCAAAGACTAACAAATCTTCCCACCAAAGATGAATAAACTCAAAATCATCTAGTCTTAAAATCAACCCAGCTTGTGCCAATCTTGTGAGAACCTGAAACACTTTTTCATTATGTTCTTCCACACTCCCACCAAAGATTAAAAAATGATCCCACCAAATATTTTAAAAATCATCCTTTTAAACTGTCCAGAACTTTAGACTGCTTCCTTTGAAACACTGATGCTGCCGATATAAGGCCAAAGAGCATCCTCTTAAATCTGTATGCACCCATAGGAGTAATTATTAAATCTAGTGATGATTCATTTAATTCTCTCTGGTAATAAGCTAAAGTAAAATGTAAGATTGATAAATTTTGCCACAGTTAGTGGAGTTTACATTTCTTATATATTTGGTGAAGGAAACTTATCTACCACCACCTTTCTATTCAGAGCCCTCTAATCATTTCACAAATAAATACCTTCTCCTGATTTTCTGGCCATAACAACAGGAGACAACAATGATGTCACTTCTATTGATTCAATTTTGCCCAACTACACCAATATTTCCAATTCAATCTAGACAAGTTCTTGTATACTGAGTGGAATTCTCCTTATCTTGGCCTCAACTGGAGGAGCATTTTCCTTACGTTTGATGTGATGTTTGTACCCTAAAAAACACCCCCAACTGGTCCTTAAATAAAGGTTTGTACTCATCCTCAAAAGAACATCTTGATGTTTGAATCACATTTATCTGAGCCTGTAGACATTCATTTGGGTCCATCTTAACCCCAAGTAATTTCTGAATTGGTCCTCCAATCAGATTATTGCCATTAACCGAAACCTTTACCTTCAGTATTATGAGTTCAAGCCCAATTTTGTCAATTAAAGTAGCCCAACATTTTAATTGGAACCCACTCATATGCCCCAGGCTGTCCATACACTTTCAACAGTAACATGCTTCCCTTGCAATTACTCTCAAACACGCCCTTGGAGACAAAGGTTACGTTGGAACATGAATCAAATCTCAAACGAGCTTCATGTCCATTGATCATGACTCTCTCAGAGGGATGAACATGGTTGGCTTTTCTTTGTCTTGCCCCATCCCATCAACAGTACTAAACATGTCTTTGACTTAAAATATGATTTCTTTAGATTTCTTCTGCAGCATCTCCCACAAGCATTGCAGTTAGCATGCAGAGCAGGACTGTTGTTTGAATTTGCTCTATGCTCTAATCGTCAACACCTAAAATGGGTACCGGGGAATTTCAATGTTTGCTCATTTTCATTATTTTTCTTCTTCACTACACAAACACGCCCCTCTACTTTGACTTTTTGGTTTACTTGTTTACTTGTGCTGCTCAACTCAGTAACACATTTAACCATGAGTTTCACCCTTTTTTGCAATGTTGATCACCCTCTCTAGAGGTGGTTCATCTTTTAACCATAACTCCTCCTTAATTGTATCACTTCCACATTTTAGCACAAATTGATCCTTATTCTTTTTTCCACATTACCACCAAAACTGCACGTTGCAGCTAATTTCCTTAAGCTGGTTAAAGAGGCTTCTTCTGATTCATCCTTCCCCAGTTCTCTTAATCCAGAGGGGTATCTTTCCATGATGGCAGTTATCCATGGAAGATAGTGTTGATCCAATTTCAACATACAAACCTCCTATTAAATTAGGTTCCTTTGCTCCTCAGCACTTAATTCTGCTGAACTTTCCAACATCTCCTGTCCTTCCCCTCCTAAACAATATAACAAGAGTGAGCATTTTCTTTCCACACTTAAGTTGGTTCCACAGACCCTTGTATAGCTTTCCATTTGCTCCATTTTATAGGAGGATTCCCAGGAATATTAAAAAAAAACAATTGAGGAGGTGTTACATTTTGCATCTTTACCACCATAACTAATGTAACCTTTCAATTTTGAAGCAAAAAGCAGAAAAAAAGTGTGCCTATCACTGATGGACAGGCAGAGTAGTTTCGACTCTACACCTTTAACACGGATGGCTCAAAAAACATAAACTATACACATGCAATACACGTTCCCTTTTACCAAGTGTGCCTGTCACTGATAAAACAGGCAAAACGTGTCTATGTAGGAATGAATGCCATTTTTCGCTCTTAAATTTCTTTACAAAGTATGACTGCCACCTGCAGACTGGGGTATCTTTTTTGGCGTACTATGCTACAATCCGAACGATATATTTATAAATTTGTATCCAATGTATTGGGCATGTTGATATAATTACTCCACTTTAAAATAGTTGCCAAGATTATTCGACGCACCTTTTGTAGCAGACCTTGCTTTTTTCACAAACATCTCCTCCTATGGGCGCTGACCTTACACATCATTTACCTTTGCAGCCAATGGTGCTTGCATTGCTAATCAACTGAAAAACATATTTGCTTCTCTTTCAATATGGCTGCCAATGTCTCTTGATGTTTGTTTCTAGGGTCCACTCCTGAAACATGGGTGTTCCTCACTCCGCTAAAGCCTTTTAGATCCTCCCATACGGTATCCTGTGCTCCCCACCTTTACAATACGGTCAGTCCATTGCGCAGCATGCTTATTTTTCTTTGACTCGCCACCTTTTTTACGACTTACAGTGAGTTTTCTGTTATCACTACACAAAAGATTTTTCCCTCATGATTGAGGTGCTCTGTTGTCATCACCATTACTTCTCGCACGCTCATCACAAGTGTGACATGGAAAAAACTGCTCCCACACACAAGTTTAATCTACTTCAGAGAAGCTTTATTCAGAATAGCCCAGCCAGTCGTAGGTCCAGGTCTCAACTACGCATATCTTCAAACCTCACATTCTCCTACCAACATTCTAGGATATATGTAGAACTTCTATTCAAATTTCTAAACCCCTTTAATGCATGACATTTCCACAGTAAAGTCAAGTACAACATCACGCCAAGCATCGCTAATGCAAATTAGTCATAGTACTCTCATTTCCGCCGGTAGGGTCACGCTGGTAAATATTCGCTCCAACACTCACAAGTTTCTCGCTGTAAAATAATTTAGGAGCATATCATCAACGGCCAGCGATAATTATCGCTGGCTGTGCTTAGCAATAATTTAATTATCGCAGGCTATCTCTGGAATGTATCGCCCTGGTAGCGCGTTATTAACAACGTGTTACGCTGGGGCGATACAAATTCCAGAGATAGCGAGGTTATCTCCGTTTTGCAGGGAACATCGCTGGATTCCCAGCAATGTTCCCTGCAAAACGGCGATAACCTTGCTGATACGACCCACAGGGTCGTATCAGCATAATCCACCCCAATGTTGGAGATAGGTAAGTCTGCATTTTAGCTAACAAACGTGTGCTAAAATGCTGGGGCAGCCTTGTAGATATTGCGATGTGAACATCAGCGATCGTTGCAAGGTTGTCCATTCAGGGTACGCCCACTTTGCATCTCATAAGCGATGCAATGGGAGGTGTTGGGAAAAAAGGTGCTAACATGCGATTATGCATGTTAGCACCCTCTTGTAAATAGGGTGAAAGTTTTATCTACGCTTTTTTGGCTTTTTAAGCCAAAAAAGGAAATATAAAGCCCTTGTAAATATGCCCCTTATCTCGTGCTCGGAATGGTCACAACGACCAACACATTTCGGTCTCCTCCTGAGACCTTGATCACGGGATAACCAGCACATACAAGCAGGGCTTTTTTATTTCCATAACTTTTTTCATTTCCTGTTTCAATGCAGGATTTCTGAGATATATAGTTCCTTTTTGATCAAAGTGAATATGTGCTTATTTTAAAGTGCAAGTGCAATATTAAAGTGTTGAGTCGTGCAAATGAAACAAGTTACGGAAATAAGAAAAGCCCTTCACATTTATCGTGTGCAGAGCCACCAACACAAAACACTGCTAGGCCTGCTGAGGCATACTACTCAGGTCCTGGCATTTCCCATCAAATTACTTGTTTATATATAAAAAAAACACATGGAGCCTATTTCCAGGAGGGTCCTTTTAGAGAAAGGAGTTACTTTACTAAACTTTCATAAGCACTTCACAAAGGTTGACTCAGTTTAAAGGTTGTCTCTAGGCCATTATATTGCATGAACATGAGTAAGAACAATAGTTACTTACCTGTAATCTGTGGTTCTCCAGTATTGGTGTCTTTCATAGATTCACATGCCTGAATCATTCCCCGTCGTCGGAGTGGGAGTCCCACGGTATATAAAATAGCAATAAAATGCCATAAATATGCAGTAAATACCCCTAGAGTAAACCAGGAAGTAAAGTAGCCCAGCTACAGTAGGAAAAAAACTTCCACATCTATGACTATCACAGTCATTTTGTATAGTCCAAACTACAGCCAATCAGGCGCCAGCACCCACCAGAATGTTCTCCCCAGAGGCTCAGGCTCTCAGATTTTCTCGCAAGGAGTGAAGGTAACCCAAATAGCCTAAAAGCCTCTGAGGGGAGGTGGGCGGGTTGCATGTGAATCTATGAAAGACACCAATACTGGAGAACCACAGATTACAGGTAAGTAACTATTGTTCTTCTCCAGTATTAGGGGTGTCTTTCATAGATTCACATGCCTGAATCAGAGTAGCTAGCAGTACATCCTTATCAGGCAGATAAGCATGTTTGACAGCTTGCCAGTGAATAGTATGTAACACAGTATAATTGAAAATACACATCTTGTTAACGTATAGTAAAATACAGTTCTGCAAGCAAATTTAACAAACATGGCATAAAAGAGCCTGACAGCTAAAAGGAGGTGGGAAACAGAGGCTCACCTTATTTGAAAAGGTTCCGCAGGACTGCTCGACCCACAGACGTATCTGCTTCGCTGGCTGTCTCCAGACAGTAGTGCTTGGTGAATGTATGGCGGCTAGCCCAAGTAGCCGCTCTGCAAATTTGCTGAATTGGGACTCCAGCAAACAAAGCCGTTGATGAAGCCATCGCTCTTGTGGAATGCGCTCTAGGAACTGTCTGCAGCGGTCGTCCCGCTTGCGTATGGCAAAAGGCAATGGCAGACGAAATCCATCTTGCAATTGTCTGTTTAGAGACTGCCTGCCCCTTACGAATAGTCCCGTAAGTGATGAACAGCTGATTGGAAGAGCGCAAGGAGGATGTTCTCTGTAGATAGAATTTAAGACATCTCTTGACATCCAAGGTTTGTAATGCTTTTTCTGCTTGTGATTGCGGATTAGGAAAATATGTTTTCAGAATTATAGGCTCATTGAGGTGGAATTCCAAGGGTACCTTGGGAATGTATTTTGGATTAGTGCGGAGCACTACAGAGTCGCTTGTAAATTGCAGAAAAGGCTGTTGGATTGTAAAGGCCTGGAGGTCACTGACTCTTCTGGCGGATGTCAACGCCAGTAACAATGCCACCTTCCAAGAGAGATATTTGAGGTCAGCCTTGTGAATGGGTTCAAAAGGATGGCGCATAAGTTGTGCCAAGACTACATTGAGATGCCACATCGGTGGAGGTCGGCGTATTGGAGGAAACATCCTAAAGAGTCCCTTGAAGAATTGTTGTACAACCCTGGTCGAGTACAAGGAAGTAGAACCGTCTTGCCGATATCTGGATATCGCTGCCAGGAACACCTTTAAAGTTGCGTGAGATAGACCTAATTTTGCTAAATGTAGGAAGAACGGTAGAATCTCTTCCGGTGTTGCTGAAAACGGGTGAAGCCCATTTGCCTGACACCAAATGCAGAAACGTTTCCATTTCAGACTGTAAGCCCTTATTGTGGACGTTGCCCTCGCCCTGGCCAATACCTCCTTGCATTCTTCTGGGATGTTCAAGTGGGCGAACTCCCGGTATTCAGGTGCCAGGCTGCTAATTTCAGAGATGCTGGATCTGGGTGACAGACCTGACCGTCCTGCATGCTGAGTAGATTCGGGACTGGATCTAATTGAATTGGTTTGCAGTCCGATAGCAGAAGGAGTTCCGTGAACCAATATTGGCGCGGCCATCTGGGTGCAATTAGGATTAGTCTGCACGGTTCCTTCTTGGCTTTCCGTAGAACTCTGGGTACAAGAGGGATTGGAGGAAATGCATACGCATAACTTAGGGACCAGTTCAGAGAAAACGCATTCCCTTGGGAGTCCTTTTGGGGATGTCAGCTTGCGAAGAGCTTGCATTTGCTGTTGGTCTTTGTAGCGAATAGATCTATGTCTGGGCGACCCCATAGTCGAAAGATGCGCTCCACCGTCTGTTGGTGAAGCTCCCACTCGTGAGTGGAGACCTTCGTTCTGCTGAGCGAGTCTGCCAAGACATTCTCTATCCCTGGAACGTGTACCGCTTGAAGATGTACATCGTGTTCCAAAGCCCACGTCCACAACTCCTGGGCTTCCTGGGAGAGGAGGAGAGATCGAGTTCCCCCTTGCTTGTTGACATAGTGCATGCTTGTTGTGTTGTCGGTCTTTATCAACACATTGGAGCCTTGAATGACTGCATGAAACGCCTTGAGAGCCAGAAAAATGGCCCTGAGCTCCAAGCGGTTTATGTGCCAACGCTGTTGCAGGGCAGTCCACTTGCCACTGATAGTGAGGCCCTGAAGGTGCGCTCCCCAGCCCTCGAGAGAGGCATCTGTCGTGATGGTGAGGCTTGGTGGGTCTTGGAGAAACGCACACCCCTCTTGAAGATGTCGCTTCTGCATCCACCATCTGAAAGATTCTTGCATTGTCGGAGTGATCCTGATCATATCCTCGAACGTTCCTGAGACCTGCAGCCACTGCTGGGTCAGTTCTTCCTGTAGAGGCCTCATTCTGAGGCGACAGTTCGGTAACAATGGGATGCAAGAAGAGGCCATCCCCAGAAAGGATTTGAATATCCGAACAGAAACTGACTTTTTTGACAACAGTTTTTGTGCCATGTCCCTTATCCTGAATTGTCTTTCTTCCGAGACAAAGGCTCGAAGTTCCTGAGTGTCCAAAGTTGCTCCCAAGAAGGTTTGTCTTTGTGACGGTTGCAGCTTGGACTTTTCGTGGTTGATGGAGAGGCCCAGGGACTTGAACAGGTGTAGACTTAGTTGCAGATGCGAATGAACGACTGCTCGAGAACTGGCCTTTATAAGGCAGTCGTCTAAGTATGGGAATATTTGGATTCCCTGTAGGCGGAGATGCGCCGCCACTGGAGCCAGAACCTTGGTGAAAACTCTTGGCGCCGACCGTAGTCCAAAAGGTAGAACTTTGAATTGGTAGTCCCTGCCAGCCACCCTGAAGCGCAGGAACTTTCTGTGACGTGGTAGAATTGGGATATGGAAATATGCATCTTGGAGATCTAAAGTGACCATGTGATCCCCTGCTGCCAAAAGATGCAATATTTCCTGGAGCGATAACATCCTGAATGTCAATTTCCTCAGGTATTTGTTCAGAGCGCGAAGATCTAGAATCGGGCGCCACTCTCCATTCTTCTTCTTTATCAGAAAGAATCTGGAGTAAAACCCCATTCCTTTCATCTTGTGAGGCACGCTCTCTATCGCTCCCTTCTGCATCATTATTCTGACTTGAGCAAATAATTCCTTCAGGTGAGCTGGGGGGGGTCCTTTTGGAGCAACGTTTGGGGGAAAACTCTCGAATTCTAGGGCATGACCCTTGGATACTATGTCCAGGACCCATTTGTCTGAAGTTATTGACTGCCAACTTGAGTAAAATTTGGATATTCGCCCTCCAATTTTTTCTTTTGAATAGGGCGGCGGTGGCGGCAGGTGAAAAATGTCATTGTCTTTTATCCTTTCCTCAGTAACTTGATCTACCCCTGTTTTGGGGATAGGAAGGCTTTCTTTGGTTGAAAGACTGATAGCGTTGAGTCTGGTACCTCTGGTTATTCTGCCTGTAAAAGGATTGCTGGCCATATCCACCTCGGGTAGAGGACGCTCCCCGTCCTCTCGCACCTCGAAAGGGCGGCTTTCGGAACTGAAGAGACACTAAGGATTTCGCAGTTTCAGAATCCTTCTTTATAGTTTGCAAGGCTTCTTCTACCTGAGGTCCAAACAGATATTCACCATCATATGGTAGATCTAGTACCTTATGTTGAACTTCTTGTCTAAAAGAAGTAGATCGCAGCCACCCCTGCCGGCGAAGAACTGCTGCTCCTGCCAGCTGTCGAAAGCCTGTTGAGGCCACATCCACAGCTGAATCGATAATCTCCTCCGAGATTCTTTGGCCTTCATGAAGAATCTTGAGCGCCTCAGTCTTTGAATTTTCAGGTATAAGATCAAGATATGGTGCGATATCAGACCACATTTGTCGGTCATATCTTCCTAATATGGCCAAAGAATTTGCCGCTCTAACTGTCGTAGCCGCCATAGTAGAGACACGTTTTCCAATAGAATCCAAGCGTTTGCCATCCCTGTCCGGAGGGGCCGTTAGCTGGGACGAAGGATTTCTAGCTCTCTTCTGTGCCGCTTGAATTATTACAGAGTCCAGTTTAGGCTGTCCTATAAGGCACGCTGGAGATTTGTCTGGAGCTCTGTACTTCTTCTCCAAACGTGGTAGGACTGGAGGAATGGATGCAGGTGTCGCCATGACCTTAATCCCCTCCTGCCAGATGAAATCAATGATGGGAATCGACTTAACCTGTCGCTTTGGTTGGTCTTTAAAGTCATAAAGAAAACAATCTTGCTCCTTATGCTCCATATCGATATGAAAACGTTTAGTGGCGCGTTCCATTAAGAGATGGAAGCCAACCACATCCACTGGTGGAGAAATCAAAACTGCTTGGCGCGAAGGGGAAGGTGTGTGCTCTTGATATTCATCCCACTCCGACTCATCTTGAACCTCACCTTCCTCCCTTTGTTCCTCCTCCTCCGAAGACAAAGGTTCGGCTCCTTCCACATGTACCTGTGAAGCAGGCGATGCAGGAAGCACTGGTTGCGAAGTTGGTGTTGGCACCTCAGTAGTAGGAGTAGTTGGTTCTGAGCCCGCTGGCTCTGAAGGTGGGAACCTCCTATAGTAATCGTCCAACATGTATTGGAGATTGGACAGTAAAGCCATAGGCACTTGAGTGAGTGGTATGGAATCCACCTGGGATGGCATCTGCACTTCTGGATGATCTTCCTCCTGTTCATCCTCCTTCAACTGAATATTCAATTCAGAAGGACTTGTAGCCACTCCAAACCTCTGATCTGTCTCCTCCTCACTATCCGAGTCCAAAAGACGGTCAGGAACTTGCGTCGTCGGTCTTGGTGTTACGAAGACTGTAGACGGAGACCATACTTGCAACGCGGTACAGGATGAAAGCTGCGGCGTCGACGGTGCGTTCTCCAATTCAGTGGCCGATATTGTAGGTGCCGTTGAAATTGCCGTCGACTGGATGGACTTCGTCGACGGTACATCCCTCGAGGACGGTACGCCCTTCGTGGACGGTACCCCTTTTACCGACGATATGCCCTTCGTCGACGGTACGTCCCTCGTCGACGGTATACCTTTCGTCGACGGTGCGCTCTTCGTCGACGGGACGCTCTTCGTCGACGGTATACCCTTCGTCGACGGTCTCGCCTCCGTCGACGGTATGCTCTTCGTCGACGGTATGCTCTTCGTCGACGGTATGCTCTTCGTCGACGGTATGATCGTCGACGACTGGGTGGCCGTCGTCGACGGATTGATCTTCATCAACGGGATTTTAGTCGTCGACGTGGAGGCCTTCGTCGACGGAACGCTAGTCGTCGGAATGACCTTCGTCGGCGGCAGCGCCGTCGACGATATTGTCGCTGACGGTCTTCTCGATGACGGCAAGGCTTTCAGACTCGATGTCGACGAGGAATCGCCGACGGCCGTCGTCGACGAGATAGGCCTTACCGTCACGTAAACCATAGTTGGGGAAGACGAAGCCGTCGTCATAATCATAGACGCTTTAGGCGATGAGAAGGTCATCGTCGACGTGGATGACGCATCGGCGGAGGTCTTCGTCGACGAGCTGACAGAGGAAGGCGTCTGAAAAGATGAGTCCTGAGAAGAACTCTTGACAGTTTTTTGAGGCAGGTTCTTGGCGGGCTTTTTATGAGACGAACTCTCCACGTCTTTGCCTGAAGAGGCAGCCCTTGAACATGAAGGTTTGTCAGAACCTTTTGGTGGTTGATTTTTCTTAGCAACCTTAGCCTCAGAAGATGGTTGATGTTCAGACGCAGGCCTCTTCCTAGACACTGAAGTGGAACCTGAGGCAATACTGTCAACATCAGACACAGCTTTATCAGAATTCTTTAGCTTTTGTAGCCACAAAAGCAATCGACCTTCCCTGTCTCTCTGAGTCTTAGGAGGAAATTTCCTGCAGATCTTACAGTCTTTGACTAGATGATCTGGGTAGAGACAATATATACATTTCTCATGAGGATCCTCTTTAAAAAGCCGGAGCTTACCACAGGATTCGCAGGCTCTGAAAAGAGACTTCCTTGAAGACATTTCAACTGGAAAGTAGAGAAAAATCCAAAGAAACTGAGCAGAGCTCAGGGAGACTCCCTTCACACGACGTGCGGTAGAAAATCTGAGAGCCTGAGCCTCTGGGGAGAACATTCTGGTGGGTGCTGGCGCCTGATTGGCTGTAGTTTGGACTATACAAAATGACTGTGATAGTCATAGATGTGGAAGTTTTTTTCCTACTGTAGCTGGGCTACTTTACTTCCTGGTTTACTCTAGGGGTATTTACTGCATATTTATGGCATTTTATTGCTATTTTATATACCGTGGGACTCCCACTCCGACGACGGGGAATGATTCAGGCATGTGAATCTATGAAAGACACCCCTAATACTGGAGAATTTTTGATATCTGTCTCATTATATACACATTAGTGTTTAGATCTATTCACTCTAGGTATTACACACGTGTCACACATAAACACCCTGAAAAAAATGGAAATGTCAATTATTTGAGATCATTATTATATATGGCAGAAGACCAGGCTTTGAATCACCAGTTGTAGCACAAGCTGAACATTCCACCCTGGCCACACGCTGAGGCGCAGCAAGCTACCACAACAAAATAGATGCATTCCAAATAGAAGCCTAATTACATCTTTACAGTCTTTCTTAGCATTCATTGATTCCACAGATATCAGCATCTTCCAGGTTTAGCTGTTTAAGTTCAAGATCCTTTCATTTCAAGTGCCCTACCGTATGACCTTCAACTTACATATAATCACCGTTCCTTCAGGAAATCTCCTAAAAACCAACTTTTAACATGATTTCCTCAACTTTTGCATACTTTCTCTCTTTTCCTTGGGTGATGATGCACTAAAATAACCATTTAAATAAATAAACAAGAGCCTAGGAACCAGATGAGACTATCTGGAAGTATCTAACCAGGTGCTTCTTTTGCCACTGTTTGATCTACATGTGACAAAAGTGGTTTGAATCGCTGACTTGGGGAGTGTCCTTAAATTAAAGCACTTTATATTAAGGTTAGATTGTGCATATACCCCAATTCAGTTGCAGCGTTTTTGGGGACTGTTCTTTTTTGACTTGGCACTGTTTGTTGACTCTCTGCCAAAATCAAGTTTCATGCTTTTTATTACAAGGTTGCCCAACTAGTAAGCTGTCTCCAGCAGGCACACTTTTCTGCGCTCCTCTGAGCCACTGGTTTTTGATGTAAGTTCCTCCTGCAGGCAGGCTCTTCTCAGGACATGAGTATCAAATGTGTATCACAATATTTGTGCTATATAAATCTTTTAGATCGCATTAAGCACCAACATCATCAGGTCATTCCATACTACCAAATGTCTTATCTAAACAAAGAAAATGTTCCATTTGTTATATGTCTTAGTTAGGCCCAGGGAGAAATGCTGCCATTTTTACCATATACACATTTCCCATGTTGCCTTCTCTTTCAGACGATGACTTCTAACACACATTTGCATGCCTGACAATGTAGGATCAGTTTCTCTGAACCTACATTGCTTACAGATTCTTAGTACGAACATTATCATCATCTTGACTCTGGTTTGGCGGCTCTTCAACTGGCCGTGGCCACTCCCTCAGCGGCTGCCATAGGGGCTGGAGGGCTACCGATTTGCATCATAAACCTGCTACGAGGTGTGCCTCTGGGAACATCATCTGCAGTTGCTGGGAATAGAAATGTTTCATTTACCACTTAGAACACATAAACAATTGGCTATTCTGTTGGGTGGGAACTTTTAATTCTGCCTGCTTTTAACATCTTAAATTGGTTTTTATTAGGTTTTATATTTTTGGATCTTAATGTCTTTCTGCGTGCTTCGTTTTTTTCTAACTTTATGATTGCCTTTTTCAAATTGCTTTTTGGATATATTTTATAATCTGCGAGGGATCTCCAACTTGTTACCTTGATGGGGAACTGCATTCTTTCTCTTCAGGTAATAGGGTTGGATCATCCAATGGGGATTCCTGGCAGAACACATACATACAACTCTAGGCATCTAGGTTAGGGAACGCATAGTAGGAGTACTATATATATCATATATTGTTTTATATGTCTGTAAATATACACTTCTGTTCACTGTCCTTATATTGCTAATCACTTTCATCTGCTTCTGTCTATTGATCATTGCAGCACATATATTCTATCATGTTGGGTCAATAAATATTGAAAACACCCCACTGTGTATTCCTTCTGTACTTCTCTGAGAGAAAGAGAGCACGAGTGACTGAGAGAAAGGGTTCTAGATCTGTTGCAATGATGCCTGGGGGAGCTCAGAGTTGTCATGTTCTGTGGTTGCCAAAATCATGTCCTGCCTGTCTAGGTTTAGGGATGCATATGATGGCACTGTGGGCTAGCTGGTCTCTAGAACAACATATTCTGTGGGGGTGCACACAATCAGTCTGGCACCTTCCCTACATATATGTTGCCGAATAAACATGCAGTTCCTCCTGGGGAGTAGGGAACTACACAAGACACTCAGTTTTCATTTCTTCAACATTCCAGTGATTAAACACTTCTTGGGGGGCATTACAAGTGTGTCCTCTGATTAGGATACTTGCCTCTATTGGCGCTTCATGTAGTTCGGATCAAGTTAGCGGTCATCCTTTGGAACCAATTCAATATGCATCCTTGCAAGACCTTTCAAAAGCCCTCTTGGCTGCAGCCACTTTCAATCACTGAGTATGTAGAATACTGGCTCGTTTGTTCAGGAACCGTGTAAGTTCTCAATTCAAATGAAGACCTAGCCTTTCTGTCACAAGTGGCCTCGAAGCCTAATATTAATAGATTTTCTCATTGAAGACAATTTTTCAAAATTCTGCTAAGTGGAGTGTTTTTTTACATACAATGAATGTAAGACGGGTATTACATTTGTTGTAAGGCCAACAGAATATTCAAACGTTGCTGAATTCTACATTCATGCAAACATGGCTGTTCTTTTAAGCACATCTATATTTGAACTAATAGTTTCTTGCCTACATCACGTTTATACATGATTGACAACCTCCTTCCCGAAAAGCCCAAAGAGCATTTCATAAGGCAAAATACTGTTACTCTATCCCTATTCCTATTGCTGGCAATTGTTGACTCAAACTGTTGGAATGTTCCGACATTTACCAGACACCGCTGTCTGGACTCGGACTCAAAAACTTATACCCGATTGAGCCTGGCCGCCTTGTGGAACCTGTTTGGTTACCACATACTACCTTTCTACGTGAATTGTGCTGCTTCTTATTAGGTATTTACTAAGCATGGGCGAATTTTGCGAATTCGCGATCCGCGAATTTGCGGATTTGCAAATTCGCGATCCGCAAAATTCGCGAATTTGTGTGAATTTGCGTATTTTTGTTTTTTTGCGTGTTCGCTGGGTTTTTGCGTGTTCGCGGGGTTTTGTGTGTGTTCGCGGGGTTTTTTGCGTCTTCGCGAGCCGCTTGCATAGCGAAGTTACCCATGCAGTCGTTTATGGGAGAGGGAGAGATAGATAGATAGATAGATAGATAGATAGATAGATAGATAGAGAGAGAAAGAGAGGGAAAGAGAGAGGGAGAGAGAGAACTAGAGAAAGAAAGAGAGGCTGGATCTCTGAAGGGCCAGATTTCTGAGTTGCCCCTACAGAACATACAGCTTTTTATTTTTAGCAAAATGCATATGAAAATTGTGCTGTAAAGATCTCTTTTAGTTTAACCCCTCCTGAAAACTCAAAATGGGTGTATTTGCCATCCTCTCCCTTCTTCCTGTTTTTTATATCTGTAAGTGCTTCCTGATGAGGTTTAATTCCTTGGACAGGTGCCTCGTTGCCTACTTGTAACTATTCTCTGACCCTGCTTCAAGGGTCAGAGCAGGGTCAGAGAATAGTTGCAAGTAGATAACGAGGCGCCAGGAAGCAATTAGCAGCAGGTGTCCAAGTTGAAGTTAATTTGTTTGTTACCCTTTTGTAAAAGGTTACAAAGAAATTAGGTTCAACTTTTGCACCTGCTGCTGTAACCCTTGCTTGGCTGAAAATTCGTCCCCGCTGATTCGCGGATTTTACCGCGATTTCGCGAGATTCGCGGATCGCGAAATCGCGGAAAATCCGCAAATTCGCCTGCGAAACGGATTTTACGCCCACCCTTAGTATTTACTTCCAATTTCAATGTCAATGTCAATGTCAAAACTCTTTATTATCGGTTAAAAACCATAAAATCACATGTATGCATACATTTAAAAAAACTATTCATATAAAACAAATATTACATACAAGTTAACGGACCAAGGTCCTGAATAGTTTAGATAAAAATATAAAAAATGTTAGAACGAGGCAGGATCCTGTACAAGTTAAAATCAGAAAGAGGAAAGTTAGTCCCTGGGCTTATAGTAAAAAAGGGCCTTCTAGGTTGCACAAATTACAGAGGGGTAATAGGTATTTACTTCCTACTTTGTTCATCCTTAGCAATGAAAATACCATGATGAAGAATTAAATGTTACTTACTCGTAGTCCTAGTTTTTTATCATGGGACTTTCGTTGAAATATAAAGTACCCAGACAGTTGAAGAGAGCCGAGTGTCATGATGCACTAACCTGGCGCTCAGAATCCAACAGGAGCATTACACTCTTTCATCTCTTAAAGCCTCTACCAGTGACCACACATACAGGAATAATAAGTCAAACGGTATAAACGGGAAAAGGAAATGTGATAAGCGAGGAAGTAGAGTTACTGGGCTCCCCCACTCTGACTCCCCACCTCGGTTCATAAAGGATGTCTGCAGGATGGAGTGAACATCTAGAAGGCAAGGAGGTATCTTAAATAACTTGCCATATAAAGTTCTGAGCTTAACTGTAACATGAAAATGATATTGTAATTCCTGAAAACTAATCATACAAAGGAGGAGTACCTCACATATATTCACTAACACATCTCCGTAAGACCTGCAACACAGCTTCAAGCTTCGTCTCTATGCATGCTCTGTGTAAGACACGATTTAGTTTCTTGACTTTTGTAGAACTGCAACAATCAACAATATCCATGCCCTGCTGTTCCTTTAAAATGCTTATTGTAATTTTTACACCTGTTCTTGTCAGGATTACATTTCCAACCTAACCTCTTCCAGGGGATAGGTGTTGTTGAATACCATTAAATATGTTAGTTTGTGTGTGTGCACAAACTGACAGCATAGTTCAACTGTGGAAGTACCGATTCACGCCTACTTCCAGCCCCTATATGTAAATTGGCGGGGAGATGGTAAAGTCAAAGACTCGCCTGAATACAAACCTTGATATATATGTATATCCCTAACATACTCAGAGAGGCTATTATCAAAACTCTGATATAATGCAAACAGCATGGCACTACAATGGAAACATGGATCTTCCTTTCTTTTCTTTTATAGCACACGTAGATTTCTGAAGCACATAGTTTTGTTGAAGAAGACATTTAATACAAATCCACTATCCTGTATCGTCTACTTTCCTCTGGCATTTGGTAGTTCAGCAGTTCATAAAGGATCACTTCAGGGCCTGAAAATGCAAAAACAAGAAAGTAAAGTGTTTTTTAGTTCGTTTTATGGATGAGGAGGGTGTTCCACAGTTTGCGGGCTTGGACTGAGAATAAGTGACTTGCGATTTGGGTTGTTGAAAGGTAGAACATTGAGTTGTCTAGAGAGATGAAACTGAAATGTTTGTTGAGGGTATGTTGGTCCTAATCTGTAAAGCACTAGGTGCCACAATAGAAGGAGCAATGCAATTTCAGGGAACAGTCTAGCCATTGTCTTTTGCGTACACTGTCATTTGTTTCAGAGTTCTGGGCTCCTATAAACCAAAGTTGGAGATATATGTGGAGTCCTTATTAAGTCCTACATTGTGATAGCATGTATTCAGGTCTAGTTCAGAAAACCATGATGCACAATTAATGCCTGCAAGTATGATTCATAGCCCATGACCACCCAGATGCAAACCTGTCTCAACAGCTTTCGATTTTGTTGACACCTATAGGAGTCACACGATAATGTACATCCCTATCTTTCACATTGATCCTCCGGTAATGCAAATCCTGCAGTTTGTTCAACTTATGGGCATGAAATGAGATGTGACTTTGTTATAAGGTGATCAAAACTGTTGTGTTCTGAGCACATAACACAACAGTTTTGATTTCAAATATTACCACCTTAGCTCTAGAGCACCCAAGTAAGTAAGAATTCAAAATGTCTTAAAATCAATAGCATCATTAACAGATAACAGAGCAATAACAAGAGCCTATACATCAGAACAAGCAGCAGAAGTGTATGGCTTAATCAGTGAAGTCAGTAATCTGCAGGCGCATAGTGGATCTATAGGATAATTGGAATTTACAGCTAAACGTGAATTAAACCAGAGACTACACGCTTCTACGTTGATTCAATACCACAAGGTCAAACGGATCCCCAGAGGACTCAGATTATCAATTAAACCCATACTCTACCGTTTACAAAACAATCCTCAATTTATGGAAAAATGGTACCAGATATTAAACAAATGCTCGCTGGATTTAATCCTTCTTATTATCGAGGAACTAGCGAAAACCATTGATGAGCTTAAAACAGAAATCTCTACCATACGATCGGATCTTGCTGAGAGAATGCCTGAAGATGAACTAGGCAGATTTTTGAATGACCTCAATATCAAACTGGATGAATACAGGAAAGAATTACAGGAGACCAAATTAAGAAAGTTCAAACGTGATACAATAGACTATAAGCTGAATGAAGCATACACCTGGGCAGAGGTGTATGCCCAAAGACGCTTTACTCGATGTCCAACTACGACCTCCTCAGAGGAAAGTCTAGCCACAGATAAGGATATTGATTCATCTCGAGTACCCATCAAAATAACTCATCCACCAGGTGCAACTCAGGCAGAAAAAGCTAGTACTTCAGGACCACAGGTGTCTTTTTTACCCCAGGTCTCGGAAACAGACCGTCCACCAGAGCAGGAATTAACAAAAAAACAAGGAGAGGAAAAAGAAAAAGAGAAATCCAAAAAAGGATTACGGAGCCAGGGGAAACCCTCGTAATAAACATTTCTAAGTACCCTTTGACAATTCATGAAGAGAGAATTTTGAATAAAGGCATAACATTCATTCCCACGCATACAGGCTCTAAATTTGAAGATGAAATCGCTTTCTATAAATTTATGAGAAACCTGAGACTGAGGAATTTTTTTGACAACGTTGTACCCAAAGATGAAAATCAAACAACCAAAAAGATAGAAATTTTTCGACCAAAAAGCACATTTGAAGCACCCACTTCACACAAGACATTGGATCTTTTTGAGACCCTGGTAACGAAGGATTTGAAAAAATTAAACTACAGACAAAACAAGAAAATTCCCAACAATTTTAACAGATTGGAAAAAAGCATATTGACTCAATTAGGCAAAAAAACGGAGCTAACCTTTCAAAAAGCGGATAAAGGTGGAGCATTAGTATTGATGGATACTGAATTCTACCAGAGGAAGGTTGAAGAACATGTGAATGATACCAACATTTATTTACTGTTGCAACAAGACCCCACAGTTGAAATACAAAGGATACTATAATCACTGATAGATAAAGCCATAGATGAAGACTGGATTAGACCGAATATGGCAAAATTCCTCATGGTAAAAAATCCTAGCAGACCAAAAATCTACATGTTACCTAAAGTGCACAAATCATTGGAAGATCCACCTTTTCAACCTATTGTGTTGGGTTGCAACTCAATTTTTGAGCCAGCAGGACAGATAATTGACTATTTTTTGCAACCTTTCATCCAAAAATGGCACACCAATATACAAGACACAACGGATTTCCTACTCAAGTTGGCGACAATACAATTAAAAGTTGGAAGAGAATATATTCTGTGTACTATAGATGTTGTGTCATTGTACACCTCGATTGGGCATACTGATGGACTAGAGGCTGAAGAATGGATGTTGTTACAACACCCAGAAATTGAACTGAACCCGGTATTCTTACTTGAGCTTACACAGTTTTGCTTACAAAACAGCTACTTCAGGTGGTCAGACAGATTTTACATGCAGCTTAACGGAACATCAATGGGCTTTACTGGGGCTCCAGTATATGCCAATACCTACATGGCCAAATTTGAGGAAGAGCATATCTTTGCACACAAAGATTGGACTGACAATCTTGAATTCTTTTGTCGCTTCATTGATGATATTTTTTTAATATGGTCCGGTACAGAAGCACAATTGAACCAGAATATACTGATACTGAATTCAAGGAATCCACGGATTCAAGTCACATACACAACAAGCAGATCTAAGATTGCATATTTGGATGTGAACGTAGAGCTAGAGGGAGAATGTATCAACACTTCACTCTATCGGAAACCCACTGATAAAAACAGCATGTTACATTTCCAAGGTTTTCATCCTCAGAATCTATTGAAAAACCTACCATATTCACAATTCCTAAGGATAAGGAGAATAGTGACCGATCAAAAGGCATGCATTGAATATATCAATGAATACAAGGAAAACTACAAAAAGAGACGTTATCCCACAGAACTGCTTGAAACAGCACAAATCAAGGCACTTGAAAATAATCGTATATCTTTGCTATCTAAACCACAAAAGAATGTACAGAGACGCAACGTGTTTGTTTCTAAATATTCAACCAACTCGCAAAAGATCAAAAATATTATTCACCAAAGATGGGAACTCCTACAACAGGAAAATGATTTCCAGAACAGTTTCACTGATAAACCTCTATTCGCTTACACTCGCTCCAAGAATTTGAAAGAATTGCTGAAGCAAACAGAGATTCCTAGAAAGAAAGATTTCAAAGGGATGAGGAGATGCGCAAATTGTGTGCATTGTAATAATGCAATTGTTGGCAATGAAATTACCCACCCACAGTCAGGAAGAACTATCAAATTAAAATTTGAAGGTGACTGCAATAACAGCCAAGTCATATATACTATCAAATGTCCATGCGGGCTTTTATATGTAGGAAAGACTGAGCGAAAACTTAAAATACGTATATCAGAACACAAGAGCAGAATACGTAATAAATCCATGACATCACCCTTAGCTACACACTGGCAAGAAAAAAAGCATTCCATAGCTCAACTGAGATTTACAATTCTTGAAATTGTGTCATTAAAAGAAGGTACTGATATAAACAAAAAATTACTGCAGAGAGAATCATATTGGATTAAAATGCTTGGTACTCTGACGCCCGGGGGTCTTAATGACCGAATTGAATTGAGTAGCTATCTGTAAAAATGCTTCCCAATGATTTTGTAATTATGGGTGTCCTGTTTTTTTTAAAAATGGTAACACATCCTGTGATTATAATCAATGTTTCTTTTTTCACGTATTATTCTGTTTCCTCTTGCCTGTATCTACTTCACTATTTTCATTTATATTCATTTTTATTTTTATTTTCATTTTTTCATTTAATCTGCAGTTTGTCTAGTGTAGTTTATTTACGCATTCAGTTCTATTAAGGTAACAGTCATTTCATTTCCGCTCTGTGAATGCGGAGCTCTTTGGGGATACACAGTTTCACATATCGGCAAAGCTTTATTGGTATATTTTCAGGATGAGTATTAAAACACGCTGAACATTGAGCATTGTCTTCGGATCTTAGTTGTTAAAGTTTTTTGTATTGACAATTCATGCATTACGTCGGCTTGCAGCGGTAGCTACTCGTTCTTGGTTTAGCGCGGTTAAAGTTATTTCTAGTATTGACATCTGACGTAGCCTGATCGTGTCAGTTAAAGCCCAGCTGATTGGTTGATATTTTGGGTGATTCTCCAATAGAATGAGCCGTTAGTATAGTTATACCAGGAAAACGTCTCGTTTCAACATTCACGGGTGATTCTAGATGGCAGAGGAATACCGAGCAGTTCTGGTTATGAGCAGCGTACTTTAGAACAAGGTAAGAGCCGATGCAGCAGGGTGAAATCTTACATTCTTTTCGTCTCTGCGTGTAGACTATTAGTGACTAGGCTGTTCTTTGTGTGACAGGAACCTGAAGACGAAGTGACTTTAAGAGGCATTGGATGAACGTGTTGCACAGACTTTAAAGACTAGCAGGCATGCACTCGCGTTCAATCGTTCAGTGCTGTACAGTGACAGGTTTTGATCAACACTGGTTACTTTAATATTCACATTGTTCTTATAGGAGACGGTTTGAGTTTATAGCAGTCTCATGAAAGCCAGAGGGAGTGGCCTTCGTGTTTTTGTGTGAGTGGCTTTCATTTTGAATTTATTTTCTTCGCACTACTCACATCTTGGGTGCCAAATTTAGGTGGAGGAGTTATAAAATCTAATTGAAGCATGTTACCATTGAATTTGTACAACCTACTTATGCGCCTGTACATTATATTTTATTTTTCAGTGTTGCCCCTGACGAAGGGACCCCACAATAGTCCCGAAATGCATTGGGCGAATAACAACATATGAAAAAGAGTTTAATATTTTCTTCATTGTTACATTTGAATTGTATTGCTTTGAGAATGGATTTTTGCTGAAATCATGTTTATGCAATCATAAAACAATGTTTCTGAGGTGATTCATTGAATGTTAACATGAATAAACTGCATGTATAGAAAGTATAAAAAGTGTCTGATCGATAGACATCATTTAAGTTGTGCGCAGCTAAGTCTGAATCAACAGTGTGTTGACCAGCCACATTTTCATGTTTGTTATAAGGTGACCAGTTGTAGGGAATAGTTGCTGTACAACTTAATTTGGTGTCTTTAAATCAACCCATCTCTTAGAACAATGGCTTTAAGTCAGAAAAAATATTTTCTACAACACGTGCGCAGATGCTGAGTTCAAACTTATCAATTGTATTTTCTCTGCCTTGTAAGTACTCAAAAGCGCATTCAGTGATGAACACCTTTGTCTCAACTTATCTGAGCACATCTGCCTTGCTGTAGAATCCATATCTGTATATGCAATTTATTGTAGGAAGTGACTAGAATGCTTTGATAATGGGCAATTTTGTATGAGTTGCACTATATCTAACCCGGCTATCTTCACTTGTGTCCGCTTCTTAAGGGTGCTGCAAAACATCAGCGATTTGAACCATTCTTTGAATACATTTAAATGGTGTGAGATGCTTTGCTGGGCTCAGGTGATTCTGGATGTGTGTATGAGTCATCATTTTTCACTTCATAAAGTGACCATGCCACACCAGCATAAATCAAGAATCAGCATAAATCATGTGTGGAAGTCAGTTTGGCTCGACCGAACTGAACTACAACTGCAAGTCACTGATTAGTTAAATAATTGACCAGGCGTTGAAACTCGACACAAACATCGTTCTGGAAGATGATCATTTAGTTTCACCACTAAATCAATGCACTCACTAATTGCTTCAGGGGGTTGCATTAGGTCCTTCAATTCATTGTTTAGACCTCTGTATATTTTCTTTTTCTCTGGCCATGTGTCCTCAATGACTAAGAGGCTGAAGGTGGATATGTAATGGAATTGATCTGAAGATCCCTGCTTAAGGTTAATAAGCTTATTATCTGTGACTTGAATGAAAACATAATGCGCAAATCATTTTCACATTGTTCCCTTGAAGGTGGATTAGTTATATAGCAATAGTAGATTTTGTTTCACAAGTGGAGAGGACTACTGGGCAGCATGTCTTCCTAGGCATGACTGATTGAAATGTACCCCAAGGACACAGTTAGGGAACACTGCAGGATGAGCCATGAAATGTGAATGGCACTGATTGAAAGATATGCCAAACTTATTGCTATTCCAATAGAAAAGCTTGTGGGAAGCAAATGGTATTGGTAGAGGTATGATTGTTCGAATATGAGTTAGGCCGGATGAACTACTCTCTGGAGCAGCTGTCAATCCACTAGTGGCTTGAAAACTCAATGATTGTATCACTGGTTTCTATTTAGGCTAAACAGGGAGAGGACAAACCAAGGATCCCCAGTTCAGGAAGCTAATTGGGTCTAGAGAGCAGTGTTCTCGAGAAGAACTGGAACAGCAAAACGTCAGAAGATTGCACCACCTACAAGAACGCCATGATTGAATACCACCAATTCAGCTGCACCAAAAGGACCTTCATCCAAAACAAGATCCTCGCCAACTCTAACAACTCCAAGGAACTCTTCAGCATCATCCAGGAATTCACCAAGCCCTCCAGCGAAACCACAGACATCACTCCTTCCCAGGACCTCTGCAACAAGCTCGGATCCTACTTACATCTGAAAATCAAAGGCCTCTTCAACAACTTCAACGACCAGACACCTGACTCCGAAACCACTTCTTCCTCCAGCCATGCCAGCCAGCCAGCCCACCATCTCCTCCTGGACCCAAGTTACCATCGAAGACACCGCTTCGACCACGAAAGACATCTATTCAGGAGCCCCAACGGACCCTGCCCGCCGCAAATCTTCCACAGAGCTGCAGACGCCATCACTCCCGAACTACGAAGCGCCATCAATGACACCTTTAAGAACGGCATCTTTCCCGACGACTCGAAACGTTTAGAAGTCAGACCCCTGCTCAAGAAGCCCTCAGCACATTCCACAGACCTCAAGAACTACCGACCCATCTCCCTCCTCCTCTTCGCTGCCATAGTCACCGAGAAGACCGTCAATGCACAACTGACTAAATTCATCAAAGAAAACTCTATCCTCGACCCCTCCCAATCCGGATTCCGCAGCAATCACAGACGACATCCGCACCCTCCTCGACCAAGGACACACAGTGCCCTGATCCTACTCGACCCCTCTGCAGCGTTCAACACCGTCTCCCACTGCACACTCACCGCCAGACTCCACAACACCAGCATACAAGGAACCGCCCTCGACTGGATCCGCTCATTCCTCACTGGCAGAACCCAAAAAATAAGACTGCGACCCTTCCTCTCCAAACCCACGGAAGTCAACTGCGGAGTACTCCAAAGAGCATCACTCAGCCCCACACTCTTCAACATCTACATGGCCTCCCTCGCCGCCATCGTCAGACAGCACGGACTCCGCATAGTATCCTACGTCGACGACACCCAGCTCATCCTCTCCCTCACCAAGGTCACCACCAGACTCATCTTCCAGGAAGAAATTAAGGACCTTGCATCCTGGGTGAGCAGCAGCTGCCTGAAGCTCAACTCGGAGAAGACAGAGGCCTTATCCCCGAAACCACTCTCTCTGCATGGGACAACACCTGGTAGCCCACCACCCTCGGCAGCCCTCCCACCCCCATGGACCACGCCCAAAACCTCGACATCGTACTCGATTTCTCCCCATACATGACCCTACAGGTCAACACCTTCGCCTCCTGCTGCTTCAACACCCTCCGCATCATGCAAAAGACCTTCAAATGGGTCCCCCACAAATCAAGGTAGGCCCTCACCCATGCACTCCTAGCCAGCAGACTGGACTACAGAAACACCATCTACGCCGGGATCAACAAGTCTCTGCTCTGCAAGCTCCAGACCATAGAGAACACCGCAGCCAGGCGTGTCCTCTGCATCCCGCGACATGAACACATCAAGCAGCACCTGCAGGACCTCCACTGGCACCCTGTTGAGAAGAGAGTCACCTTCAAGATACTCACCCACACCTACAAATGCCTCCACAACGTCAGACCCAATACCTCAATGAGATAATCTCCTTCCACGTACCCAAGAGAAATCTCCGATCCGCCCACCTCACTCTCGCTGAAACCCTGTGCATCTGCAGAGCCAAAACAGGTTGAAGAACCTTCTCCCACATCGCGGCCAAGACCTGGAACAAGCTCACGATCGACATCGGATCCGCCCCTCTTGGAAAACCTTCAGGAAGACGCTCAAGATCTGGCTCTTCGACTGAACGGATCTTCTACCCCTCCCTCCCCCCACCATCCCCACCAGCACCGTGAGATACTCATGGGTGAGTAGCTCGCTTACAATTCCCCTGATTGATTGATTGATTGAATGTTGTCTTGTCGCAAGGTCTTAACCTGGATGAGTGCCAGCATAGTGGCAATGTCTGTATCACCTGGGCAAAGAAGACACCGCAGGCTTTGCCTTCTGTCAGAACTCGATGCCCCTTATCTGGCTTAGCAGAGGTGATATGGACTAGATCCACAACCCTTCTTATATGTGATTACTGATAACACCAATATGGCCGGGATGCCCGTCACCCCCTCCCAACACAATCCCCAAGGATGGGAAGTCGGACGCAGGCTTGAACTTTTTGGAAGGCGGGAGGGAGTCACCCTCCCGGCCGTATTTATTAAAATATGAAACAAAATTTAAAACATTAAATAAAAGTTTCATAATCATGTACAATTTTACATTTATTACATTTCGATGAAGACATGTTCTTTGGCTAATCTTAATAGATCTCTAATACAAAGGTTTCCTAGCAGAGTCTAACATCCTGCAAATGCATACATTCTAAATTAAAATTGTACATCCTAGCATTAAGGGCCAACGGCAAGGTCTTAACCGGTGTCAGATCCCTACTACCAAAAACTCTCGCCCTCACGGTGTGAGTGGCGCATGCGCAGAGGACTCTACCCTCATTGCCAACTGTAATTTCCCTTGTCGTGGTGGGGGCCCCCTTTCCACTCGATGCCATCTTAAAGGTCGTCCAAGTTCCCGTGTGAGGTATCTGTAGGAAGGACAGCGTGGACTCCCCCCCATCCCCACACTCTCTATCCGCCGTCGCGGATATCCGGCCCCCAGGAAATTAGTAGGAGGGGCATATAGCAGCCTCCTCCCCTGGGAGGGGCCTATGGCCGTCTCCCCTTAGGCGACCCATCCTTAGTGGGTGCCGCCTCCCCGTGGGAGGGGCCAATGGCCGCCTCCCCCCGGGCGCTCCCATCCATTCTGGGTGGCGCCCCCCTCTAGGGACCTTGAAATTACTGCTCACCGATCATGACCTTACCGTCCGACCAAAAAATAAATACGACAGTTGTTCACCTACTAAGGAAGGAAAAAGTTCAGCATGCTTAATTGTATCAAGACTGATTACTCCTAAAAGGAAAAAACAGTATCCTACAGACAGAATTCACATCCTCAACCTAAACATTCCTTTACTTTTCTACAAAGGAAAAAAGGGGCCTAACTCAGCAACTTTATTATGAAACAAACATTGCCATAGGGGCTGGTGGGTGGGTCAAAATTGCTGCTTGTTCTGTCGAGGGCACACGAGAAACGAGTGGGTGCAGCCTTCAGAGCACAGGAACAAGAGGACGCTTCTTCGGATTCCCGCTCTATTTATTCTTCTGCGGGAGGGCGTGTACCCTCCTCCGGTACCCCTACTGGGCGTGGGCATCGGTGTAGGTGTCTAGGACAACCCCTCCTGGGCGGGAAAAGGCGCGCCCCGGCTACGCTGCTTCGGGCATACCAGCCGAGACACGCCCCCCGCCCAAAATGGTTTCCCGGGTGGATCGGGGCACCCAACCATACGTTCGGGGGGACCGAGTGGTCGCCCCTTTCCATATGGCCGGGATGCCCGTCACCCCCTCCCAACACAATCCCCAAGGATGGGAAGTCGGATGCAGGCTTGAACTTTTTGGAAGGCGGGAGGGAGTCACCCTCCCGGCCGTATTTATTAAAATATGAAACAAAATTTAAAACATTAAATAAAAGTTTCATAATCATGTACAATTTTACATTTATTACATTTCGATGAAGACATGTTCTTTGGCTAACCTTAACAGATCTCTAATACAAAGGTTTCCTAGCCGAGTCTAACATCCTGCAAATGCATACATTCTAAATTAAAATTGTACATCCTAGCATTAAGGGCCAACGGCAAGGTCTTAACCGGTGTCAGATCCCTACTACCAAAAACTCTCGCCCTCACGGTGTGAGTGGCGCATGCGCAGAGGACTCTACCCTCATTGCCAACTGTAATTTCCCTTGTCGTGGTGGGGGCCCCCTTTCCACTCGACGCCATCTTAAAGGTTGTCCGAGTTCCCGTGTGAGGTATTTGTAGGAAGGACAGCGGGGACTCCCCCCCCATCCCCACACTCTCTATCCGCCGTCGCGGATATCCGGCCCCCGGGAAATTAGTAGGAGGGGCATATAGCCGCCTCCTCCCTGGGAGGGGCCTATGGCCGTCTCCCCTTAGGCGACCCATCCTTAGTGGGTGCCGCCTCCCCGTGGGAGGGGCCAATGGCCGCCTCCCCCCAGGCGCTCCCATCCATTCTGGGTGGCGCCCCCCTCTAGGGACCTTGAAATTACTGCTCACCGATCATGACCTTACCGCCACAGGCCGGATAGTTGACCGACTATCCGGCCCCCCCAAACTCCTCCTAAAGGTCATGCTTCCTCAAACCCCTTAGCCATGCTATGAAGTCTCCTATGAGTAAATCATTCCCCTCCCGGGACAGGTGAACCCCATCATTCAGATACATGTGATCACCCCGAATACACCCATGAGGAATGCTATGCAACTGCGCAGAACGAAACAATCTACCAATTTTATTGTTTACCCTCTTCACCGAATGGTTCAGTGCTGACACCGAAAGGCCCCCCCACCATACCTTCCTTGGAATCATGTGGGACCAGGCAATCGTGCACCCCGGGATTCTTTTCGCCAACCAGCTAACAGCAGACAAAACTTGTTCAAACAACACTCGTCTACCCAGTGTCACCAAGTCATTGCCCCCCAGGTGTACTATGACTACAGATGGCGGTGACCTTTGCCGCCCTAAGAGACCCTCAGCAAATGACTCGAATTGGTCAAAACAGAGCCCACCCTTCCCATGGAAGGCCACTCTGTACCCGTATTCCCCAGCTGCGCGAGTCGCGTCACCTGCTTTGAATACGTCCCCGGCGCACCTCACGTATGAGTGGCCCATGACCCATACCACTCTCACTCTAGATGGTTATCCATGACCGCTGGTCTCCTGGTACTGGGTCGACTGCAAATTCCGCCCCGCGTGACAGGCTCGCGAAACTGTAATTAAAACAAAAGACAAGAAGCGTGAGTGCATGTCAATTGATCTTTACAACATGTGCAATCGCACATACCTTTTGAAGCAATTCGAGGACCATCGCCCCAACTGTTTCACTTCGTCCGCACTCTGACCCCTGGCTGTAGCCTCAGTAGCAGCCCCTATCCTAAAGGAGTGGGTCCCAAAATCGCACGGGTCCATGCCCGCCGCAGCGATTGTCAGTGCTAGTACCCTCTGGAACTGAAACCTCGTCAGTGGGGTGCCATCCTTGTGCCTCAGCAAACTCCCCCCCCATGTAGCCGCCCTCAGTGCCAAGTATTCCTCTATACACATTATCGGGCACGTGGGGGACCCTCGCGCGCGCTGCACAACAACACTATTTCCCATAGCCCCTTGGTCGGTCTTGTACCTGGCTATCGTGACCACCATCGAATCACCCCTAATTTGGACGTGATCCCTGCACAGCCTCCCTCCAAGTCTTTCTTATTCCTTGCGACTAGTTCGCTCACCCGCATAGCCCCGTGGAACTCTAATGCGAAAGCTGCCCGGAACAGAACTGCTTCGAATTGGGAGGAGCATGTCTCGTCTAGTTTCGCTATGAGTAAGGACAACCTATGTAAGCCAATCGGGCGCCTTTCATCTCGCTTGCGACCCTCGAGGCGCTGCCAGCCGCGAAGGGCTTTTTTCACCAAAAAGGAACCCGTTGGGTCTTTTATACCATGCACCTACGCCATGAATGAAATGGCCGCCCTATGCCTATTGGCCGTTGCCGCTGATTGGCCTTCCCTGTGCAGTGCTACCAGGAACCCCAGGAAGGATTCCTCCTGACCCCAGCTCTGATTCCCTGCCGGACCCAAAAATGTGCAATAGGAACGAAACGCTCCTTCGTATGCCTTCCTTGTCCTGGGGGCTAAGCTTGCTGCCACGAGGTCTTGTAATCCGGGGCACCGATTAGCCAAAGTGCTTCGGGGAATGGTGCCGCCACTAGGTCCGCTGTAGGTAGATAACCCCAGAACGCCTGCATATGTGAGCGAGAGAGTGCATCAGCCGCATGATTCAGTACACCTGGCACATGTTTCGCCCTAAACTGTACATTCAGTCTCATGCAAAGCAGCACAACCTCTTTCAACAATCTCAAGATCCATTTGCAGCGTGCTGCCTGTTGGTTAATGCATTCGACAACAGTCATATTATCAGACCAAAACACCACTGAGCGGTCTCTGAAATCGTCTGGCCATGCCATCAGAGCAACCAAAATGGGGAATAGCTCCAGGAACCCAATGTTACTTGTGAGACCGCTGGAGTGCCACCACGCCGGCCATGTTTGCGCCGACCATTGATTACCAAAAAATGGCGCCAAATCCCACGCTCCCCGCCGAGTCAGTCCACAGACCTAGCTCATCTGAAGACGCTGGCGGCTTGTTCCACACTACTCGACCGTCGAAGTCCGCCAGAAATGCCAACCAAATGCGCATATCCTGGCGAACCTCTGCAGACAGTCTCGTACGGTGGTGTCCTTCTTTGAGACCAGCCATAGCTTGTGCAATAGAGCGTGAGATGGGGCGGGCCATTGGTATCACTCTCAAGGCAAAGTTTAGCTGACCCGCTGTTTGCTGCAACTGGTTCAGGGTCACTTTCTCCTTACCAAGGCATAGCTTCAAGGAAGCCCAAAATTTGGCCACCTTTCCCAACGGCAAACGGAAACATCCCTCCACTGAATCGAGCTCAATTCCCAGAAACTCTAGTGAAGTAGATGGTCCAACCGTCTTACCTGGTGCCAATGGGACTCCAAACTCCCTCATGATGATGCAGAAGTCGTGCAGCGCCTGCGCACATTTCGTGTCGCCGGCTGCTCCCAAAAACAGAAAGTCATCGAGATAATGCATAACATGCCTATGCCCTGTGGCCTCGGTGAATGCCCACTCTAAAAAACAACTGAACATTTCGAAATAGGCAAAAGAAATGGAGCAACCCATAGGCATGCATTTATCCATGTAATAACTCCCTTGGAATGCAAAACCCAGCAAACGCTGATCCTGCGGGTGTACCGGGAGCAACCGGAACGCCGACTCGATATCTGATTTCGCCATCAGCGCCCCGGGGCCCAGGCGATTCAGCATGGCCACGGCCTCATCGAACGATGCGTACCGCACCGAACAGACTTCTGGGTCAATGGCCTCGTTCACCGAGGAACCCCTCGGAGCAGACAGGTTATGAATAAGTCTAAACTCCCCTGGGTCTTTCTTCGGGACAACCCCTAACGGGGAACAGATGAAATCCGCCACCGGTGGGCGATGAAAAGGCCCTGTCACTCGCCCTAAGCTGACTTCCTTTGCAATTTTTCTCTCTACCACACTTGGATTATGTTGCGCCGTTAACTGGTTCTTACAAAAGGAGTTCCCTCGAAAATCCCCCGCCGGGATGTGGAAGCCGTGCAAGAATCCCTTCCTCAACACCCCAGCGGAGACATGATCAGGGTATTTGTTTAACCAAGGAGTCATAGCCATGAGATCAACAGGTGTAGGCAGTTGGTCACAACGTTCTACCTTACTCCTGCTTGGACCCTCCCTTTCCTCCCGCCCCGTTATTTTTTGATCTACATGAACTCTCCGGGTGTGAGGAATTCCCACAGCCCGCACACACATGCTTGAACCTACATGTTCCTTACGCTCTGTTACAGTTGCCTCGATTGAAGCCCCAACAGACCCCCCGCTTGCCGCCATTCCTGACGGTTTTCGGCTGGTGATCGATACCGGCGCCTGCTCGAAAGGGCACCACGGGCTTTTGGCGGAAGGCCCCCGACCCACTCCCGCCCGGCGAGGATGTACCTGCCGCCCCCGGCAGGAGCTGCTTATGCCATGAGACCGAGTCGAGGCAGTCCCATGTCAGAGAGGCATCATATTCTTTCGCTTTTCGGAATTTCATGTCATAACCTTTCCATTCCTCTCCCTCATACATTGCATAAAAATCCATAATACGAGTTTGATAGCAAGACAGTTCAGTTAACACCTCGGGTTTACGTTCCCCCATAACTGCAGTAAATATTGCAAAGGCCTTCGCCCAATTCGTTATTGTTTCATCCACCCTGAATTCCGCCATCTTGGCGCGCCACACGCTCGGGTGCCACAAATCTTTCTGGGTTTTAGCATATTCCATCTCGCGATGGTCAGTTAATAATGAAAACATATTGATATATTTGTCTCCCCATATTAACTCTTTTGTGGCCATAGGGATGTGCTGTGCCACCCTCTCCCGCCTTGAGGGTAATGAACCCTCCCCCGCCACTGGCAAAGCGAGCTTACCCGGTTCGGACGTTGTTCCCGCCATTTTCTCGAGACCAACTGCAGGTCCTACCGGTGTCACCTGTGGGGAAACAAGAGGAAGATTCGCCTTTGCGGCATCTCGCGACTGCCGCAATTGCTGGATTAGTAGCTTGGCCTCTTCGGCCGTGTCTCCGGGCGCCTTGGCACCCCCTGCCTTTCTATTGAGCCATGCGGCCAACTGGGTGGCCAATTCAGGAGGCATATCTTCATCGTTCGCGGGGGTAATAACTACCGGGATCGGTTGACCCGCGTCTGGGATTGGTACCGGGTTGTCTGCCGGCGTGACAGGGGTGGCCGGGGGTACCTCTGGGACCGGAACCTCTGGGACCGGAACCTCCCCTGAAGCCGCCCTCCCCTTGACCCGCTTCCCTCTACCCTCGGGGACAATTCCCGGCAAGGCCGGGCCTATTACCTTCTTAGGGTTACCAGGATTGCTCAGCGCAGCCAGTTGTTGTTTGACCTCCGCCAAACCTCGACCGATCGATGGGACTTGCCCGAGTTTCCGCTCAATGCCAGCCATCCGGTTCATCAACAGGCGTAGCACCTTATCCGTCTCGGAACCCTTTCCTGCTTTCTTGCCAGCCATGGTTTCGATTATCCGCTCCTAGACGATCAACAAGGTCCTGGATTCTTCGCCTTCGAGTAACTGAAAGAAAAACACAAGAATTAAAAATTCTCAAAATTGCTGCTTGTTCCGTCGAGGGCTCACGAGCAACGAGTGGGTGCAGCCTTCAGAGCACAGGAACAAGAGGACGCTTCTTCGGATTCCCGCTCTATTTATTCTTCTGCGGAGGGCGTGTACCCTCCTCCGGTACGCCTAAAGGGCATGGGCATCGGTGTAGGTGTCTAGGACAACCCCTCCTGGGCGGGAAAAGGCGCGCCCCGGCTACGCCGCTTCGGGCATACCAGCCGAGACACGCCCCCCGCCCAAAATGGTTTCCCGGGGGGATCGGGGCACCCAACCATATGTTCGGGGGGACCGAGTGGTCGCCCCTTTCCAGGAAGACAGGTGGGGATCAGGGAAGGGATTCTATATTCTGGGGCGTGACTCTTCTCTTTGCAATGGCCGCTGTCGAACCTTAAACACACAAACACTGAAGTCATGAGAATCACCTCTAGTCTCACTGAACGTGGTTCCCAGCATGTCTCTCCTGTATTCTGATTCTCAAGCTACAAACAACTCACTAACTTGAATCATGCTGCGTAGTGATAATTCACACTGGCTTGAGCTATGATGTGTTGTTTCTTGGAAGGTCAACTTAGGAATAGTCTTGGCTCTCTAATAAAATAGCAGATAAATTAATAATCAACTCACTGCTGGAGGGTTAACACGGAGTAGCATATAGCATATAAAATCAATTGCACATCAATCACTAAATACCTATATTCTTTGCCAGATGTATGTATGTATGTATAGGCATTTATATAGCGCACTAATTACCCGGAGGGTCCCAAGGCGCTTCGACCGCTGCGAAACCCTTCCTGGCTTCCCTGAGAGATGGTCCCTTAACCCCTTCGAGGCGGATGACGAGCCCAGCTCGTCATCACCTTTACCTGCCATGGGCGTCGTCATGTAACGCGGCATTTTTGAAAATGCCGCGCACAGCGGGAAAAGCCGCCGCAGCGATGCGGTTAATGGGTATCTCCAGGGTGAGACCAGGCATCCCCGGCGGTCTGGTGGGGCCGTTAGTGAGGATGAGGCAAGCTAATGCCCAGAGTTGCCGAGTGTGATCGCTGATCAGAGTGGGCACCGAGGCGAGAGAATTATCGAGTCCGCTGACCCTGGTCCAGAAACCTGCCGCGCCGGGAATCGAACCCTGGTCCCGGGCCGTCCTCTGCTCTCGGGTCTGCCGCCTCTAACCAGTGAGCCACACTACCTCACAGTTGAATTCTCTCAATCTCAGCTGACCTTGGTGTTGTTGCAAAAGCATTAAGGTAAGACCTTTGGTGATCACAACAAAGTTAACTTTAAAGCTTCTGTCTCTAGTCCACAATATCTAAAATCTTAAACGAATTTCTCCCGCCTTTGATGTGCGCTATCGCTAAGCAGGCAAGCTTGAAATAACAGTTGGGTAACTTATTGTACTTGATGTTATCTATTTTTTGCAGTGTACACAAAACGGCTTGCAGTGGAATGCGGAAGGCGCAAAGCAAGCCTCACTTCCTGGATGTGATTTAAATATGAATGCACCCAAGAAGGCTTCTGAGATTTGCAGGAATCTCGCCAGATCTCACCAAAATGTATCAAGCAACAATTGAAACAAACAGGAGAAAAACTAGTGCACACTACCAGGCAGTACGGTGATAAACAGGGTGTTACAGTGCGCAGAGGTTGAAATACTAATGCACATAGCATGGACAGGGCTGGTGGGCTGAGATACACATGTGCAATAAAATGCGACATGAACGACATACAACAGACCAGCAGTCACCTACTGACTTGACGGACTCTAAGCTCTAAGGAAATGGAGCAAACATTGTAAATGCTTCCTTGTCTCCCCTCGCCCCTACAGCCCCCCCACACCCATCCCCGATGCCCCACCCACTCTAAGATAGCGTAGATCTATAGCATGTTAAAACTTGCACAAGACAGACCCCTGGCAGTTTGTATTTAGTTGTTGTAGTGTGTTTATTGAAGGTTATTATGGCTACGAGATTTTCTTTTCTTTAAGTTCCGTTCTCTTTCTTTTATTTTGTTTCTTTTTTCTGTTCAATCAATGGCTTACCCATTCTAGTGGCACTGAGTGTA
The DNA here is from genome assembly GCF_964263255.1 of Lissotriton vulgaris. Lineage (NCBI taxonomy): Eukaryota > Metazoa > Chordata > Amphibia > Caudata > Salamandridae > Lissotriton > Lissotriton vulgaris. The sequence continues at coordinate 1,908,423,625 of NC_141693.1, forward strand.
TATTGCATAACAGAGTGAGACTAAATCAGCTGGACATACACACGACTATGCCAAGTAGTGATATACACAGACCTGATCACTCCCTGATTGTTGTTAGGACTGTAGAGAGCGGTTACATCAGGGACACTTTATAGTACGATGAGACGCCTGTCTGGGTCACTACTTAATGTGGGCAAATAGATCGGATGAATATAGACGTCCCTTGTTCTCATTGTAGATGGCTGTTGTGGCTCACTGGACACTGAATACTTGCATAGAAAGAGGTGCTCCTCTTATACTGCTACTATAATTCGATTGGATGTATTCATGTCATATGTATAAATGCCAATAAAAAGATGTTTTAAAAAAATGCGACATGAACAGTGCTGGGACACTGAGCACTGTATGGACAGTTCCAGGGGACTGAGATACACATTGGTAACAGTGTAAGTGACTTGAACAGCGCTGAGAACACAGCAATTACTCTGCTCTATGGGTGGCACGTTACACAGCTCTTGCTTCGCAATGTGCCTGGGTTATGGCATCGAAGCACGAGGAAACGAATGCACCATGAAGTTACTTCAGGTGTGATGTGAATGCAGGATTGGAGGTTGAAAGTAATTCTGGCCGCTGAGTTGTGAATAGTCTGCAGTCTTCTGAAGAGTTTTTTGTAGATCCTAGCATAGAAGGTGTTCCCGTGGTCAATTTGCTTGTGACCAGGATGTGCGCGACTGTTTTTTGGGTGCTGATTAGGAGCCATTTGAAAATCTTTCTCACCATCTTCGGGTAAAGAAAGCATTAGGAAGGGACAGCATTGTCTTGGGCGGTCATGTGGAGTCTGCTGTTGATGACGATCCTCAGGTTCTCGGCCTGGGTGAGGGGGGGGGGGCGTTCTTAGCTCTGTTGGCCAGCAGGTGGAGTCCCTCAGTGATGTTATCGTCCCAAAGATCACGATTTCGGCTTTGTAGGTATTTATTTTAGACTGCATGGAGGCATTGAACTTGATCCGGGTACTGGTGTCTTACCCGTGATGAAGAGAATGAGTTACGTGTCATCAGTATAGGAGAGGATGTTGATGTGAGAGCGGATGATGCTGGCTAGAGGGATCATGTATGTGTTGAAGAGGGAGGGGCTCAAGGAGGATCCTTGCGGAACTCCGCAGATGAGGTGGCAGGCCTCCGAGGTGCATGGTGCCAGGCTAACTGATTGGGTCCTTCCAGTCAGGAAGGAGTAGATCCATCAGATTGCATGCCCTCGGATTCCGATGTTATTTAGGCGTTGGATGAGGAAGGGTGAGGTTTTCTCTTTTCAGAGTCATGCAGATGTCATCTGTGGTTTCATTTAGGGTAATTACCCTACTGATGTTGGGTCTGACCCCAGACGGAGTAGTGTCGAGGAGGTGGTGGTCATTGAGGTATTCAGTGAGGTGTCTGTTGAATTATTTTCTCTAAGACCTTTACTGGGAATGGTGACAGGAACATCAGTTTGTAGTTGGCAAGCTTTGAAGGGCCCCTGGAGGGTTTCTTCAGCAATAGGAGGAAAGTTGCATGTTTCCAAGCATCTGGTAAGGTCCTCTGTGGCAGGCACAGTGGGGCAGGGATCCAATAGGGCCCCTGAGTGGATGGACTTCATGCAAGTGGCATTTTATTCTGGGGTGATGTTGAGGTATGTGGGTAGCATTGACTCTTTGAATAAGATTGTGAGGTGTTTCTTCAAGTCTATCGGGTCTGATTGCGGGTTGAAGTTCCTTTAAATGGCATTGATTTTGTAGCTGACAAAAATGAGAGAGCTTGTTGTAGAATTCTTAAAAGGGGGTACTTTATTTATTTTATTTATTTATTTTTCACATTTTTAGAGCGCACTGTTACCCGGAGGTGTCCTGGCGCTGTATGACTAAGACTCAGTGTGTTAAATCAGAGAGGATTAGTTTGTAAAAAGCCAGGTCTTTAAAGCTCTTCTGAAGGATGGAAGGTCCTGCGCCTGTCTGAGGTAGAGCGGCAGAGCATTCCATGCTTTAGCCGCTCCTAAGGAGAAGCCCCTGCCCCCCCAATGAGCTTTGCTGGCTCTGGGGACTACCACCAACCTTTGCTCAGCCGATCTGAGGGCTCTTACTGGTTTGTACCAGTGGAAAAGCGCAGTCATGCACTGAGGGCCCAGACCATTAAGTGCCTTGACGACTATGCAAAGTAATTTAAAAATTATTCTTTTCCGGACTGGAAGCCAGTGTAGCATCACCAGGTCACGAGCAGCTGAGTCGCGTTTAGATGCTCCTGTGATCAGGCGGGCAGCTGCGTTTTGCAGAATTTGGAGTTTTTTAAGAATTGCCTGTTGTGCGTTTAGGAGCAGGCTGTTGAAGTAGTCCAGGCGAGATATCACTAGACCAGTAACCACTGTCTTTTTGTGCTCTTCTGCAAGAACCGACAGAACTTTCCGTATTGTTTTAAGCATATAGTGGATGGTTGAAGAAAGGGCATTTATTTGAGGCCTGAAGGAAAGGGAATCATCCATCAGGACGCCCAAGTTTTTAACTTTCGTGACCAGTACAGGGGGAATCCCCATTTCCTCTGGCCATCAACGAGGGGACCAGAAGTTATCTCTGGATCCAAATAGCAGAACTTCAGTTTTTGCCGAATTCAGTTTAAGGCAGTTTCCTGCCATCCAAATACTAACTTCACGCATAAAGCCTCTGAACCTATCTGCTGTGTTGTCCGTTTCCCTCGGTAGCAGTGACACCACTATCTGTGTGTCATCTGCGTAAGATGTCAAATGGAAGCCGAAACATCTGATCACTTGCGCAAGGTTAGAAACATAAACATTAAAAAGGGTAGGACTCAGGGAAGACCCCTGAGGGACTCCACATGGGAGTACAAAAGGGTTGGAAGTGGCGTGTCTAAATAATTTGGTTGTAGTGTCATAGGGCGGATTTGCAATTTCTCTTGTCTGCATTGTCCTGGCTCATTCTCCATTTTTGCTTCAGTTATTTGCAGTGGTGTTTCATCATTCTGAGTTCCTCAGTGTACCAACTGGCCTGGGTCTGGATCTTGCTGTCCTGCTGTGTTTGAAGGGGGCCACCGAGTTGGCAGCGGAGTTGATCTAATTCCTAATGGCTTCAGGGAGGGTGCTGCTGCGTTTGGGCCAGTTTGTGCTGAGAGTGGTGTTCCAGACCTTGTCAGCGATACTGTTCCAGTTTCAGCGAGCTAGTCTGGAGGCGGTGGGTGTGCACTGGATCGGGAAATCAACGTTTAAGACTGTCCAGGGGCTGGTGTGGGCTTGTCAACTTCGATGTTGTCGTATTTGGCGAAAAAAGGGTCCAGGAGGTGTCCGGCAAAATAGGTAAGTCGCTTAACTCATTGGGTAATGCCCAGACTTCCAAGGTCTTCAATGAGTGTTCTTCACTTGGGTAGGTGTGTTGTTCCAGGTGGAAGTTCAGGTCTCTGAGTAGGATGTGTTGGAAATGGCCCTTTTTGTGGGGTTATCTCCAAACATTTTGCTTCTTCCTCCCTTGTTTTTCCTGACCTGTGGTTGTTGGTAATAGGACTCTGAGCACTTTACCACTGCTGATCAGTGCTAAAGTGCATATGCTCTCCCTGTAAATTATTACTGTGATTGGTTATCCATGATTGGCCTATTTGTTTTACCTGTAAAGTTCCTAGTAAAGGGCACTGAGTGTGCCAGGGCTGGTAATTCAAATGCTACTAGTGGGCCTGCAGCACTGATTGTGCCACCCACATGAGTAACCCTAAAATTATGTCTCTGGCCTGCCACCGCAGTGCCTGTGCACAGTCTGTAAACTGCCATGTGCATGCCCTTATGGTAGGCCCAAGGTACCCCCCTGGGCAGGGTGCAGTGTATGTGAAAGGTAGGACATGTACTAGTGTGGGTGACATGTCCTGATAGTGAAATACTGCCAATTTCGTTTTTCACGGCCATCTTCTCCATAGGATAGAATGGGGAATGCTGTGTCCCATGTGTACCTGCATATCTCCCCATAGAAGCAAGATAGGAAGCTGAAGCCTGGTATCCCTGAACTCAGAATTTGGGGAAATTTTAGGAAAGATGTTTTTTTTAATTCCATGTCTGAAAATAGCACTTTTAGAAAGTGGCTATTTTCCTGCTCAACCTTTCTGAGTGCCTCTGCCTGGTTGTGTATTGACTGTCTGGTTTGTGAGAGGCAGGGCTGGGGGTGGCTGCAGGAGGCTGGGGGGATCAGCCCTAGGCTGAAAAGACCTATCTACACTTAGAGTGGTGGGAGGAGGTGCAGCTGGGCCTGAATAGGACTGTGCCTGGCTTCCAGAATGCTGGCCCCACCTCCTGTGGTGCGTCTAATGGCCCTGGCCCACACTCACTAAGGAAAAAGACCTGCCCTGGTAGAGGGCACTCAGAACTGGTTGGGACTGGATCCTGGACCACTCACACATGAACAACAAAGACTTTTGGGGTATAAAAGTAAGACCTGAAACCCCAGTAAAATTAGAATACTTCTGCAATCAAGAGGAATCCCTGCCCGAGAAGATCAGCTGAAGACACTGAGGAGGACTACCCTTGCTGTGTGTTCTGGGGCTGACCTGCAGTTTACTGTTTTCACTGAGGAAGAGGACAAGGGGGACTTTGCTGTGTGCTGTGTGTCCCCCACCTAATTGAAGAAGGGACTTTGCTGTGTGCTGTGTCCAAAAGTCTCCAAGGGCCTGATGAGAGCTGGCCTCCTGTTTCAGGAAAACTCAGGGATATAAAAGTTTTCCAAAGGACCATCTGCTCAGCGCTGTGTTCGTGTGTTTTGCACCCAGCTTGTGTTTTATGAGGAGTCTGGGAAGTCCTGTACCTGTTGTCACCACCGCTGGCCCAAGATTGGCATCATTGTGTGCCCATGTCAGTAAGCGATCCTATTTCCCCAGAAACCTCATCAAGCCGCTGTGTGCGTTTGGCTGCACCCATCATGTGGCAGTCGTGATGTTCTCTGTGCCTCCCAGCGCTCCAAGATCCCCAGTTTGCCCTGCGCCTCTGTGGGAGTGTACCTGCTCTCAGCTGTGAGAGCCTCCGTGCCCGACATCGCCACTGGCCCGAGTCGCCAGCGAGATCGCTATCAGAAGGGGAGCCGTGCCATGATCGGTGGTTGCAGTGTAGCATCGGGTTCCCAAGGCCTACATGTTCCGAAGATAACCCACTTACAGTGAAAGAACTGTTGGCACGGAAACTGAAAAGTACAAAGAACAAGTTTATTAAGACCCCATGGGGTGGTGGTACATTCCTACAGCACCCTTCGGTAATGCAAGAGGTATCACACCGAACATCGGTGTGACCCGTTCTTTTATACAATATGCAGGTAATAAAAAGATAGGCGGTACAAAGTTACAGAGCAGTATGTACATATATGGTCATTTTGGGAACACAGCCAGCTCATTGGAGGGGTTACAACCCCGCTGGTCAGTTTGGCGGCACATTCCTGAGAGGTGACTGGTCAGTTGGGACTGCGCATGTACAGGCTTGACCGTTACTAAAAATAGCCTGTTGCTGGGCAAACTCGAGTGGTCAGTGGTACGGACAACGGACTAAAGGGCACGCTGGCCACGAGGCCGCTCATGATCTAAGATGGCCGCCATAACAAACAAGATGGCGTTTCAAAGTATAGCCAAGTTAAGCGGGAAAACGTGTAGCACAGCTAAGCGCTAACTCGGCCCTTGTCAAATTACGACAGAGGACCCTTTTAGCGCTTAGCTGAAGCTACCTCATAGTGAACATAGTCAGGGTGTTCATCTTCTATATCAATTAGCATTATTTGGGCTACTTCTTTATGAAGCATCATGTTGTTGTGAGCAAGAGCTCGTCTTGATGGTATGCAAGCCGATAAGCACATGGAACATAAAGCTGGACCACATTGTATACACAAACATACAAAAAACAATATCCCAACAATGATACATAGAATCGTTAGCAGCTTCCAACCCCAAGTGGTAAGCATCGACCAGAACTACCCTGAAAGAGTCCAAGTTCCATTATCCGGGTGTATTTCGGCAGCTATCTTGTGCAATTTCGAAATAGCATCATAAACAGATGGTGAATTGTCTGGTACGTATACACAGCAGCTACTTCCGATAATTCTACATGCCACCCCACTGTCAGCTAGAACCACATCTAGAACCATTCTGTTCTGGAGCGTAACAATCCTAGAAATCTGGAGTTCTTCAGTAATATTTCCAAGTGCAATAGCAGTATCATTGGCTACAGCCTCAACAACACGGGTCAATCGTCGTATTTTCCGACTATTGAGAGCGGCCCCCACAAAGGAAAACAGTCCCAAAATGAAGTCCACATATTGCTGTAAGGCAGTATCGGTCTGGTCGATATCGTCCAGAACAACAGTCCGTTTAACACGATTCAAAACAAAGTCGTGATTGGCGGGGCGATGAATACAGGGGGTAGTACAAAAGATACATAACAAGTGCCTAACCAACCCAACGGAAGCTGATGATAACCTCTCGTTCCACAAATGAAATAAGTATTGCGAGACGCTACAAACGATATGCCATTCGGGCTGTCAAAGGTAAGTGTGGTGTTGCATTCACTTTTCCCCACCGGAATTGTACCTTTATTGCGTATACACAGATCGGCTTTAGTAGCAATGACATTAATAACATGTGAGCTAGATACATTGATGTTCCGTTGATTGCTGTAAACACGTGGGGCAGATGCATTATCGGGGGGGTACTCCTCCCATTCAAATCGAGTACCCTCAGCTCGTGGATACCCATCCCTGTCGTGATAACAAATTTTATTCAAACGGAAAAGCACCCCCCCTTTTGTTGGCCATCTCAAAGTGAAAAGAAGAGTGTACCAGGCATTGCAGGATCCATTATGTGAAAACGGGAGTGGAATGAGTGGAGTGCCCCCTTTCTTCTGGTGTCCAGGTAACATCCCACACACCCAACAATTAGACGTATTTGTCATGTTATGCGTATGATGCAGGATCTGAATAAAGCTATTGTTCAAATAAGTCTGTCTGTGCCGTTCTTCATGGTAGGGCAGGGTGAAGTGAAAATGTTCAGATGGAGCCGGGATAGTCGGCAGCAAATGTTCACGTGCAGGCACCAAGAGTTCAACTACCCAAGCTATCACTGCTATTACCACAATTGTCAGAACGAAAAGGATGGCACCAAGTATTCTTTTGTCTCGTGATGCAGAAGACGCCATAGTTCAAAAGTTCTTAATGTCTCAAATAGTTCAACAGTTCACAAAGTCTCAAATGTACATATATATATATCTAAAAAAAGAAAAATACGGTGCTGAGCTCCGAGGTAGCCGTTGTTTTCTTCTCCGGGGTCAAGACGGGTGTCGCTACTCTTGGCAGAACTGATCCCCCCCCCCCTTGAGATTCCCGGCTTCCGTTTCACAAACCCCAGAGCGGTAACCAACCAGTCTCGAAAACCAAAAAAAATCTTCTTTTATCGTGGCCGCAGATTATAGCGCTCTCGTCCAGAAACAGTGTGGTCCGGGAAGGCTCCCTCAACTTCGGCCGATGTCACAGCTGGGCTCTTTTCTTTCTCCAAAATCTCCTTGTAGTCGGTCAACACAGCAGGATTCACCAGATCAGGAGAGACACGACGGCAGTGGGTTGAGTGCACCCACCGCTTTCTATTGGTCACTCGTACAGCTGTTCGAGTCGCCAGGAGGACCTGCTCGGGGCCACGCCACCTCGGTTCCAAGCTGTTCACCCTCTAAAACTACTTTATCATCACAAAGTCGCCAGGATGAAGATTGTGGGCCTCTCCAGTAAAGTTGTCAGGGAGCGCTTCTCGAACCTGTTGATGAATAGAAAGCAAATCATTTGTTAATCGTGCCAAATAATCGTTCATCAATATACAAGGCACATCATGTATCAATCGCGGCTTGGGCACTCCCCAAATATTCATAGGCCGTCCAAACACCACCTCATACGGTGTGAGGCCAGTTCTCGAGTGGGGCACTGATCTGAGAGAGAGCAATGCTAGCGGTAGGGCATCCGGCCACTTCAATGTCGTGGACGCCACAATTTTAGCCAATTTGAGTTTCAACGTGGCATTGTACCGCTCAACAAGACCTGCCGACTGAGGGTGGAAGACAGCATGAAACTTCTGCTGAATTCCCAAACCCTTCAACACATACTCCACAATTTTCCCAACGAAATGAGGCCCATTATCGCTCCACAGAAATTTGCAAACTCCAAATCGAGGGAAGAACTCCTTAAACAACACCTTAGCTGTTGTCAAAGCTGTATTGTCTTTCGTGGGGAAAGCCTCAACCCATTTGCTAAAAGCACATACCACCACTAAGACATATTTCAGGTTGTTACAACGCTCAAGCTGGATATAATCCATTTGGAGTACCTCGAATGGTGCAGAAGGTGGAACGAACCCTCCTTTCGGAGTATGGGTCCCCTTTGCAGGATTGTGCTGCAAACATATCAGGTAGGTCTGCACTACTCTCTTGGCAGTATTTCCAATCTCGGGATGCTCTCAAACTCGTGTTAACAGTCGAGTGATTGCAAGAGCCCCCACGTGCGCCAACCCATGTATCATCTGGACCATCGCCTGCAAGTAAGCTGCAGGTAATTTCCATCTTTCCATGTCTTTGCTTCTCCAACAACCTTCATCATCTAGCACCCCATCTGCTGCCCATGCCGCAAGTTCTGATTCAGTAGCTGATTTCTGAATATCTAGTATCTCTGCTCTAGCATCATACCATCGCTCAGCCTGTGATTGTGTCACGTACATGGGGGAGTCAGTTCGAGACATAGCCGTTTGTCTCGCTATGCTGTCCGCAAAGGCATTTCCCTGACCCACTTTATCAGTGATCTTTTTATGGGCACTACATTTTATTATCGCTACTCTCTTTGGACAAAGCAACGCGTTTAGGAGATCACGCACTAGTTCTCCATGCATGATGTGTACTCCATGGGAAGTCAGAAACCCACGTTCTCTCCAGAGCAGCCCGAAGTCATGTGCTACTCCGAAGGCGTACCGGCTGTCTGTGTATATATTCACACATAGGCCAGCACTCAATTCGCAGGCTCTTGTCAAGGCTATCAGCTCTGCTGCCTGAGCCGATTTCTGTGGTATTCTAGCTGTTTCTACCACTGTCTTAAGTGTCGTGATCGCATAGGCTGCGGAAGTCGTGCCATCTGGCAGCCTCAAACACGATCAATCAACCCACAGTTCCCCATCCACATCTGGAAGTGGCATATCCTGTAAGTCGACACGACCCTTTGTCTGTTCCTCGGTCAGAAAAACACAGTCATGATGTTTTTCTTCCTGACCCTCCTCAACCGGATAGGGCAATAAAGTGGCAGGGTTCAGGGAAGCGCATCTTTTCAGTGTGATATGTGGCGCCAAAAGTGTAAGCTCATATCCTGTTAACCGTGCACTCGTGAGATATTGGGTCTTTGTTTGATTTAACAGGGCATCTACTGCGTGGGGAACTAACACCAACAATTTATGCGATAACACTATTCCCTCACTCTGCCGTATAGCTACTGCTGTTGCTGCCACTGCTCGAAAACACCCAGGCAACCCTCGTGCTACAGGATCAAGAATGGCTGAAAAATACGCACATGGCCTCTGCTTATCCCCGTGTGCTTGCACTAACACTGATAATGCACACCCATCTTTCTCGTGCACGTACAATGTGAAAATCTTCGTGTAATCTGGTGTACCTAATACGGGGGCAGAGCAGAGGGCCTGTCTCAATTGTTCAAAAGCATTTTTACATTCATCTGTCCATTCAAGGGGCATTGGTGTAGCTTTGGACAGTAACGCTAGCAAGGGTTTTATAATGTGCGAAAACCCCATAATCCACTGTCTACAAAAGGACGTTAGTCCTATGAAAGCGCGTACATCTCTCTGAGTGCGGGGGACTGGTGTGTCTAAAATCGCCTGAATTCGATCTGATGTTAATGCACGCCCCTCCTTAGACAAAAGATGACCGAGGTAGGTCACCTTGGGTCTACAGTATTGAAGCTTTTTCTTAGAAACCTTGTGATTATTCTGTGCCAGAAAAGAAAGCAACGCAATCGTACTCTCCTCACATTGTGCATAAGAATCTGCAGCAAGCAGAAGGTCATCCACATATTGGATAAGGACAACCCCAGACTGTAACTCAAAGGAATCAAGCTGTCTTTTCAAAGCCTGGCTGTAGATACTCGGGCTCTCAGTGTAACCTTGAGGAACACGACAAAATCTATACGATTTATTATTTAACGTAAAGCCAAACAAATATCTGCTATCAGGATGGACAGGGATGGAAAAGAACGCATTTTTTAAGTCAATTACACTAAAGGTCGTTGCCGTTGGTGGTACCAGTGTAAGCAAAGTCGTAATGTCGGACACCACCGGGTATTGGGGAATGACAATTTTGTTAATTTCTCTCAAGTCAATAATAAACCGATAGACTTTGTCGTCAGTATCTCTCTTAAGGATCGGAAGAATAGGGCTGTTACAAACATTATAAGGAGCCTCCTCCACCACTCCTGCAGTTATCAAATCTTGAACAATATGTGTCAGGGCAATTTCACCTTCCCTCGAAATCTTATACTGTGGTACCCGCGGCAGAGAGGCCCCCTCCTTAACAGTAATATGAATAGGTGGAATACGCATCTCTCCCACATCCGTGTCTGAGGTCGCCCATAACGTGTGCGGGAGAGAGGCTAAAGCTGGAATGTCTAGTATAGTGCAAAACCTATCTGAATCAGGATAATTGTCATTCAGGATAACCCGCACTCCCTCAGGAGCGCACCGTATCGTTGCTCGAAAATACTTAAGCAAATCAATGCCCAGGATATTATCTGGTGTATGGGGCGATAGCAAAAATTGACCAAAACTAAAAAATTTGTCAAGACAAAGTGCAAGGGGTTTTGACAATGGGCTAGGGGAGGGTGTGCCATAGAACCCTACACATGTTATCATTTCGCCAGACAGGGGAGCCCTCGGAACCAAGTTTTTTGACAAAGCGCTACGAGTAGCTCCTGTGTCGACTAGAAATTGATCAGTAGAACCCAAAATGCCCGCTGTTACATATGGACCCTCTGATCTACCGGCACTTCAATTGATTCCGTACCCCATCCTACGCAGTCCTATGCATGCACATAATCCTGGTGTTCCACATTCTCACCCTCCGATATCTGATATTGGTTTCGTCTATCAAAAGTATTCCGTTCATCCTGGCCACGGCCCCTCTCCTCAGCCCTTCCACGATCGCCTCCACCACCTCTCGCCCCCGTGTAACTACCCCGCGACCTACCGCCTCCTCGACCACGCTGACTACGTTGTTCACGAAGTACCGGACAATCTTCAGCCCAATGCCCAAACTCTTTACAATAAGCACATTGATCCTCCGCTATATCCGTACGACCATACGACGTATTGCCTCCACCTCGTCTACCTCTATCATTCCCTCTACCCTGTGTTCCACGAACCTGTGCCACCATCACCTTCGTTTTCAATTCATTCGCTTTTTTATCAACACTTTCTTTAGCCTCCAACTCCTGCCGCTCATAATACTGAGCCATAGTTACCAAAGACGCAGGGGTCGCCGTGGCCCAGGAACTTTCACTCGATTTCAATCGCTTTGCAATCTCCGGTAGGAGATTAGCCACATACTTATCTACAAACAAATGCCGACCCGTATCATCTGTTAAAGATTGACCACTGTAATCATGAAACGCCTCTTCGAAGCGTGTAAAGAAATCTGAAACCGTTTCATCTGGCTTTTGTTTGCACGAAGCTAACATAGTCCAATCGATCTTTTTAGAAGGTACGAGCGTTTTTAATTTATTCAAAATAGCCGCCGGGAGGTCTAAAATCAACTGGCAGGGCTTACATGCCGGTTCCCTATCTAAATCAGCTGCATTTATTTCTTTCCATGTTCCCCCAAGTATCGTTTCATCATTATTTTTACGAATTTGTCTCCACATATCAGGCGGAAGAATTAACCCATAAAACAGATCTATGTCGACAAGAGTCATCACACAAGACGAAATAGCCCCTTCCACCCCTTCATAGAATACCGCCGTATTTTTACGAAGGTCAGGTAAAGAATTTTTCAACGCCATAACATCTGCTCTATTCCAAGGCGTATACACCCAGTTATATATAAAATACCCGTTCGCATCCTTTGACATTTTATCATCATCTGTACCTTCCCCTTTTGGTGGAACATACAAAGGTGTGGCTTCACGCATAGGCATAACATGCACTGCAGAACTCTTATCTGAACCCCGGAGAGAACACTCCTTAGATTGCCCATTAGACTCCGGCCCGGACTCCTTATTCTTTTTCCGCTCGTCCCGCAATCTGGTAGTCTCATCTCGCAGCTGGATCAGTTGCTTGTAAAGGGCATCGACATCTGCAAGATCAAATATACCTTTATCCAGATTCTCACGGTGAACTGACACAACCTTAGGTTCTAGCGTATCTGAAAGTTGACGATATGCGATAACAACTTCATCTGCCAAAGTAGCCAAAAAATACAGTAATTCTTGTTCTGTCCAATTACCCCTTTCAGTAACAACTTCAGACTGAGAAACAAAATTCGTATTCACTTTACGAGCCCAACTACGTAAATGTGCGGATCTCTCCGCAGAAAACCTGACACCAGATGCACCCTTCTTTCCCGGCTTATCCTGTCCGTCGTCATCCGAATCTGCAGCTGGAGCCGTAGGCGAAACGTACGGAGGCGGTGATCGATCTAGCAATGAAAAATCATCAATTTCATTATTAAGGACAGGATAAAGCGGTCGGCGAATAGGGAATTGACCAGTCGTTTGCAATTTACGTTCCCGTTCCTCCCTCTCTTTCTTCTCCTGAGCCTCCTTTTCCTCAAGCTGTAAAGCCTTGCGCTGCTCTTTGTCCGCCAAGGCAACTTCACGTTTCATTCGCTCACGCACCGCTTTCTCCCACATTCGTACACAATCAAACATATTTTGTCTAGACCTTCGTTGAAACAAACATTGCTCCACAAACTGTACTTTACGCAAATCGAACGACCCATGTAGAGGCCATTGCAATTCAGGATCCGATTTAGTATACTTATTCCATAATTTACTGTACATTATAGGGGGAAGGCCAAATTTGATATACATTTCACGATTTGGTGTTCCTTCTGGGGGAGCCGGCTGTGCTTCCGCTAACCTAATTGTGGTACTATTTCCAAGAAAGCACATCCCTCGAGTGTGCTTAAAACAGGCATGTTCAAAAAGTATCACGAAAACGCGATACCGTATAAAATGGCACTTACAGTACTTCACACAAACGTGCCGCTCAAAGGAAAAAAAACAAAATTAGAGAAACATCTCTACATGCCTGCCTATGTGAAGTGCACTACACATATAGATTCAAAGTTCACAAATTCACAAATGTTAGCTAACTCAAATCAAAGTCATAGGTCATAGAACTTCGGCAAGCGTCCGAGGACTACCTTACCGATCACAAATCATAGAACTTCAGTAAGCGTCCGCAGACTACCTTACCGATCACAAATCTTACCCAAAGTCTCAAAGGTCCAGATTCCAACTGCCAAGGCCTTTTAATCGAATCAGCCAAACGGCACTTTATCCAGCAACGCAGACGATCGAGAACTCAGTCGGAGACCGGCGCCACCTGGAAGGTCAGATCAGAAGGAAAGGAAGAAACACCGCGGGTACCAAGACTCGGGTCACTCGGTGGCAGCGTACGCGTCCATGGCGAGTTTCCAAACCTTCGTCACGACCTCTCATTCGGGCATCCGAGTCGCCGATGAGTCCCTTCGTGGTCGCCAATTTGTAGTATCGGGTTCCCAAGGCCTACATGTTCCGAAGATAACCCACTTACAGTGAAAGAACTGTTGGCACGGAAACTGAAAAGTACAAAGAACAAGTTTATTAAGACCCCATGGGGTGGTGGTACATTCCTACAGCACCCTTCGGTAATGCAAGAAGTATCACACCGAACATCGGTGTGACCCGTTCTTTTATACAATATGCAGGTAATAAAAAGATAGGCGATACAAAGTTACAGAGCAGTATGTACATATATGGTCATTTTGGGAACACAGCCAGCTCATTGGAGGGGTTACAACCCCGCTGGTCAGTTTGGCGGCACATTCCTGAGAGGTGACTGGTCAGTTGTGACTGCGCATCTACAGGCTTGACCGTTACTAAAAATAGCCTGTTGCTGGGCAAACTCGAGTGGTCAGTGGTACGGACAACGGACTAAAGGGCACGCTGGCCACGAGGCCGCTCATGATCTAAGATGGCCGCCGTAACAACCAAGATGGCGTTTCCAAGTATAGCCAAGTTAAGCGGGAAAACGTGTAGCACAGCTAAGCGCTAACTCGGCCATTGTCAAATTACGACAGCAGGACGTCGCCTAGCAACCAGGACGCCTCTACAAGGCAGCACTGTTTCAACTGGAGCCACCCAGTGGGACGTCAACGCCGGAGGAGGAAGGAGCAGTTCCTCGATCTGCAGCTGCAAGACGTTGCCTAGCAACCAGGATTCCTGCAGCGACGCATCGCCGGCAACAAAGGAAGCAGCCCAGCAGGACGTCATTGCCGCGTTGAGAACCAGGAAGCAGAGTGCCCCGGCGATCGGCTGTTTACCAAGGGAAGAGGTCGCGGACACAGGTAACTGATCTGGCCGGCTAGAGCGCAGAGTTGTATCACTACTGGGGGCAGGGAGTGTGAGTCTCAGGAGAGCGCTCTCGACCTCCCGCTTCCCGGTGGGAGTCAGGGGCAGCATTCAACAGCGGTGCCATTCTGTGGTATTGGTGCTATTGGTGTGCGCTCGTGTGTGTGAAAGCAGCAAGGGGTCATCAACAGTGTATGTTTCCCCCTTACCCTGACTAGAGGGGTGGTTTCTGCCTGGCTTTGGCGCAAGCCTCCGCCAATCAGAAATCCAATTTCTAACAGGATGTAATTGCTAGCATTTGGGCAAGTGGTGCGACGAAGTCTGTGATGATGGCAGTAAAGCTGCTCAGTGTGATGTTGGCTGTGACATGAAACCTGAACGAGAGGTGTTACAAGTTAGAGGATGACTAGTCTGTGGAAGTGGTACAGCTGATGGTGTTCTTGTGGATGATAGTGATTGCGTCTCTGGGCTTATGCACTCTGTTGTCCTGGAAATCTTGTAGCTGTGGCGGATGGCTGTGGCGATGTTTGGTGCCAATGCAGGGTTCAATCACTATTCTGTGAGTAAAAGTAGGTCCGGGCATAGTCATGCAACCAGTCCCAGATCTCTGTGACGTGCTTGGTGAGTAGGTGGGTGTTGAGGAGCATGCATGCAAGTAGGGAGTGTTAAGTGGGTGGTTTAAGGACTGTGTGAGAGTTAGAGAATGGGGTACTCTCAGTGTAGTGAGTGTTGGCTGAGGGCAAGTACATGAAAAACTGCACGAATTGCAAGAGAATGCTACCTCAGTGTTCTATGGTGTGGCAAGACAGCAGTGTGTGGCGCAGCAGCTGGGGTGGAGGTTACAGTGGGTTAAAACATAACAGCAGCAGAAAGGGGGATAACCAGGATTCCTGACACTGGGCATGGTACAAGTGCTGGCAGGCACTGCCAGGCTTGCCTTTGGCACATCCACCGAAAGTTCACAATGTGGCAGCCATTAAGTAGGTCCTGGGAGGGGGGGAAAGTGATGTGACTTACTGGTTACATGGATGATGTGAAATCCAATGTTGTCACTTTCTATGCAGACGGCTGATGGGAATGCACATTGTGGCTTGGCTTCTTCATTTTAGGCGGGAAACCAGTGATGTTACTTTATGTTGAATTTGTTTGTGTAAATAATACTTAATTGTATACATTGTAGACATTGAACCATTATAAGGGTTGGGATTTTCATCACATAGCTACATATTTATTAATACCCAGCGTGTGCTAGATTGCTGGCTTGATGTACTTAAGGATCCTCACCCAGTCAACAGGTTTCTTATTAAAGTTTAGCTTCTAGGACTCAGGAAGTTGGAGCACTGCAGAGTCATTCATGGCTCCAAGTGATATCTGCTTCCTTCTGAAGATCTTTATAAATACAATGGAAACATTATTTTAGAAATGTGCCTGTTTTTGTGGGTGTTATGTAGCAGACTAATCTAGATTACCTAAAAACACTTTGGAACACAGCATTTACCAAGGCAAATTTTATATATTTGAAATGCAGGAACAACATTTGCTAGGCCCTTTTTATTTTTTCAGTATCAGTTTTTTATTGATGACCCATCATTCCATTTCAAACCCTCTGGGAGCACTACACACATCAAACAATGGTGAAGATTATTGCAATATTCTTGTTGCTATATTGCTCAATGTCCTGTAGACAACTCATATCCCTTATTGGTTTTCATGTAACAGATCACTGGACCAAATCACTAGAGGCTTCAGAGAGCATTGAGGTATCAAAAGCATTTTATTTAAAATGAACAATTAAGGGGCAGCGGTATGACCCAATTTTGCATGCACAAACAGGTTTGCGACCCATTTGCGCATGCAAAATACAAATGGGCCCTTTGTGAATGCAGAGGAAAATATTTTTTAGGGGCAGGCAGTGGTCCCAGGGACCACTACCCGCCCTTAAAAAATGAAACGTTTAATTTGTTTATTTTTTAAATGCATCCTGTTTTAATTTGAAAAACTGGGATGCATTGAAAAAAATAACTGCTTTATTTAAAAGCAGTCCCAGACATGGAGGTCTGCTGAGCCTAGCAGGCCACCATACCTGGGAGGGCCAGCCATTCCTAATGGGGTCGCACATTGCGAGTGCCTCATTAATAAGCATGAGTCATGCAATTTGCGGCCCCATTTGGAATCGATAACAGTATCTCTGACTCTGTTGTATATTGATGTTTGCGACTCACAATTTAATGCAATTTGCGAGTCGTAAACATCAATGGTGGTATATCTGGCATTATGTCCATTCTTTTTTTAAATATTTATAAACATTTACAAAAGTATGGCTTTAAAACGTTGCTTGCAGTGACAAATGCTTCTTGTAACAGTCAGGAAGTAGGTTGGCATAATGTGTTGCAGCTAATTACTGATTTTGTATTACATACATTGTGAATATATTTATTCCACAGCAATTGTTGGGAATAAATGAATACCTTTGCATTAGCACCACAACATTGGGTTACCACAAGATCTCGTGGCAGGCTGTCATGTGATTTCAATGTATTTAACACCACAAAGTGGAAATACTAGGCGAGTGCTATACAAAACTCAAGATCTCTGACAAAGATTGACAGGTCCAAATTCTATTAAAATATATTAGAAAAATATTTATTTAGCTAATCTAGTTGTCTTATGAATTGAATTACAGGTCTCTAATTGTACGTACATGGTACTATTTTAATACATAAATTAGTTCTATAATCATACAAACAAAAGTCTCCTTTTATACAATTCAGTTCTCTTATAATACTTGACATTATCAAAGTACATGATTTAGCTCTTTAATCATACACAATTGTCTTACAATACAAAATTCATTTCTCAAATAAAAAAAATATTAGTCTTAAAATATATGATTTTGGTTACCAAATGGCCTGTCCATTATAAAAAAATTCTACATTTTCTAAGTACATTATTTAATTTCACTACTGCATAATCAAGGCCTACATGTGTTAACACATGTTCACATTGACAGAAGATGGGAAAAAATGTTGATCCATCAGGCCCTAAGTTCACAAACCTTAATACTACTGGGGCTTGCGCTGATATCTTATGCAGATGACACCCAACTTGTGCTCTCTTTTTCTAACAACCCAACTTTGGACCTGGCTAATTTCCAAAGAGGTGTGTGTTGGCTGTCGCAGAGTGGATGGCTGCCAATCCCCTGCAACTGAACACAAACAAAACTGAAATTCTTCTTCTAGGCAAAGATACCCACTGGTGGGGCAACCACTGGTGAAATCCTTCCCTTGCTCTCCCTCCTTGCCCAAAGTCGGTGGTAAAAACCTAGGTGTCTGAGTGTACAGAGTATTACCTTTTGACGCACAGGCAAAATCTGTAGTAGGCATTTGTTTTGGGCCCACATTCCACAAGTCATCATTCAGGCAGCAATCCTCTCCAGGTTGGACTAATGTAACACATTTTTTAAATGAACTAACAAGGCTGTGATTAGAAGACTACACCAGGACCAAAATGCTGCAGCTAAGCTGTTGGTTTCTTTCCTGAAGCATTGCCCAGTGTCTGGCCTTATTTGCAGATTGAATTGGCTCCCTGTGGATAAGCGTGTTACAGCTCAAAAAATCATCTTCTCTCAGGGTGCCCTCATTTTATCTAATCTGCTATTTCCGTATCTTCCTCTTTGGCCATTGTGCTCTGCTAATGTAAACTTGGCTTCTGTTCCCCGTGTTAAGAGAGTAAGAGCGAGGTCGCTCTTTTCATGCTAAAGCTCTTGCCCTGTGGAACACAATTCCTTTATCAATTAGGAGTATTCCGAACCATGGGACCTTTAGGAAAATCTTGAAGACCTGGGGCCGTATTATCTATATGGCGCATTTTCCTTGATTGCACCGGGTGCACCTTTTAAAAGGTGCGCCCGGCGCAAAAGAGGAAAATGCAGCGCATTATGGTGAATGCTCTGCCCCTGTTGCAGTCGGGAACTCACGCTGCCCTGAGGGAAGCGTACTCATGTGAAAAACCGAGCGGCTGCTTTGAAGGTACTCCGTGTTTTCAAAGTACAGGCAGAAACCAGCCTGCACTTTGAAGGGGAAATAGAGAGGAGTGAGTGACTGCACCTGTCTGCCAGGGGTTGTTTGGGGGGTCCACAGGTCAACTTTTCCCCCCACCAGAGGGCTGCAATCAAAGAGCTTCTTTGCATCTGCGCCCACATCTGTAATACGGCGCAGGCACAGAGACAAAGGGATTCCCTCATTTACATGGAGCCACGCCCCCATGAAAATTAGGGAATGCCCTCTTGAGAGAGCAGAAGCGCTGGAGCTGTACGTGCGCCAGAGCTTTCAGTATTACAGAAGGGCACCAACAAGTGACTGTAGCCCCTTCTGTAACCAATGTGCCCTGGGGGTGCCCATAGAGGGTGCAAACAACTGTTGCGTTCCTAGTGCACTTCTATAATAGGACCCCTGGATGTTTTCCTCTTAAGTGCTTCTTGCAGTACTTTTTTGTCAGGTCGTTCTGTACAGCTTGTTCTTTCTGAGACTCGCACTGGGATGCCCCGTTGCTGGGGCAGCCATGCGCTCTACAAATTTTATAACATAACATAACATATGACAGAACAGTTGTAGCCACTTTATCACTATAGACTCACATTAGGCTTTTAGGCAAGCAAATACAACCTAGCTTCATGGTACTTTGGCAAATCTAACACAAGTATCAGAAATTATTTTACCATCCGACTACACCAACATAATTGATAATGGCAAGGCCAATTATACAAGTGATCAAAACACCCAATAATTTCAGGTATCTTATTTTTATTTGAATAAAAAGTAATTTGAATTCAAGCAATTTAATTCTGTTAAACCGTTCAATATCGTAGTCTGATGTCATTTAAAAAAAATGCTTTACATTTTTTTATTGATTTTTTCCAACTTACACCACAGTAAAATGAGAAACATTTCATGCAGCATGTAACCATGACTGAGTATCTTGGCAGTCAAACCCATGAAAATGAAATTTTATTAGGCATCCGTGTCCCTTCCCCATGCCTAGATTCCCAATGACTCAACAATATTAACTTCCTAACATTTTAGATAAAAAGTATGTTGTGAAAGGGCTCCATATCTCCTTGAGTCTGGAAGGTCGTGGCAACTCCATAACATTCAAGTTGTTCTCGACACTATATCATATCTTTTAACCATTGATCGATTGTAGGAACCGACCACTTCCCCCAGTGGATCACCACTCTTCGTTTGCCAGTAAGAATTTGACTGCTAGCAACTTACAGGGACTTCACCAGTCCAGCCCAAGAAGACACATTCTAGGCGTACACTCAACAGGTTCCAACAGCATTTCAGTGAGTGCAGCACTCACTTGTTCCCAAAAATGGTGCACTCCAGCCGCCTGCCACGCCACCTTTATAAAGTCAATGTCCTCCATACTACATTGTGTATAATTTGTGTCCATTCTCAGCCCTTATCGAAACAACTTTAGAGGAGGACAATATATTTGTTGCACGAATTTATAGTAAATTATTCTCCAATTACAATTAGAGGTAAGCATACCTGTTAGTGCACAATAAAAATCCAAGTCGTCAGGGCTCAACTGGACGTCAAGTACAGCATTCCATCTCCCCAGACCCGGGTGAAATGTTTTTGTATTTGCTCGCTGTGATGTGATCGCTGGTGAGAAGAGCCTTTAATGATTCAAGTGTTGGAGGTTCTGCATATAGTTTTCATATGGTGGATCGTAATCTATAATAAGTGAAGCCTAAGAGGGGAGCCTGACCCCCCTGGATAGGGTTCCCAAATGTTTCCAGTCCATATTTTGTCTGTAATGCTAATGTCCCATGTACATGGGTAACAGATAATTGTGGATGATATGACAGTGGAAGCATCAGGACATACAATGGATAGCTTTCCACTAGGGCTCTTAGACTCCTCCAGTACATCGCCTTGAGAGATGGTGTACCTCCTGTGCTGCAATATCAATATGAGCAGTGATCTGATCTCGTATTGTAGCTAGAATGTGGGGGTCAGGTGTATTCTGGTATTAAGTTTCCAGGGTCTGAATAGTGTGTTCTATTTGAGTACACAAGCCCATAGCACTCCTGCTTGTTTACTGATGCAGATAACAGTAGTGATAACCTTGAATGCCTCTCAGAGTAAACCAGCCCCCTCTACTGTACCCTCATTGTTCACGAAAAACTAAAAAGATAGCTGCATGCAGCTGTCCCTTGACCACAGGATCCTGTAGGGATGTGGGTGGAAATCGCCAAGTAAATGGAGCATGAATATGTGTTGGTAGCTTCACTAGCACATGGTCAGACAATATTCGAGGCATATGTTGTACTGTTGTCACCCACGTGCTAATCGTCCCCATCGCCAGCCAATAATCTAGGCGGGACCAAGTCCCATGAACATAGGAGATAAATGTGCCCTCCCGTCCCCCTGGATTTTGCAATCACCAGAGATCCGCCAGCCTCCCATTTTCCATGCCCTCCTGTAATCCCCCAGTCAAATACCCCAGTCAATTGCCTACAATGCCACTCTCCAGTGGCAGATCTATCTTTCTTGGGATCCAAATATAAATGCGTTTCAGGGCGCTCAATGACATTTTCTTTCTTTCTTTCTTTATTTTATTAAACTCCGGCTTCGGTCTGCTGTGAGACGGAGTTTACTACCCCCGCCCACCCCACGGCACTCCCACCACAGGCCGTTACTGATCGTTCACCACTTGGACTAGATGACTGTAGAGGTCAGCCGTGTAGATGTTAAATAGGCAG
Organism: Lissotriton vulgaris; assembly: GCF_964263255.1. Lineage (NCBI taxonomy): Eukaryota > Metazoa > Chordata > Amphibia > Caudata > Salamandridae > Lissotriton > Lissotriton vulgaris. The sequence continues at coordinate 1,908,445,005 of NC_141693.1, forward strand.
AGAGCCAGAAAGCACTCCTGTTTCAGACCTATTTTGGTGCTGATCTTACGTGGGGTTCTCTGGCCATCTCCGACCTTGATTTGTACCCAGGTGTAAGTGTATAAGTTCAGAAGTGCATCCAATAGTTTGGGCGGCATACCAATGGGCCATTTTGTCCCACAGACGTACCCTCTGGATATTATTGAAGGCTAACTTCAGATCCACAAAGCAGACAAAGAGTTTGTCAGCTTTTGCTTTGCCTTTTCCACGAGAAGGGTAACTGCCAGCATTTTTGTTGTTGTGCTCATGCCTGCTCTGAAGCCAGTCTGTTTTTTCTGGAAGATGTTTGCCTTAGTGACCCAAACCTCTAATTCTGATAGCAGTTTTGAGGCATAAGGCTTTGCTTCCACAGCGATTAGGACAATTAGTCTGCAAGTTGCGGGATATGAGTGTGTGCCTGATTTATAGATTGAGTGGGGTATACTGCCACTCATGAAATCTGGAATGGAATTCGTGAGAAATACTTAGTTGAACAACAGTGTTAAATGAGTGGGCCAAAATGAGATCACTTTTCTAAATAGAGTGTTTGGAAAGCCATTAGTCTCAGGTGTACTTCCAACCTGAGCCTTTTCAAGATTGTAATGATGCATTTATCATAGACCTTACTTCCAACAGAAAGATAGGGAGAAGACCATTAAAAATGGCTTACAGGAATACGACCTAGCTGATTACCAAGACTCACAATTAGCTACAATGGTCTCAATCTCCTGTTCGGTATAAAAGGCTTGAGGGTATTTAGTTGATGCTGATGGCAGCTGGATATTGGACTGTCACATTAAGATCTGTGTTAGTCATCGTCTGTGTATTTCTATTTTTAATGTAAAAAACAACTCTATGAAAAACCCACCTAGCAGCATCTGTCAATCATCTATCCAAGCTTCTCAAGATATTTTGCAAATAATTCTAATACATTATGATTGAGGGTCATTTATACAATATTTACTATCATATTCTTTTTATTACAAACAAATAAGGTAGGTATTAAACAAAGTACACAGTTGTACTTTGCCAAATTTGAGTAAAATGTCATACAATATCAGGTCAGGTAGCACAGGATCAATGTGGTACACACATTGATTTTTGCACAGTTGAAAGTGATATCGTCCAAAGGCTCTGACCTCCTAACTCCTGAAGCTTTCAATTTATAATATATAATTTCTCTTGCTGTGAGGAAAGGTACCTTTGTCAGAAAATGGTCAGTAGTAATGGTAGCACAGGAGTCTTTACTTATTTGGTAGGCCCAGAGCTCTGTTCATTAATTACAACTAGGTAACACGTACTGAAAGGGACGTGCAAGTGTGCACCAGGCAAGAAATGTGCCATGAATTATAAACATGTTTTGCAAGAGAAAATAGTCCTTAAAAGCTTCTGTACTTCTAAAAAATAAAGATTCCCTCTAATTCTATTGAAAGCTAGAGGCTGTCTATAGTATACCCTACTCTTCATTCCTTTGTCAATAAGAGCACTCAAGTTCATTCTCTATCTATAAATTTTACTCTCAACCTATAAAATTAGGGAGTAAAATCTTACCACTCAAAAACATATTAGGGCACTGGGTGGATGGTAAAAGCATTCAACAGTTTCTGGGCTCTCACATCATACATCATGATATAAATTGGCAACTCACCCTTCAGTCCACCATCTGGATTTTATTGTAACCTGAGTGTGAGATATCAGCTCCATGCCATAATCTAACCAAGGTTGGTGTAGGTACGTTATCACAAATTGTTCAATGTCAATATGAAATTAAGTGTCAAAAAGAAGCAGTGATAACCCAGCCATATTCGAAGGCATCAGGCTAACAAAAGCACTTGAGCTAGAAGTAATTACAGAAAATTTCACTTTTATCGAAGCTGCTGACATTAAGGGCCTCTTTACTAAGGCGGTCTGACGCAGGATTGAGATCGACTGACAAGTAGTATTATGATGAGGAAACATGCCTTTTACTATGTGGTGCCTGGCACACAGAGCATGGACGTTAGGGGGCACCACTTGTGCACTCCTGGCCATATATCGGAGGCCCCTGCTAGGGGCCCCCCAAAGTCCTTTTCCGACAGCCTTTCCATAACGGTGGGACCGCCATGAAAGGCAGTGGGAAATGGATATCGTAATCCCTACAGCGGTGCCTATGGAGGCACTGCCTTCATTCTAGGGATTACTGTCCGCCCGCCACCCCAACAGGCTTCTTGAGCATGTTGAAGGAGGCGGCGGTCTTTCCTCCTCCATCTGCTCTCCGACCACCGGTATCGTAATCTAGCGGTCGGAACATACCCTAGATGTCGGGCAGACTACCACCGACAGCCTGTCGGGCGGTTCACCCGACATCATAATGAGGGCCTTAGAGTAACTACTGCTGTACTGCGTGACCCAAAACAATACTTTTTTAAGGTCAAATAGTGACCTGTTCTGCCATATATATATATTTCATATACATCAGGTCCCTTAATATTACACTATTGTATCTAGACAGAATGCTACAGACACCATGGGCACTTTAAATCCTATATTAGTTAAACAAAGGGTGACTGATCAGATCCATCCGAATTTCTAAGATTACATTCCAGAAGGTTATTACGTGACAATAGTAATATTCAAGTTGTGCATAATAGGTTAAAATGGCCCTCCTGAGGGTACACTTCTGACATCAACTTTTTCATATTTTTTTTTCAATTTTGCAAACCTCGCTCTATTCTACTTCAAAACCCAACTCTTTTGATGATACCCAACTTTTAATATGTGTTACTTACATTTAAGCTATATCGAATGCATTTTTCTACATTAATTTTTCATACATTTATCACAACATCAAGGGATCTGCACCGACCAGCTGGAACAGGCATAATGCATCAAGTATTGTCTTTCGATTCTCCACGCTATGCACTCCAATACCAGCGTAGTACATTCTGGACAAAAACAAGCCATTTGCCGCTTTGAAAAACACCTTACCGTTGTTATAATTGACTTCATAATCAGTTAGGGGTTTGTTCCGGTTTCTGACAGTCTGGATGGCACAAAGCATATTGCCTGTCCCTGCATGTAGGTACTCGTCCTTATAATCCATGATTTCCACTTTCCCAGAGTCCTGCAAATTCACCTGGAACCGGCAGGTTTCGTCTCTCTCATACTGACCTCTTATCCCATCAGGTGTTGAGCTCCAGTACATGTCATTGTCCATTTTGAAACACATTCCCTTTCGAGTACAAATCAACCACTTGGGTGGCTGAAGACTTTCCATGAAATGGGATAAAAATTTACACACATGTTGATTCCGGTCTAAACCTGAGAAAACAAAAACATTGTCATAAAAGATGTGATTTGAAAGTTTCCAATGACTCATAGAGCAACACCCTAATGCTTATAATTTTAACATAAGTTTTAGTAAATCAAATCTATTTTAACTCATTTTACAGTAGTGGAAAGGACAGACATGTGATGGAAGTATGTAGCTACACATACGCAGCCTTCAAATGCGTCACTATCTCCTATGGTTTTCACTTTAATGCTCTACGTGAGGCTACCAAGGGTTGCATTAATCCTGACAGTGTATGGCATTTTTTGCCCACATAAGGTCAGCTAAAAATCCGCTTGCAAGAGTAAATTCCGAAACCTTTTTCAATTAATCTTGATTTGCAAAATTGTACCCTTTCAAGTGGAATTTATACATTTCTTCCAGAGTGGGGACATGTACGCATTCTCAATTTTTTGGTAGGGGGTTTAGGACATTAGAGGAAAGCCAAAGTGCAAAATTAGGCACTTGACCATACATTCAAGCATTTAGACATTCAAAACACTTTTGGAAGTACTTTCTCATTATAAATAAAATGCTGGCGAATTTACCCCCATGTAAAGGGTATCAATAGCAGTAGTCCCAGGGTGGAAATGTTACCCAAAAAGTAACATAGGGTAGGGTGGGGTGGGATTCTGCACTGGGAAAAATATTTGCCCTCTGGAAAAGGAAAAAAAAGGTTAAATATGCTGTGGTACTTCCATAAGCACACTTTTAAACAGATTAGAAATTCTGTATGAGTAACATGTCAGTGCTCCTAAAAAACAATGGCTGATATGCTTTTCCAGAAGTACTTCGGTAACAAATAGATGGGTTAACACTACTGGGACAAATTTTGCCCTTTTCACATTTCCTTTTGTGAATGAGCTTCTCTGATATTTATTTATTTCAATTTATATAGCGCGTTATCACCCCAAGGTTCTCTAAGCGCTTGTACAGAGAAAAGAAAGAAACCGACTTCTACAGAAAACAGATGGCTACCTTACAACCCTCCCCATGCTTCCCGGAAAAGAATAGTTTTTGATATATATGTGATATATTGTGAAGCATGCAATTAGTGAGGTCATTTCTGAAGGTAAATGGCATTGTACGTAATGTGGAGGTTGTTTTGTTTCTTTTATATGCTAACCAGTGGCACCAGCACAGGTTAGAGCGGTGTAGCAGGGTGGGGGCGGAGAAGTCAACAGATGGCGGGATAGGTCATATATAATAAATTAAACCACTTACCTTGCGCTCAATGCATCGCCGATGCGGCCAGCGCAAGGTAAGTGGTTTTATTAATTAATTAATTTAATTTTCCCTATCCCGTCGTCTGTCGACTTCCCCCCTTCACCCTGCCCCACCCCAGCGCTCTTACCTGTGCTGGCCGCCACTGATGCTAACTGAACTTTTTCAGTGGAAATATATAGAAAGGATATTATGACTCTCTACTTCTCATATCATACTACGCGGTAGGAGTCCTCCACAGCTGCAAGCTACTTTAGGGAGAGTTCATACCGAAGTAGATACACATAATCGACCTTGAGGAAAGAGAAGGAAAGGCACATTCAATGAAAGGCTCACTTAACATTGTTTAGAATGTGGGATAGTTTGGTTGTAGTCTCAAGGTTGAGTGGAAATATTGTCACAGCTTTTGACCTTGAATTCCCTGAGTCCTCTCCCATTTTCTATAGCTTGCTATTTTGATGATTGGGGTAGGGAAAGGGATGGGGGGTCAGAGTTTCGAGTTTCGTCAGGCAGTCCCAACACTTCCAGTGTGCCTAGGACATCATCCAAAACATCTTTAACATATTCCTACATGCCACAAGTGTTTTCAATGCAGACGTGAATCAAAAATTAGCTAGCATTCGCGCCAAGAATTTTCAATTCTATTAAGGACACGGAGGCGAGGATTATGCTTCTCTTTCTTTACTGTATAAAACACAGCAGCCAATAAACATACAGTTTAGTGCAAATAAAACTTCAAAGTCCATGGTGCTTGGCGTAGCCACGCCTCGTTCAGCACCCATGAGAGCCTAGGTCACACCTCCAGCTTCCTCTTTCTTTGCGCGAACTGCACAAGTCCATGAACCATAAACAGTCTATAAATTCTCCAACATGGAATAACCGGAACCTTGTTCCAACATCATTCTTCAACGGAAGACTTCTTACTCCTTGTTCTTGTCATTGCCTGGAAAAAACGAAATAAACAACCCGTAACTACTGTAAATAACAGAGTATTCAGAAAAACAACGGGTGGGCAAGCATGATCATACAATGAACATAGTGGGATAATCCTCGCCTCCGTGTCCTTAATAGAATTGAAAATTCTTGGCGCGAATGCTAGCTAATTTTTGATTCTATTACAGGACCGGAGGCTTCAGATTATGCTAGTTCAAAGCTGTATTAAATACCACAGAAGTAATGTCTCCCACCGGCTTATAATAAAACTGTTTGAATGTCGACTCAGACGACCAATCTGCACAATGCATCATATCATGAATATTAGCTCCCAACAGATACGATTTTGAAGCCATGGCACCTCGCACCGAGTGCGCCCCGAACAATTGAACATCAATACCAGACTCCTTCATAATAAATTTCAGCCATCTCGCTATAGTAGCCGAGGACACAGGTTTAAATGGCTTCTGCACAGCTAGCAAAAGCTGCGTGACCCCCGCGGGCCTTATGGAACGAGTACACTCCTCGTAGGATTTCAAGCATTGGACCACACATAACTTTGGATTACTAGGAAAGGCATTGTACTCAATATGTCTAGATAGTGTTTTTGTGCGACCTGTGATAGTAAAAGAAACTCCTTCCGGAGTAAATACTCTACCTGCAATATGAAAGGCACAAACGTCCGATGATCTCCTGCACGCCGACAAACATAACAACATTGCTAACTTTGCTGACAACTGTTTTCTAGAAAGCAAGTAGTTAGACGGCCAGTTGTCCAGAAATTTAATAACCGCAGAGACATTCCAAAGCCCCGAATATTTTGGCTTGGGAGGGTTCGCTACTCGTATGCCCTTAAGCAGCGTGCAAACCAAGGGGTGCATGCCCACTGGTTTCCCGTCAATGCGAGCGTGTCCTGCCGAAATGGCCGACCGGAAATTGTTCACGGATCTGTAGGCCAAACCGCTAGTTGCTTTGTCCGACAAGAAATTTACTTCGTGAGAAATTCCTGCCCCCACGGGATCCAGATCCCGTTCCACGCACCAACATAACCAACTCTTCCAGGCTGAAGAGAACCTCGTGGAGGGAGCCCAGGCTTGCTTAATGTAATCGCTAGCCGCTCCCGAAATTCCAGGCACGTGCCACTGTTGCCTGAAAGCCTCCATGCCATCAGCGTGAGGCTCCGAGACATAATTAGCGGGTGTTGTTCCCGCGCTGGTCCCAGCAATAGCGTCTCCGACCATGTAAGTCTCCTGGGGAGGTCGCAACACATCCCTAACAGCATCGGGAACCATGGTTGCGACTGCCACAGAGGCGTTACTAGAATCACCTCGGCCTTCTGCTTGAGAATGTGAGAGGCCACTCGTGGAATCAATAGAAAGGGGGGAAATGCATAGTTCACCGCCCTCGACCAGTCCTGCAAGAATGCATCCGTCGCCTCCGCTGCTGGATCCGGCCTCCAGCTGAAAAACCTGGGAAGTTGACGGTTCAGCCTGGACGCAAATAGGTCCCTCTGGCATGGACCCCATGGGTCCTGTAACCAAGTGAATATCTCAGGGAGCAGCTGCCAATCGCTGTAATCCCGAAGATGTCTCGAGTTCCAGTCCGCTATTACATTGGACTGCCCCGGAATGTACTCCGCAATTACAGACATCTGATGACTGAGACAATAATGCCAAAAATCCTTGGCTATCTCCACCAGCATGGACGATCTCGTCCCCCCCAGCTTGTTTATATATCGAACCGCAGACACGTTGTCCATCCGATGGAGGATGCAACACGAGTGCTTCTGGGGTGAGAGCATCTTGATCGCGAAGGAGCCCGCTAGGAGCTCCAGACAATTTATGTGCAACTTTAGCTCTTCTTGCGACCATCTTCCTCCTGTGGAAACTTCGCCACAGCGCGCGCCCCAGCCCCAAAGGCTGGCGTCTGACTCTATGACAACTTCCGGCACGAGGCCGAAGATGGCCCTGCCGTTCCACGCCTCTACGTGGTTTAGCCACCATTGCATCTCGTTCCGCACTTCCTGAATCAGCGGGATCAGGTCCGAGTAGGCCAGCCCTCTTTGAAGGTGCTGGATTTTGAGCCTCTGCAGAGCCCTGTAGTGTAGAGGGCCCGGAAAAATCGCTTGTACTGACGAGGCTAACAAACCTACTACTCTGGCAACCGATCTGAGAGAGGTCACCTGTTTGCTCAAAAGAGCTGTGATCTCTTTCTTCAAGTCCTTCAACTTCGACTTCGGCATACTCAACTGTGCTATCCGCGAGTTGATCACAAAACCCAGAAAGTCCATCTCCTGCGACGGAATTAGGGCTGATTTGTCCTTGTTTATTACAAATTCCAGATTCTGGAGGAGGGATATGGTCATCTGAAGATGCCTCAACACCAGCTCCGGACTGTGAGCTAAAATGAGAATGTCGTCTAGGTAAATGATGAGACGCACCCCTTGTTCTCTCAGGTGCGCCACCACTGGCTTCATCACCTTGGTGAAACACCAAGGAGCCGAGGAAAGCCCGAAAGGAAGGGCCGAATACTCGAACCAATGTCCCTTCCATTGAAACTGAAGGAAACGACGGTGAGGTCGATAGATGGGGATGGAAAGATAAGCATCCTTCAGGTCTAAACGTACCATCCAATCCCCTGACTGTAAAAGATCTGTTAACAGATGGATCCCCTCCATCTTGAAATGGTTGTAGACTAGGAAATAATTGAAATCCTTCAAGTTTAACACCAGCCTGTGACCTCCGCCCCTTTTCTGTACAAGGAAGATATTGCTGCAAAACCCGTGCGGGTTGTACTCGCACCTTGCTATGGCGCGTTTGCGCAGCAATTCTTCTATTTCGCTGTCTATAGAACTCGTCTCTAGTCGGGAAAAATGGAGAACCTTCGGGGCCACCCTCTGTGTGGGATTCTGATAGAAAACTAGGTGAAACCCTTGAATGGTCTGAAGGACCCATGCATCTTGAGTCAGGAGACTCCAATTGTGTAAGAAAAACATCGTGCGACCCCCCAAAGGCATGCAAAAGCAATCCAGAGCGCTCACCTGAATTGTTCTGGGCGTGGAATCCTGCCCTGTTGCCGCCTCCATGATACTTGTTTCTGGAGTACCTGCGACGTTGCGGATAGAAGGTGCCTCCTCTTGTCGAGTCCCAATCACCTCGACCTCTTCCAAAGTCACCTCTGGGGGGACCGTGATTGCCGAAACGGCCTGGCGAGCGCCCCCTTCCTCGTCCGGCCCTATTAAAAAGGTTATTCTGCAGGGCCCGCTTGATGCCTGATTGGGCCTTGTCCAGGGAAGTGAAGGTTCCCACGTATTTTGAAACGTCCTTCACAAAACGATCTCCAAAGAGATTGCCCTCTGCTAGGGGACCTGGCTCAGCTGTAGCTAACTCAGTCAAATTCGAATCCATTCTCATTAACAACGACTTACGCCGTTCCGATGACACTGCGCAGTTAGCATTACCAAGGAGACAGATGGCGCGCTGGGTCCAGCCCGCCAGAATATCCGGATCTATAATGACATTTGTCTCTTTGGCATGCAAAGCCATTTCTAAGATCTTGGCCAGGGGCCCCACCACATCTAACATCTTATCCTGGCATCCCCTCCAGGCACAATCCAAACCTTTCTTGGGGTCTTTGGCAAACTTCTTTAAAAACGTCAGCATGCTGGCATCGATCTCTGGGGTCTCAGCAACTCTGTGGGGAAGATCAGGACGGGGACACTCAGACCGCAGTCTGTTACAGACCTCCTTATCGAACCCTTTCCTCAGATTCTCCTCTAGATACTGTGTCACGGCCGGGGCCGGGACCCAATCTTTGGTGCGAGGATGCATGATTTCCGAAGGGTTGAAAGTAAACGGAGTGTCGGGAGGAGCAGGTTCTGAAGCCGAAGAGGCAGATTTCTTAGCCCTCTTCTTCGGGGGCTGCTCCTCATCTGCAGTAGTGGTGTCAGTGGTGGCGGTGGTATCAGTGTCCACGAAATGTTGTTTACTCTTCGCCTTACCACTGCTTGCATATGCGTGATCTGAACTGGACGGGGTCGGAAGAGAGCCCAAAGCGCTAGAGTGTGGCCATTGTTCTGAGGAACCTGCCTGCGGAGTTGGTGTCTGCTTTTTACTGGGCTTATTCTTGGCATAGCCATGGTGCTTAGCGAAGTTCTCGAGCTGTTTGGTGATCGACTTCAATGCTGCCGCCAATGCTTGTTGTACAGTAGCTGGCACTGCACTTTCTACTGCCTTACTAACCGAGGCCTGGACTGATGCATCCAGGGCCTCCACAATTTTGTCCTCCACTGCAGCAGAGTGCTGCTCTCCATAAGGTCCTTCCTCCGCCTCCTCATCATAATAATACCCATCATCCTCCATAATGAATTGGGATAAGGCTGAAACTACACACCCTAAGCACAAAGAGGTAGGTACTAGAGGAGTCAGGGGGGGGTCAGCCCCAAGCACACTGTAACTTATAATAGAGTCAGGATAGAAAACCCCCTCAGCAGATGCTGTAGTCAATTATTGCAGCCCAGAGGGCGTCAGACCCAAAATGTAAATACAGGGAGCGTGTGCCACTCCATTCTAAGGCAGAGACTGTTCTTGCAGCCAGTCAGGCGTGAAAAACCACCAACTCCGAGCTTGTCCGGTGTAGGAAGGAGGAAAAAACGACATTCGGCGTGTGTAGCCCAACGGGCGCCCAAATCCTACTAGAAACCAGCCCAATGGGCGCGCGTTGTGCTACACGCTCCTGCCGTGTGGTTTGCGGCTCGTCGTGGTGCCCGGGCGATCAGGGGAGCCCTCACGCAGCCTGCCAGGGACGGGGGCACTGGAGAAAGTCCCAGGTAGGCGCAACCGCAAAGCGGTCGATCTCCTGACTCACGCGCCGCTAGGCGCTCGCTTTGTAGAAGCCGGAGCAGAGCTCCGAACGGGCGCGAGACACGCTTGCCAAACCGCCCGCCTCAGGCGGGGGATACACAGCGGGGAAGCCCGCGTAAAGATCGACAAAGCCCCATACAACAGAAAAATAACCAGCAATACGATGAGCACTTAAGCGCTAATTACTACGGGCGCATGTGCCATCATTTAACATGAAACCACATGCAAATCGACCCCAATCAAGTAGAAAGCATTCGAAAAAACAGCACACATGCATAGGTAAGGGGCTGGGCACTTAACTCTTGCTGTGTGAGCAGCAAAGAAAGAGGAAGCTGGAGGTGTGACCTAGGCTCTTATGGGTGCTGAAGGGGGCGTGGCTACGCCAAGCACCATGGACTTTGAAGTTTTATTTGCACTAAACTGTATGTTTATTGGCTGCTGTGTTTTATACAGTAAAGAAAAAGAAGCATAATCTGAAGCCTCCGGTCCTGTAATAGAATCGTCTTAGATTGGGGCAAGTATTGCTGCATCGTACAATACTATGTGCAGTTAGTCTATTACCTTTTTGGGAGGCATGTTTACACTACACTGCAGTGTTTCCGTCTTCTCATTAGTAAGGATTAAGAAAGTTTTATCCCGTTTGTTTGCAGAAGCAATATCCAGTTCCAGAAAATGGACAGTAGTAAATACATGCTTTAAATTACCTGATTGACCTTAATGAGCTAGCCCACGTAAATGGGCCTGCTACGCAGTATCTGTCCTGAAGCAGAAAACAATGCTCCTGATTCAATGGTAGGTACGATACAGGAACTAATGATGTTTGCCTGCGTTCCCACTTCCGTTTAACAGTCACAGATGGATTTGTGATTCACATGCATCTGAAAATCCAGCTGGTGCAGGTTAATAAGATTGGACAGAAGGAGAACACTCAATCAATCATAGCATTTGTAAAGCGCACTACATAGCCGTGAGGGTCTCAAGGCACTAGGGGGGGAGGGGTGCTGCTACTGTTCTAAGAGCCAGGTCTAGAGGAGTCTCCTGAAGGTTAAAAGGTCTTCGGTCTGCCGAAGGCGGATGGGGAGGGTGTTCCACGTCTTGGCGGCAAGGTGGGAGAATGATCTTCCGCCGGCGGTCATCCTTCGGATGCGGGGGACGGTGGCGAGGGCGTGGTCTGCGGAGCTGAGCTGGCGGGTGGGGGTGTAGAGGCTGAGTCGTCTGTGGAGGTAAGCTGGTCCGGTGTTGTGGAGTGCCTTGTGTGCGTGGGTGAGGAGCTTGAAGCTTATCCTCTTTTTGATGGGGAGCCAGTGCAGGTCTTTCAGGTGGGGTGTGATGTGGCTGCGGCAGGAGATGTCGAGGATCAGGCGTGCTGAGGCGTTCTGGATGCGCTGGAGTCGTTTCAGGAGTTTAGCCGGGGCTCCTCTGTAGAGTGCGTTGCCGTAGTCCAGTCTGCTGCTGACGAGAGTCTGGGTGATGTCCTTCTAGTTTCGGTGGGGATCCACTTGAAGATCCTGCTAAGCATGCAGAGGGTGTTGAAGCAGGAGGAGGAGACTGCGTTGACCTGCTTTGTCATGGAGAGTGTGGAGTCGAGGATGACTCCTAGGTTTCGTGCGTGGTTGGTGGGTGTAGGGGGTGCTCCTAGTGCCGTCGGCCACCAGGAGTCGTCCCAGGCCGAGGGGGTGGAGCCGAGGATGAGGACCTCTGTCTTGTCCGAGTTCAGCTTCAGTCGGCTGTTCCTCATCCAGTCGGCGATAGCCTTCATTCCTTCGTGGAGGTTGGTTTTGGCGGTGTGGGGGTCCTTGGTGAGCGAGAGGATCAGCTGGGTGTCATCAGCATAGGAGATGATGTTTAGGTCGTGCTGTCGGGCGACATGGGTGAGTGGTGCCATGTAGACGTTGAACAACGTTGGGCTGAGAGATTAGCCTTGGGGTACGCCGCAGATTATCTTGGTGGCTCTGGGTTCTCCCGGAGAGGAAGGAGGTGGTCCAGTCCAGGGCCTTCTCTTGGATTCCGGCATTGTGGAGGCGTGCTCTTAGTGTGCGGTGGCAGACTGTGTCGAAAGCGGCTGACAGGTCCAGGAGGATGAGGGCCGCAGTTTCTCCGTTGTCAAGCATGTTCCTGATGTCCTCGATGGCGGCGATGAGGGCAGTTTCGGTGCTGTGGTTGTTGCGGAACCCTGACTGGGATGGGTCCAGGATGTTGTTCTCTTCGAGGAAGCTGGTCAGTTGTATGTTGACAGCTTTTTCGATGAGCTTCGCCGGGAACGGGAGCAGGGAGATGAGTCAGAAGTTCTTGAGGTCCTTGGGGTCCGCCTTGGGTTTCTTTAGTAGAGCGTTGATCTCTGCGTGTTTCCAGCTCTCCGGGAAGGTTGCTGTATCGAAGGAGATGTTGATGGTTTTCCGGAGGTGGGGTGCAATGGTGCTCTATTGATGGGATATAACATATGGGATCCTCAGATTTAAGGAGTTCAAGGCCCCAATCTTTATTTTCCCATAAAGCTTATTTAAAAGTAGCTAGAGACATGTGGGCACTCCTGTGCTTTCATCTGACATTTTCGATTGACTCATGAGGTCCACTTCATTGTGGGTCACCTACTGGAACCTAACAACAGGTTCTCCCTTTAGCAAACATTCAGATGGCCTGTATATAACCTACTTGCTGCTCTTTTCATTTCAGGTTGGCGATTAGGTGATATATTGTTGAGAGGGTGCTACAAATACAAACAATTTGAAATAGTTTGAGGTGAAAACTAAATATTGAAAAGCTGTTGTGAGATAAAATTACATAATGGGCTGAAAACAGAAATATTCATAAAATGTAGTCTAGTTTCAGGGAAATCATAATTAGTTGCATACAGACATGTAATTCTTAATTATGCCGACACACCTGGTACCCATTTTATTTTCTTGCAGCCATTGGGGATCCCTCTGTTCACTGGTCAAGGTGGGGGAAGAGAGCCTGCTGGAACGCGATCCCTACCAGGCACAAGCAAACTCTCAAACTGAGGCAGCCTGTTACACACCTTTGGGTTGGCCCTTAATATGCCTGTGCCATCATCGGGATTCACCAAGTAGGGATTACCAAACTCCTCCCAGGACTAACCTGGAGGACATGGCAAGCGAAGGGAACAAGAGCAGACATCACTATCTCCAACTCCTTCCTAGCCATGCCCGCCACCCAAAACATGTGTTCTGTTTGGTATGGTAGAAGGAAGAGTTGGGGTTGGCAACCCTGTCTCAGTTACCTATATTACTCCACCATGGAATAATGGTGGAGTAATAAATCAATTAAATAAATCAATCAGGATGGAGGGATTGCTAGGAGAGGGACTGCGATTGCTACCAGTTTCTCACATGCCAATCTCCCGTTTTGTGCTTTAATTCAGGTTTGAGAGGGTTGGTTTCAGAGATTCCAGCCCGTCTGCTAGAGGGTCAACAGACCCCTCCCAGTCCTCCTCACCTTCCTCTTGTTGCCAGTCAGGGCAGGAAGGAACGCCATGGTACAAAAGTACCCGTTGGCACCGGTCTGGGTCCGTGTCGAAGTCGGGGGTCAACGCCTGCCGGGAGCACAGTTGGCATCGGGGAGTTGTCACTGGGATCGGTACCTTGGAAGGTACCGTGAGGTCGACCGGCACTGATCTTGATCCAGGCCTGGATCCACTGGGGCCCTCTGGCACCAGGGCCGAAACCGCTGGCCTCAAAGGCCAGGGCACCCAAATGAGTCTGCGGGGCCCAAAGACACGCAAGCGGAGTCGGGCTGCCCAAAGATGCCGTTCAGCACTTTGTAGAAACCTCGAAGCTGGGCAGGAGACAGTCCGGCTCCCGGAAAGGAAGGGAAGGGCGGAGCTGTCCCAGAAGCAGGCTCCAAAGGCAGAGCCGGAGAACGATGACGCTCCGGGTCCCGCGTCACGTAGGCCGACGGACGGAGAGAAGGCGCAGAGTGACTATGCTTCTTTGACTTCTTTTTGTGCTTCGACTTACCTGATGATTAAGACTTGGATTAAGAGTGGTAATGGCTCTGCGGCCGCTCCCACAACTTCCCTCTTGAACGGGACCTTGAGCGGCGCTGGGACTGACTGCCGTGCCTCCAGAAGCTTTTGGGGCCGCTCCCGCAAAGACTTAGGGTTCACGGCCCGACAGTCGGAGCACGACTTCGGGTCGTGATCGAGCTCCAGACGCACATGAGGTGCAGATCCGTGACGGACATCAACTTGCGACAGGAGTCCCAAGGCTTGAAGTTGGTCCGAGAATTGGACATCCTCTACGCACAAGGAGTCGAAAGACTTGAAAACATGTCGACAAAAGTCAAAAAAGAGTTAGTCAAAAAGGGACCGAGTGGCACGCTCTCTCCGGACCTACGCTGGCTCGCACGGAAGAAGAAAGAACTAAAGTCAGCGTGCAGGGGCAGTGTGAGAAAGTGGCTCTATATATACTGCATCAAAGTAAGGTACAGTGTGTATAGAGTCCACAGTCCCCAGAGGTTTGGCAGAGGCTAAAGTTAGATATAACCTTACTATCTAAAGTGGTAGCTTGGTTGAGCAGTAAGGCAGTATCAGAGGACAGTGTAAAGCATTTGTTGTACACACTCAGTCAGCAAAGGGTCTCACACACTCAAGAACTGAACTCTAGGCCAACTGTTTTGTATCAAAAGATATACTTGTTAGAACCAACAAGGTATCAAAATATACTTTCTCAGAATAGATCACTTTAGTTAAGTACTTTTCAAATAGGCAATAGACTTTTTGAATTACAATTTCAAACACAATCGAACATTGAGCACAATGGGAATTTTTAGTTAAATGCAATTAGTTACTTTGTAGATTACTTTTCTAACCACAGGACTGGATCCTAAATTCAGACCCGGGACATCTACTGCAAACAGTTAAGTAAAAGAGTTTTGGTTACAGTAGTGATTTTTAAGGAATAATATTGTATTTTAAAAGTTGACATGTTCATGTTACTTTTGTAATCCAGTACTGGAATCCTAGGTTCAGCACTGGGGCATCTATCTAAAACATAAAAGTAATTATGTTGTGGTACTTGGTACGATTTTTAAAGAATATTTGTGGTTTGCAAAAATCAACACTTAGAAGAAATTTCACAGGAAAAGAAAGAAAATTCAGGGTACTGGTAAGTACGGTAACAATTACTTTTCATGGTTGAAGCTGGGCTAAAAGATGCAGCACTGAGGTCTCTCCTGATAACAGATGAGTAAATCGGAATTCGTTGTTCGGCTGATTTTAGATGAATATTTGGGAGTTTCAAAACTCCAAACTTAGAAGAATTTTGGAGAGAAACCAGTCAACATTATCCTATGGAAGGAAAGTGAGTTATCAGCTTTTAGGTAAGTACTTGACTGGCAGAGTTAAGGTTCTGGGCATAGACTCAGGGGTCCCCCAAGGTCAGGTAGGTACAGTTGGTACACCCTCAGCGGCACAGGGGCAGCCAGGTGCAGAGGTAGTAGTTATCCAATGAGAGGTAGGGGGCCTTCGGTTGGTGCCTGCTGGCATGCAGGCCACGTGGCTGTGGGAGCTGGGCTCCTGGTCACTTGCTCAGGGCAGATGGGGAAGTAGGTTAGGACCAAGGTTGCACTGCCAGGGGCACTCAGGCGGCTGGGTGCAGGGTGCTTTTGAGCCGTCGGGCGCTCAATGTTATTCAATGGAAATCTCGGAAAGTGGAAAAAGGCTACAGGCTCTGGGAGGGTGATTCTTCGGGAGCGACCAACACACTCGAGGTAAGTTGGGGTCTTGGTGTTGGGCACAGTGGGCCGTGGGGCGCCGGGTGCAGGGATGTCTTTTGACGTCGGGAAAACTCACCCTCAGCAGGTCGCGGTTGGAGAGGTACCTGGTTGTGAGGCTGCAGGCGTCGTCTGGTTCGTTGAGGAGGGTCTTTGGGCACTGGACTCTGGGTCCCAGTCGCCGGGGGGGACGTCCTCGTGGTCTTGGGTCACTCAGGCACAGGCCGGGCTCGTCGGGTGCAGAGTGTGCTGGATTTGCGGTTCCTGGCTGGCATCAGGGGTATTGCTGTTGGAGCAGAACCACTACTCATGGGAGTCCCAGTCTTTCAGAGGGTCAAGGCAGGCAGGTCCTCCGGGGTTTTCAAGGTTGCTGCTCGCAGGAGTCACCGGGATTTAACAGGAGCAGGTTCAAGGATCAACAGGCCTGTAGGGCTGGGGCCAAGTCAGTTGGCGTCGTCCTTTTGTTAGCAGCTGCACTGCGGTTCTTCTTCTACTTGATCTTCTTTCTTGTTTTCGAATCGGGATCTGAGGAATGAATATTCAGGGTGCCCCGAAATACTAAACTTAGGGGCGTTACAGGTAGGGGAAGGGCAGGGACCAATAGGTCCCTGTCCTGAGGTGAGTACACCCCCTATACTGCTCCCCTCCTGTGGGAGGGGGGCAAGAGCCTATCTCTGATTGGGCAGGGCTCCCCATCCTCAAGATGGCCGGAGCCTGGAGTTGTGCTTCACCTCGCCTCTTCCACCTGAGGGGTGGAGTTGGCACGGGCTGCACACCCCCTTTCCTCACGTAGGGTGTCCCGGCAGTCTTCCCGCCAGTCAGAACCAGTGGGGGCCAGTTGCTGAGTACAGCAAGTGTTCTGGAGAAGCTCAGAAAGGCGGTATGCCTTCAAAGCTTCCCCCTGCCCATCCTG
The DNA here is from genome assembly GCF_964263255.1 of Lissotriton vulgaris. Taxonomy (NCBI): domain Eukaryota; kingdom Metazoa; phylum Chordata; class Amphibia; order Caudata; family Salamandridae; genus Lissotriton; species Lissotriton vulgaris. The sequence continues at coordinate 1,908,461,998 of NC_141693.1, forward strand.
GGGGTGGAGACCTAGTACCTCGCCCAGGATGTGCAGTGTTGCAGGCCCAGGAGAGCAGGGGCTCTCCAACTAGAGGTCCAGCAACATGTCTGCTGTGTGGCAGCCTAGGCAGCCTCTCAGACAAGGATTGTAGGTTAGGTTTCAGGGGGCATCTCCAAGATGCCCTCTGTAGTGCATTTTACATTAAATCCCACACTGGCATCAGTGTGGGTTTAATGTGCTGAAAAGTTTGATATCAAACATGTCAGTCTTCAGTGTAGCCATTATGGTGCTGTGGAGTTCGTAATGACAACCTCCCAGCACCATATACTCTTAATGGCATCACTGCACTTACAGTGCCCAGGAATGACACTGGGTACTGTAGGGGCACTGAGGCTCATGCACCTATGCCCACCCCACTGGCACAGGGCACCCAGCTAGAGGGGTGACTGATGTATGCCAGGGCAGTGGGTTTGTGATCATTGGCACATAGGGATGTGTGTCATGTCGACTCTTTGCTTAGATCTGCACCTGGACACTCAGCCTACAAAGGCCGTGTGTGTGAGTCAGGGTGCAGGGTCCCTAAGGGTGGCACAATAAGTGCTGCAGCCCTTAGGGGTCTTCTCTGGTCAAAATGCCCTGGGTACCTAGGGTACCATTTACCAGGGGCTGACATGTGGCCAGAGATGCCAATTGGGTTTTAGTTTAAACACAGTTTTTAGGGAAGGAACACAGGCCCTGGTCCCCTGATTGGCAGGAGCCCAGGGCACACTCAGTTAAAGCACATCAGCAATTCAGCAAAAAAGTGGGGGCATACCATGCAAGAAAGATGGCACTTTCTCACAGGCAGCGTTTAAGTAGATACCGTAACGTCACCATGGCGATCAGGATGACGAATGCAGAGTCGACCAATGCCACCTACCGACGCGCAGGGGTAATGCTGAGAAAAAAATACTCCTGATCCAGACTGACACTTGGGGGTAATTCTAAGGTAAGGAATCTATAACTAATAGTATCTTTCAGATGTACTAGTTATCCTATCTCAATTTTACCAGCTGTCTTACTACCCATCTTTTACCATTCTTATTGGTTATCTAACTACATGTCTTAATAGTTTTTACCAAACCAGTCTCTACAGGTATGTTAGTAACCATCCTAACAGCTATCACACTAAATATCTAACCAGCTATCTCATCAGATAATATCTACCAATCTTACCAGTCACCTCACCACATATCACACCAGCTACCTCAGTACCTATCATATAAGCTATCATTAATAAGTGGAATTAATGTTTTGCTCAGAAACGTTTTAAAGAGCAGCGACAGCAGTACACAGAAAAATGAGGCTAAGGCCTTTAACATAATGGCAAACAAAAGCAGCTGTTGTATGGATTTATTGTGTGCATGTTGCAAAGAGATCATTGACGAAGACAATAACATTAACATATGTTTCAAAAACTAAGCAGAACATTCAGTCATGAAATAAACATATTTACAATAATCTGAGGCATGGTCCAGTGACACTTGTTTCTATATATCTGCAACAGACAAAACTTCATGGTCTTTTCTAAATCTTTATAAAGAGGGAGTAACTTGAATGTCTGGCAGTTTGAACATCTGGTCAAAAGGGCCACAAACGTCCTACTGGGGCTGCTAGACGTTCTTGGCGGCCCCCGGACTGGAGTGTGTGTTCATAGGTGTAGCGCTGCTGGTTGCCAAATGAGGCATAGTTCAAAACTGGAAATTGGCACGCCCTCCTACAATGGCCAAGAGGCAGGCCAGAGTGGACTAGTGTGCCCAACAGGAAAAGCCCATTTATGCTGCCCTTGTCTGCCCACAGAAGTATGGGAAGGTCTGGGGCAAATGGTAGTATATTATATAGACTGGACTGAAGAGAATGATTTCCATGAGCTGTGAAAATTGAACACGGTCGATGGCAGTCGTACTGGCTGGATTTTGTTTATGTATTTGGAAAACAATACATTTTCTTCAACCTACCAAAAACCTGTTAATATCTGGCTTTAAAAAGCTTTCTTGGTCCTACAATGATGCATGCTTTCAGTGAAGGTATACCATATTCAATAAGTCTGTTGAAAAAAGTGGCTTTTAATATATATGGGAAACTGAGACTGCCATTCTGTACTGAATTGCTGCTAGGAGCCTGCCATTGACCTTACCAGCTTCATCGCTCAGGAGTAGCTTCAATGCTGTTCACGCTCAAAAGGGTGAGCCGCCACAGGATCGCGGCCGTTGGTGAATATTCACCCCACAACCCCCTCCAGGCCTCCAAATCACAGACACCTGCAGCGTAAAGCACAGCCAGCGCCTCTGCATGGGACACACCCGGGCCGAGGGCAAGCCCGACCATGCCTGTCAAATATCGGAGAGGCGGGGCTGGGCTCTCTTTTTGGCCCCTTAATTCTGACCTCCCAAGGTACTGTCCTAATGGAAACAAAGACTATTTTTTGTTTGATCTTTATGTAGAATTCGTAGAGAACTGGCATTTTCTTATGGACCTTTTATTATTTATAATTTACTCCTCTATATGACTAACTGCAACAGATTTGGGAGGGATTAGTGTGCATAATTTAGCTTCTATAGGGTAGAGCAAGGCCGCAGATCAACCCAGGGAAAAGCTAAGCTACCCAAAAAAGTACTAAGTAATAAATCATCTCATAGAGAAAGTAGAACTCCTCTTCAGACCGATCATCCTCAGTCGAGCATGCTCTAAGCCGAACAGATCTGTTCCTCAAAAAAACCCATTCTGCCAGATATCCAATTCAAAATTTCCATAAGTCATCACGCACACCCCTGATAGGATCTGAGTTTACTAAACGATTTGATGTTCCCAGGCCCACATTAAGCCTACTTTCTTCTTCCGACCAGGTTGAAGCAAATGGGCCACAGAACAAAAACGCACAGTGTTTTTATTTACTTAGTTAGTTAAACTTTTATATAGCGCGAACATGACCCACAAGGGTATCAGAGCGCTTTACACAAAACAGACATTGATACGTAATAATAACAGTTAATATTAAAAGTACATGTAGTTGTGGTACGAGGACAGGGTGAGGAACTACCTCAGGATCCAAAATAAAGAAACATAAAGATGCATAACAATAGAAGGTGCCGCGCAACTTAGGGCAAGTATAGAATAGTCAAGGTTGGTGCGACAAGGACCTGTGTACTAGGGTAGGTATTTGTTCATCAATAACAGCTTTACTTGTGCTTTGAAAGATGCCAATTTTTGATAAATGTTCCGAAAGCATCCCCTAGTTTAATCAAAGAGGATGAAGGTTCACTGATAAAGAAATGCACCCAATGGATCCGACATGTGAGGGGTTGTCGATCGATCATAATGGAAGATATAAGTGCAGCAAAAAGACTTCCCTAGCAGGGTACTCATCTGGATAGCATAGCAATGACACTCCTTCAAAGTGATCTAGTAGATAAGATAGTGGCTTTTAATGCCAGTACCCTTCATTTAGTTGATTTAAGCATTCAATTTAAATATAAGCCTGCGGAACTGCCTTCATGGTCTGGCAAACACTACTTTCTGCACCTACTGCGAAGACCCCATCACGAGAATTAGATTGATGGTCATGGAAGCCTTTCCAAGAACATCATCAGGCTGTGACCTCTGAATATTCTGGAAAGGATATCAAACATTGAACATAACCATGCACTTCTTTTAAATCCCTCCCCACTTGTGATCGAACCAGCCAATGGAATGATAAACTCAGTATTGCAGTTCCTTGCGACCAGACACTTTCATCTCCGCACCTAACAGTATCCCATTTATCTCTTCTATCCTGAAATAATGGGAGCCTTAGATCTAAGGGTGTCTCTCCGAACTGGAATAATTCAGTTGACTCATATGATATCTGCTTATTCCAAGAAACTTAATCCACAGATCCATTATTTCAACTTGGGTATTTGAACTATTACATTCCAGCAATTCATGGTTCAATAGGCAGGCCATCAGAAAGGTTAACAATATGGATTAGGAGAGGTATAGGCTATAAGGTACAGGTCCTCCGAACAGACTGTCCTGATACACTTGCCATTTGCTTGCAGACTAGCCCCCAAGTTAATATAGACATCTACACTGTCTAAGCAAGAGGATTAGGCGGTGGACCGAGGCACGAACTGTAATGATACTAGACGAACTACTAGACAACCCCTCTGACACACCCGATCTAGTGATAGCCAGGGATTTTAATACATTCTTTGAGCCACTTGATTAAGGTGATATCAACCTAACTGAAGAGCAAGATGTGCTGTGGATCATCCAAAGCTTAAAATTAGCACCCATTACAAGATGGACAGAAGCAGCTTTACAACTTAAAGCTTTATGCTTGGAAAGGGGTATTAGGGTAGCATATGGGAGATCATAATCAGGCAGACAGGGGTCCGACACTTATAACAATGGTCACCACGCTAGTTGTATTGACTATCTCCTATTTGATCTGACACTGTGCTCTGCTCTTGTTGATAATAATAATAATAATAATACTGAAGCTTATAAAGCGCGACAAGATACCCCAAACAGGGGTGTCCCGGCACTGAGACATCAGGTGAATTGCGTCAGAGAGGGTAGCAAACTTAACAACCCATTATTAATCAGCCCTAAAGAGCCACGTCTTCAAGGCCTTTCTAAAACAAGTTTTTGAATTTGCCTGCAGCATTCCACAGTGAGGCCGTTCTGACCATGAATGCTCTACCGCCCAGGCGTGATTTCACAAAGTGTGGGGTGCGCAGCAATTTATGGGAATTAGATTGCAGCGCACAATTTTGCTTGTAGAGACACAGTCTTTCCTTCAGATATCCCGGGCATTTTCTGTTAAGAGCCCGAAAGGCCAACGTCATGGCCTTAAATCGAATTCTTTTCTCCACTGAAAGCCAGTGGAGCTTCTGTAGATGCCAAACTTAACAGGAGAGCGGAGGGATCATAACCCATTGAGTTTTGCAATCCAGGCAGGTACTCTCCCACTAAAATCTTTCAAAAGCAAGTGGTCTCCCAATGCTGACAAATGTCCCACATGCGCAGATCAAATATCTAACATTTTCCCTACTGGTGCAGTCTCCGGAGTGGGAATAGTAATTTTTACACCTACGCTATCCAACACTTTTTCCTCTGTTGCACTCTCTGGAGTGCGAATAGTAATTTTTTCCCCTTCACTATCCAACACTTTCTCTACTGTTGCACTCTCTGGAGTGGGAATAGTAATTTTGACCCCTCCGCTTTCACTTTCCCTACTGTTGCACTCTATGTAGTGGGAATTGTAATTTTTACACCTATACTATCAACACTTTCTCCAATGTTGCACTCTCTGGAGTGGGAATAGTAATTTATTCCCCTTCGCTATCCAACACTTTCTCTACCGTTGCACTCTCTGGAGTGGGAATAGTAAAGTTTACCCCTTCGCTATCAAACACTTTCCCTACTGTTGCACTCTATGTAGTGGGAATAGTAATTTTTACACCTACGCTATCAACACTTTCTCCACTGTTGCACTCTCTGGAATGGGAATATTGATTTTTTCCCCGTCGCTATCCAACACTTTCCCTACTCTTGCACTCTCTGGAGTGGGAATAGTAATTTTTACCCCTCTGCTATCAAACACTTTCCCTACTGTTGCACTCTATGGGCATCATTAGGATGTCGGGCGGACTTTGTCCGCTCGCCATCATGACGGAAATTGGCACCGCCCGCCATAGGTGCATGGGTCCCGTGGGGGAGATTAGGATGCGCATTTTTAACATTGCGGCGGGAGGTGCTTTCAGCAGCACCCGCCGCAATGCCAAAAATGCATGTTGTGCATATGCATGCACAACGTGGCAGAAACCGCGCGGTGCCTGCTATGTTGTGAATGCACATGCAGGGGGGTACCATAGGTACTCCACATGTGCCCCCCCCCCCACACCTCCAATTCCTGGGGCCCTGCAACGGGCCCCCAACCTCGAAATCTGCATTCCTTTCCGCAGCGGCAACACCGCCAAGGAAAAGCTGCCCCGCCTGCATCCTGATATGGATGGCGGTGTCTAGCAGACACCGCCACCATATTAAAAACTTTTCTGCCCGGTCAACTACACACCCGTCATACTAATATGGCGGGGGAAATGGGTGGCGGGGTCGGGCTAGGATGTAGGGCTTATCGCCACCGCCATGCGGGCGGTGGCAATCCACCCTACATCCTAATGGGCCCCTTAGTAGTTGGAATAGTAATTTTTACACCTATGCTATCCAACACTGTTTCCACTGTTGCACTCTCAGGAGTGGGAATAGTAAGTTTTACCCCTCCGCTATCCAACACTTTCCCTACTGTTGCACTCACTGGAGTGGGAATAGTAATTTTTACCCCTCCGCTATCCAACACTTTCCCTACTATTGCACTATCTGGAGTGGGAATAGTAATTTTTACCCCTCTGCTATCCAACACTTTCCCTACTGTTGCACTCTCTGGTGTGGGAATAGTACATTTGACTCTTTGCTATCCACCACTTTCCCTACCGTTGCACTCACTCCAGTGGGAATAGTAATTTTCACCCCTTCGCTATCAAACACTTTCCCTACTGTTGCACTTTATGTAGTGGGAATAGTAATTTTTACACCTACGCTATCAACACTTTCCCTACTGCACTCTATGGGCATCATTCGGATGGCGGGCGGACTTTGGCCGCCTGCCATCCTGACGGAAAACGGGACCGCCCGTCATATGTGCGTGGGTCCCGTGGGGGAGATTAGGATGCGCCTGCATTTTTAACATTGCGGCGGGAGGTGCTTTTAGCAGCACCCGCTGCAATCCCAAAAATGCATGTTCTGCATATGCATGCACAACGTGGCAGGCACCGTGCGGTGCCTGCCATCCCATGTGACCCCGCACCTTCTCAACATCCTGGGGGGCCTGCAACGGGCCCCCAACCTCGAAATCCGCATGCCTTTCCATGGTGGCAATGCCGCCATGGAAAGGATGCCCCCCCGCCTGCATCCTGATAAGGATTGCGGTGTCTATCAGACATCGCCACCATATTAAACCCTCTTCCGCCCGGTCGACTTGCCGACTGGGCGGAAAAGCGGTCGACGGTCTTCCCGTCCAGCGCAGTACCCCCCCATACTAATATGGCGGGGGAAATGGGTGCCGGGCGGACTAGGATGTAGGGCGGATCGCCACCGCCATGCAGGCATTACATTTTTTATGCTTTTACCACACATACATTTACAACCAAATTCGTTGTAAATGCATGAATAGTAAAAGCATGTTTTTTTTAATGTTTGGATAAGGTAAGTATGGGTATAGGGGTATATGTTTTGGGGTACTGAGGTATATGTTTTGGGGTGTTTGGGTATTTTAAGGGTTCAGATATAGTTTTGGGTTATGGGGTACAGGGGTAGTTTTAGGGTTTAGTGATAGGTATGGGTTTTGGGGTACAGGGGTATTGTTACGGTTCAGGGCTTGGTTTGGGTTTTGGGGTATTTTTAGGGTTTAGGGGTAGGTTTGGGGATACAGGGGTATTTTAAGGGTTCAGGGCTAGGTTTGGGTTTTGGGGTACAGGTGTATTTTTAGGGTTCAGGGATAGGCTTGGGTTTTGGGATTCAGGGTAAGGTAGGGTTAGGTTTGGGTTTTGGGGTACAGGGTTATTTTTAGGGTTCAGGGCTAGGTTTGGGGTACAGGGGTATTTTTAGGGTTCAGGGGTAGGTTTGGGTTTTGGGGTAAAGGGGTATTTTAAGGGTTCAGGGCTAGGTTTGGGTTTTGGGGTACAGGGGTATTTTAGGGTTCAGGGGTAGGTTTGGGTTTTGGGGTACAGTGGTATTTTTAGGGTTCAGGGCTAGGTTTGGGTTTTGGGGTACAGTGGTATTTTTAGGGTTCAGGGGTAGGTTTGGGTTTTGAGGTACAGGGGTATTTATAGGGTTCAGGGCTAGGTTTGGGTTTTGAGGTGCAGGGGTATTTTTAGGGTTTAGGGATATGTTTGGGTTTTGGGGTAGAGGGTATATTTATAGGGTTAAGATGGGTTAGTGTTTAAGGGTTTTGGGGTATTTTAAGGAGTACGGGTGGGTTATAATTATGGGGTGCAGGGGTATTTAAAGGGAGGAGGGTGGGATTATCACACGATATGAGACATGGCATGAAGGGCGGAACGTACCACACGCCCACAGCACAGCGCAGACACACCCACAAGGGACTACTTTGCTGGCACGGTCCTTTTACCTTTTAAATGTATATGGTGGGCGTCTGCATAGCCTATGTCCTTCTTCTGCAACTGCTCTTTCCAACGCTGTATTGGGTGTTGCGATTGGTGCTGTGGTTCCTGAGATTACCTGCCTCAAAGGTTTGGGCTCTCTCTTTATTATATTAGTATAGATATAATGTTTTTATGATTATATTTTATGCTGCAGGTGTATGTGTATATATATATATCATGTCATGGTCATCAAGGGTACTAGCTACCTGAAACGCGTCATGCTGAGCTTAAGGAAAAAGGGATAATAAATCTCTCTGCTTACATTCCATGCTGTTTGGTGGTTCATTGTTTCTGGTTTGCCTTCGAGGAGAGAACAGAAAGTTTCTGCATATATATATATATTCACAGAAAAAACCATAGGTTATAGACCATATATAGTTAGGAATTTGCATTTACAAAACCTTGAAAATTCACTGAAAAAACCATAGGTTATAGACCATATATAGTTAGGGATTAGCATTTACAAAACCTTATTTTATTTGCACAAAACCATTGAAATTCCATATATAGTTAGTTGCACTAACTATATATCGCGGACCCGCAATCCACTGCTAATGATGTCACATATTACATCATTCATGACATGGTCAGTGACATCACGACATACAACAATACCTTGAGTTACTACATGCCAGAATTCTACACCGAATATGCAAATACAATTTCTCAAAGTAACAAAATCTATTTCTATATCACTATAGACAAAGCCACAGTTTTAAAAACACAGCTTTCTTCATCATTTTCTCCTTAAATCATTATATTCTATATCTAAAATAAATAAAACTTTTCTCACCTTAGCAAATACTTTTTGAGTTTTGAAAACAGTCTCAGAAATACACCAAATTGTCTTCAGAAGAAGAAAAAGGATGCACTCCAGAGGCTGCAGCTATAGAAAGCACAGAAATACAGATATTCATTTCACTTATCTCTCATATTAGCCAATCGTAACTCTTCCCTCACTTTTTTCAAATCAAAACCCTTCCCCCCCTCTGCCCTCTCTGCCTTTTTTCCATAGCAACCACCTCCTGGAAGACCTCTCATGTTTGCAAGTTCACACAACAATGTTTCAATTGAACTCTGAACTCTCAGTGCACCTGCGTATCCAGTGCAATCTTTCAGTAAAAGTTTCTTCCTTGACCATTAAAATTACATCTTTCAAGAACACATCCATGCACCCTAACTTTCTGTTTTCAGAAATGGAAATGCGCCAATCACTGCTAATGAATCATTACCATTGGAAATCCACAGTTTTTTTTCTTTACAAACTCCTACTGTTTCAACTGCCCTTTCATTACCACACTTCATCTGACTGCAGCACAACCTTCTCCCACCATGTTTAACGTCTGGATTGTTGGACATAGTTACATCCACTGGGCTCAAAGGTATGCTGACAACAGAAATTTACACAACCTCAATTTACAAGATGTGGAAATTAAATGGTTGGGCCAAAGAGGATTAAAATGTCACCAATTGATACCATTGGTGAAAACCTTTATGCATTTGCCCAAACCTGACCTGTTAATTGTGCATTGTGGAGGTAATGATTTGGGCACTTTAACAGGAGTAGGTCTGGAAATGCTTTTAAAGGACACCTTTGAGCAATTAATGGCACTTTTTCCTCAAACTGCCTTGGTATATTCCAATATATGCCAAAGACAGAAATGGAGGTGGTCCAACCAATTTGGTCCACAAATTGAGAAAGCGAGGAAGCATGTAAACAAATCTGTTTCAGCTTTCATGAGAGACCATGGAATGGGCTCTCTGTACAACAATAACTTGCGTTACTACATGCAAGATATCTACAGAGGAGATGGAGTTCACTTCTCAGATGAGGGCAACAGAATTTTCATTCTGAATTTAAGACTGTGCATTGGTACCTACTTATAAGTACCTAAATGGAACATAAACCCAAAAGCTCTTCTCAGAGCTACCCTTCATCTGATCACGCACAATTAATACTTTTCTCTAACTTATTTCTGTAATTTTCAACAAACTACGCTCAAAGAGCGCTTCCCGGTACGCGAACTGGAAGCTAACCGCCCAAAATTATTTAAAAAATGTTTTTTTCCGCACATATGGTCCTCCTCAGCCACCCTCAGAAAACCTGGGGGGTCAAAATACTTGTACCGTGTCCCCTTCTACCCTTTCTGAACATTATTTAACCTCCATTTTATATGTTAATTCGACCGAAACACAAAATGGTGGACTCCCGTTACGCTTCTAGTTCGCGGACTAAACTGCTTCCCGGGAAGCGGCCCAAAGAAAAGGTGGGAAAGTAATTCAAAGAAAAAGGACTGGAGACACTCTCACCAAATATACATTAACTCATACTACATAACAATCCCTTTCATTTTCACAAATTTGATTGAAATTCCATTTAGCCATTAAGCCTGTAGACCTCTCTAAATACCTTGAAGTAAATTACTTCACAAAACACATCTGAAGTGTTGGAATTGACAACCAATAAAAATCTTACTTTCATTTCCTACTTTTATTACCTGATATTTGATTGGTTATATACCTGAATATATATAAAGGAAGAGAAGAAAACACAGCCATTTTGACTGCTACTTCTTGTTGTACATCACATTTCAATACTTACCTAAGACTTCAACTTGTTTCTGAAGGTAAGTTGTTATTTTTAAAAATAAAGTATATTGTACACTATAACTTGATATGGTAGACTTTTTCTGATACATATACACTATCCCTCTGTAGTAGTTATGGATTTAGATAGACTTCTCTGTTATAGTTAGGAATGGAGTTAGGCTTGTCTTCGTTAAATTACATACACTTTTTTATAGTTATATTTCCACTCTGATACTATACACTGTCAAAAGAAAAATTCACTGATAAAAACTACCTATCTAAAATTAATCCCAACAGTGCCCAATCTCTACTAATATATATTTTTTTATTCAAAATTTCAGGCAAAATGGAAGGCGAACAACAAGTTTCATTTTCAATTGAACTGAAGGAGAGCAGCCAAGACAAAATTGATGACTTTATGGATGACAGTAGAGACCACGAACTTCTACAATGTGTTGAAGCAGTGGACAACCTGCTTCAAAATGAAAAACAATTACACCCTATAAAAAATTATGACATTTCTGACAATGAAATGTTAGAAAATTTAATAAAGTATGAAACACAATCATAATAAAAAATAAATAAATAAAGAAAACAAAAAAAAAAACAACAAAAACAACAAATAATTAACATACAGTATTAAAAAAATCTATCATTCTTTTATCCTTATAGTACGCTGCCCAGAGCGCTACCCGGTTCGCGTACTAGGAGCTCACCACGCATAAATAATTTTTTTTTTTTTTTTTTCCCCCCCTGCAGAAACCTTTAACAACCTCCACATAAAACCTAGGGGGTCAGGGAGGATCTACTAGGCCCCCTTATCGAAATTTCCCCCTTTGTTTTGGCCTCCTCTTATCTCTCGATCCTACCGAGAGACAACATGGCGGCCGCACCGGACTGTTTAGAATGTTGACAGACACCGGAGAGCCAATCAGCTTCGCTTCGCATAGTTCCGATAAGCGAAAAGTAAGCGGACCGGATCGCTGCCCGGAGCGCTGTTACAGATATATATCTTGATTTAAACGTTAATTTCTCAAAATCCACTAAAGCACATATATTGAGACCTAGCAAAGGCACATCGGGCTAACAGTCCCTACAATTTTGCCAAGTTTCGTGCAAATCCATTCAGCCGTTCGAGCTAAAAGTGAGGCCAACCGCCCTATGGAAAACTCAATGTTAAAAACGCGTTTTGGGACCCCCCTTTTTTCTCGGCCCCCCCTTGACGAACCCCCCCCAAATTTCCAGGAGCTGCTCAGAAACAAAATGTGCCATTTTCCTGAAAATTTCAGCCGATTCCGTCCACAAACGCCAAAGTTATTCGACATAGAATTTTCAGAAATCCCATAGGGAAAAAATCCTAACTATATATACCTACTGGCGACCGCCAGTAGGTAACATATATATATATATATATATATATATATATTTATATATATATATATATTTCCCGGACGAAACGCGTCATGTTGCCGTCCCCATCGATGGAATAAAAGCACTTCATTACCTTCAATCCTCGTTTTGTGGTCTGTGCCTGGTTTGTGTCTGCGCGTTGCTGTTGGCACTCAGGATTGTGGATTTATATATATATTTATATATATATATATATATATTCAATGAAAAAACCATAGGTTATAGACCATATATAGTTAGGAATTCGCATTTACAAAACCTTATTTTACTCGCATAAAACCATTGAAATTCCATATATAGTTAGTTGCGCTAACTATATATCGCGCACCCGCAATCCACTGCTGATGATGTCACATATTACATCATTCATGACATGGTCAGTGACATCACTGATGACATCACTGATGACATCTCAAATGACATCACTGATGACATCACTGATGACATCTCATTTGACATTACTGATCACATCACTGATGATATCATTCATGTGATAATACGATGAACCTCTTCAGACTCTAATATAACCTTAGATACAATCAGTGTAAACAGACACTCACAGACTGTCACTCATCCATGGAGTTACTCACACACCTAGTCAGTCATGCAAAGAATCAATCACACCTCCATTTCCTCAACTATACAGTTATACAAACTTTACTTATTCAAACATATACTAACACATATTTACTCTCTTATACAATCCCTGATACAAGTTCACAATGATCCATACAGCCACTCACACATTCACTGGCTCTTATGCACAGTTATTTATATATGTCAACTCTCACATGTACTGTGTTTTACATATGTACTTACTTTGACATGTAGCACTGAGATATCCATTCACTCACCAATACACTCATGCACACAGTCAACCGCCCATACAGCTGTTACCACATGCACTTTTGAAACCATACCTCTAGTGAATCAACTGCTCACACATCTATGCACAGAGTCATACACCTCCCAGCCACCCACACACACACTCAGTCTCCCATACAAATACTAAGGTAACCAATCAATAACCCATATAGTTACTCATATAGCTACTTATCAACACATGCAACAGTTTACAGAACAACAGACATAATGATGCACAAATTAAGACAGTTTAGTCACTAACCCATGCACTCAGTGAGACACATTTAATCACTCACTCATACAGTCAGTCATGCACCTACTAAATCCTTCATCCAGACACTTATACATCCACTCATTCTTCAATATGTAAGACATATTTTAACTTCACAGAAACATACAGTCACTGGATGTTGTCATCAGTGATGTCATTTGAGATGTCATCAGTGATGTCATCAGTGATGTCACTGACCATGTCATGAATGATGTAATATGTGACATCATCAGCAGTGGATTGCGGGTGCGCGATATATAGTTAGCGCAACTAACTATATATGGAATTTCAATGGTTTTATGCGAGTAAAATAAGGTTTTGTAAATGCGAATTCCTAACTATATATGGTCTATAACCTATGGTTTTTTCATTGAATTTCAATGGTTTTTTAAATGCAAATTTCTAACTATATATGGTCTATAACCTATGGTTTTTTCAGTGAATTTCATTGGTTTTTTAAAAGCTAACATCTGTAGCTGTAAAATGTATTATTCTTTAAATCCCAAAATATATTTAGATGTTTATTGATAATTTTTTTTTTAATATTTTTTTTCTTCGCTTCTAGTTCGCGAACCGGGAAGCTTTCCGTTAGCTCATCTTGATGCCGCGATCTAGTCCGCGAACCGGTCAACGTTACGTTAGCGGAACAGTGACGCGCCGCGGAAGCGCGACGTATCACGTTATCGCGTAATGCGTCTAATGACGCGCCGCGTTAGCGCTCCCGGAAGTGCTCCGGACCGCGAACCGGAAGCGATCTGGGACGCGGCGCGCGCCGCGTAACGTAAGCGGAACAGGTCATGTGACTTGTTTATCAAACTTCTCATTGGTTCATTTCACTTTTGGTTTCCAAATGATGTATGACTAGGTCATGTGACCTAAAAATAACACTTTTCATTGGCTCAGAACTTTTGTTTTCCCCAAATCAAGTAAACCCCTCCTTATTTCCTCACTCTGACTTTCATCTTGGTGAGAGAAAGACCATTTATCTGAAGATCCACAATGGCTTCCATTGTTGCTGCAGCTGGTGCACCCCCACCACCACCTCCACCTCCCCATAAGAAGAGAGGACCACCCAGTCAAATTATGACTAACAGAGAGGAGGAAGATGAGGAAGAAGAAGAAGAGGAGAGAGAGGGACAACAATTTGTTGATGAGTTGCCCCGGGTTTCTAAACGAAAAACCAGTTTCATCTGGCAGTTTTTCACCATCCCTCCTGGAACCAAGAAAGTGAATGCAAAATATGCCACCTGCCTCATCTGTGACCACAGATTGTCGAGAGGCACAGAAAAGAAGTACAGTATGGGGAACTATACAATGCACCGTCACATGAGCAGGTGGCATCCCTTGAACTACAGCCGGGCTGAGTTGAGGGATCTTGAAGACAATCCGACGGCAACTCCTGTGGCAAGATCTACATCCACATTGTCTTTGACGGGAAGAGAGGCACAAGAGACTGTGCCAAACATCCAACGTAACTTCCAGCACATGAAGGTGTCTTGTATTTACTGTGGTGCTATGCTGTCATATGGCAACATGAGTGTCAACCTCATGAACATTGCATATGAAAATCATAAGTGCCCTAATGCACCCAAAAAGTAATTTTCTTTTTTTTTGCTCCAGTTGAGCCGTTTTGAAAGCCTGTTTTTTGTTGTCTCCCCTCCTTAAAAAACACAAAAAAAACATAAAACAGTTCTAAAAATACAAAAAAATCAAAAAATGTTCAAAAAATTACAAAAAAAACATAAAACAACAAAAACAAAAAAAAACAGTTCTTTTCAGAACTACCTCCCCTTTCAAACAAAATTGCTAGAATGTTTATCACTCTGGCAAGCTCTATTTCTTTTGGTTCGCTTCAAGTTCGCTGACCGGTTCGCGAACTTTAAGCGAACTAAAAAAAATATTTTTTTAAAAAAAAAGAAGAGTTAGTATAAGGGAAGTAAACAGAGAATAATGTAAAAAGAAAGACAGCTAGAGAGAGTAAATGAGAGATACTGTCAATGACATCATCAGCAGTGCATTGCGGGTAAAAAGAGTGGAAAACATTTACCTTATAATTCTTGTTACCTTTTTTAAATATTTTTTCATACTTTCAATCTGTAAAACAAAGAACAAACATTTCAAAAAATATTAAAACATGTATTTAAAAATTAGAAAAGACAAGGGAAAAGGTTCAAAAACAAACAGTTTTTCAACAACTTTGACATTTACAGAAGTCTCTGCTTCTCTACGTTCCCTACACAATCCTAAAGATATATATTCGAAAGAAACTGTATCTTGATATTGCTGAACTGAGGCCTATTTTGAAACATGATGTTTTTCTTGCACTGCTAATGTCTCACAATAGTGATGCAATAGCAGCGCAAAAAAGATGTAAAGTCATAATAAAATTGTGTCTAACATTGTAAATGATTGTTTTAGGATGCAAATAAGATGTGTGCTTTCAAGAGCTTTCTTTGAGGTGAGGCCTCTTTTTTTTATAAAAAAAAAACACTACCCAGAAGTACAGCACTCTAAGCATTAAAATTGATATTTACAGAACTCACCTTACCCATATGTACCACACATTTCTAAATGTATATCATAAGGACAAAAAGCATAACATTAATTATACATGTTAAATGGTTTATTTTTGCTGTTCTCAGAATGTATCAAATTTCACTTAAATCAGTGACTTGAAGGTATTCATCATGTAACAGCGGGGAAAAAAAAACACAATCAAAATGACTGTGTTTAAAAAACCCATACAACCTAAGAAATCTGATTTCAAAACTTCTTAAAATTAACTTACTTTCAATGACGTCGAAGGATCTCCTATAAACAGCATCCACTCTGTTGTGCTTTAAATATTTTCAGCCCGCCACTTTCTGAAAGAAAACCTCCATCGATACGTGAAATATGTTACATAGAAAAAAAACTTCTCTCATTATATCACATGTTTCCACTAGGCCAAATCATGTTGCCGCGATTCGCAAATCTTGTAATTCTTCCAATCAAATCCCGACATTTTCTATTTTCGCAACTTTCAAAAATAAAATATTTGAGATTATTTTCACAATCCTGGACTACTAATATCTTACTCTTCTTTGTCAGTCATGTTCTCCTTTTCCTATGACACTGATACTGCTTACTATGAAGCAGACTTACTTGCATTAGGTTTATATAGTTGAATTTTTAATCGAGACAGCATTGCAGACTTACATTCCCTCTACTTAAAATTTTGGTTTTAAAAACACCAGGTAAGAATTTTTAAGGTCAAACGGCAATTTTTTTTTGAACGTTACAACAGAATCATTACAGAATGACCAGCCGTTTCCAGACTTTAAGTAAGCTGTATAATGTCCTGATGTTGTTGATGGACCATCGTGATAGATAATTGCTACAGTAACAAAAGTCCTCCCTGATATTGACAGCTGAGAAGCCACAAAATTTTTTATTAAAGTTGACAATTTTGTTCCATCAGGCCTACATCGTTGCATCATTAAAATGACATACTGGCCATATCTACGTATAAATAATGTTGACATCATATCACATTTACATTGGCTACACTCCATGTTGTGATCCGCTGCATTTACTAGCTTATTAAAGGAGACTGATTTACTGTCTGGCAAAGTTAAATATATAAATCTTTCTGAGTCTACACTAGTAGTACTTGATACCATACAGTTCTCGCAGTCATGCTGCCATTGATAAGAAAGCCCAAACAGGTGATCTACATCTACACCCTCAACTTGCAATATATCAAGCATATACATTAAAAACTCCTGACAATCTTGCTGATTATTTTCAGAGAAGTCTGTTTGACCTGAACATTCATCTAACAGATAACGAACTTCAGACACACTTTCTACTTTTGTTCGATCACTGCTACATTTCTCGAAAACAGAATTCAACAAACAGCATAAAATTTGTTCAGAATTCAACAGAATCTGTTCTTTTAAACTCTCTAGTGAAAAGAGAACATTAACCACTACATTTGCATAGCAGTTGACACCAGAACTGTTTTCAAATTGAAAACCGACAACATCTTCAACAGAATCCACTTTCTTTCTGCTAACAATTTTCGGTTCATTGACTTTTAGTCTTTTTGCAACAACCTCCCTACTATTACTGCTATTTCTACGTTTGCGGCCTACCACACGTTTCTCAAACAAAGGATATTGAGGCAAATGTGGCGCATACTCTCTTCTTAACCTATTGTATTCCTTAACACAATCTAGATCCGCACAAATGTTTGTGACATCACAGTCAATCAAGTACAATCCCGATAAAGTTCTAACTCGTGACAATGCCACATATGCCATACCCTCCTTGAACACAGAACTGCCAATATTCACCAATGCACAGTCTACACTTAAACCTTGCGATTTATGGATTGTCACCGCATATGCCAAGCAAACAGGAAACTGTTTACGGCGAACATATAAATCTTTAACAAGCAAAAACCTAGCAGAACAACGACCAATTTGCTGTACTTCCTCAATGCCATCAAATTTAATTTTTAAAAATTCTATTCCATCTCTATTTCTGTATTTCTCAAAATCAACAACATTACCCATTGATCCATTTACCAGACCTCTTTCTACATGTAAATTCCTTCTCAAAATAATTCGGCAATTTAAACACACATTCAAAGTCTTTTCAAAACCCGCTGTTTTAGATATAGTCTTCTCTAATGAATCCAATTTTGATTTCAAATTGTCTGACAAAATAATTGTTGATCCCATATGCTCTAATTTGTCGATAGCTTCAAGTTTCACAATCTCTTGCTTTTCTAAATTCAACATTTTGTTGTTGAAGATGGCACATTCTGCAAGAGTTGGCATGAGACATATCCCGGATTTCTTCTCAGTAATTTTCTGAAAAATATTCTCAGGCACAATATCTTGTTTGGGATACAAATTTGACAGTAACCGTGCATTTAAAGCTTCTTTCCCATGCTCGGTCACTTTTCCAATTCTAATATCTTGTAGAATATTCTTGTAATCTTCATCCTTTGCCTGACGCATATTTTGATGCAGTTCTGCATAATTGAAGTTTAACCATATATTGACGTTGCCAATGCTCCCTAGGCACTTCCTGGTATCTTCATGCGTGAGTATTTTGAACACAGGTTGACCTTTTACTGGTGTCAGCTGTAGAAGATCTCCGAAAACAATAATGTGTTTCCCACCAAATAAGACATCATATTCAGTTTTAAGTACTTCTTGCATTCTCAAATGCACAAAGGCAAGCATGACATTGGAAACCATGCTTACTTCGTCAATGATAAGTAGTTTCATTTTCCTCAAAACTCTTGAAACTTCACAGCAAGCATCTCCAGATAACTTGTTGTATTGTAATTTGTTGTCATGCTCCACCGGCAGCATCAATAGACGATGCAAAGTAATACCTTTAATATTATGTGCTGCCAGTCCAGTAGGAGCGGTGACAACACAAGACAGCGATGACTCAGTCCTTTCCTGCAAATAACAAGAGATTGCTTTAATGAGGAAACTTTTTCCAGTTCCCGCTTCTCCACTCACGTACAGTCGGACAGGCTTCAACGACGTACACGAGCACTCTTTCTTCTCATGACTTAATCCGTGCTCAATTTCCTTGGTAACTTCATCATATATTTTCCTCTGCTCAACGTTGAGTTGTTTTTCCAAGTCTTGTAAGTTAACTGAATCCTCCTGAGCATGTGCCATGGCTCTTTCTACTTCATTCATAGCAGTGGCAGCTTCATTTTCGATAATAGGTCCTCCAAGTGGATCTTGACTCAATGAAACAGAACTCTGACTGTCCTGAGAACTGTCTCTGGCAATCTCGGCTGCAATCGTTGCTTCCTGCTCAATTTCCAAAGTTAGCATTTCTTGATATTTAGAAAAAGCAGGACATTCTATGGACTCCTTGGCTGCATTGAAAGAGTCTTCGTAACAGAGGAAATCTCCAAGCAGTTCCTCTTCTGCACGCCAAGGCTTGAAAAGTTGCAAAAGTGCTAAATAGAAAAACTCCTTTTTTTCTGGAGATTCGCCACTTAATTTTCGATGGTTTACTAATTGGCATTTTCTTTGCTTGACCAGGCATCCCTCACTTCCAATTACAGCATACACTCCTTTCTCAATATCTTCTTTGATGTTCCTCTTGAATATATAATTTTGGAGAACCTCATATAGACAAATATTCTCAAGGTGACTGCTTCGATTTGGATAATATGTATCCAACATGTTGGTCTTCAAAATGTCGGTACTGTTTGGTTCCTTTTCTGCCAAATACTCAATTTCCCGAACAGGTTTTAGAACTCGATTTCGCGTTGCAGCAAGACCAAGACTCGCCCAAACGAGACTCCTGGATTTGGCATAGAGACTTGCTGAAGACAATCGATCAGAACATTCGTAAGCTCCGATTTCTCGATGCGACAACATCTTCAGACTGAAACTGTACAACTTCTTGCTGAGGCTCTTTTCATGGGAAATGTCCTCCCACATATCCTTCAGTTCGGTCTTTTCTTTTTTGGTGATGTAAGATGTCACATACCGAGCCACAGCCATACAGTTGTCAGCCACAAACTGTATATCCATGTTGGCATTCCACATGGACAAAATCACTGGGTTGTAGTCATTGATGTACTTGGACTCTTCGTTCCTTTTCAAATTGTATGTATTCTTGGGTGATTTCCTCGTCACATTATGTCGCAGCGAAGACATCAAACTGTTCACTCTTCCTTTAGAAATCACCGGTCGTGGAAAGTTGAAACGACATTTGGTGTAGAACTTGTCCTTGTTTCTGAATTTACGACGACAGTACTTTCCACAACGATGGCTTTGGAAACGTAGAACTTGTTCTCTTAGACTTTTCTTCTCCGTTGCGTTTGGAACAGCACACGTAGAATACTGTTCGATGAAATTCATCACTAAGTCATCCGGATCTGTTCCAAATTTAGGTGCATCCTTGATCCACAGCAACATATGTATATGAGGGGCACCTCTTGCTTGGTACTCCTTTCTCCAGAAGAAATCCAACACCTCTCCAAGAGGTGGATTCTTTTTATTTGTGATGAAAGACATCATAGCTTCAAATCTATGATTGAAGTACCTGCATACATTCACAGGATCCAAAGAACACAGTTCTCCAGGTGTCTTGAATTCAATGTTTTCAATATTTCCATTTGCCTCTCGTAGAAATTCAAGTAAGTCATCCCAGCCATACTCGGCACAGCTCAGAGTGAGGAACCATGTCGGAGTTCCTAAGTTCCTCAGCATACATTTTAAGTCACCATGACGACGGTACCAGTACTCATTAGTACCACGCTGACACGCCATGAGATTAATTAAGTGAGAATCCAAAATACTGTCTTGGACATTGACTTTATGCATAAAGTCACTTGCCGAGATGTTTCGCATCTGTATACCACTTTTTAAGATGTGGTTCACTGCATATGACAGTCCAGACAGATCGCTTTCAAACAGGAGATGAAACAAATAGGGAATGCATTGCCGAAACCTAGGATCTTCTGCATACAATCGTAAAGTCCGGTATTCAGACGCAGGAATTTCACGAGGTCGCTCATCATATCTTCCTCCTTGACCTGTGGGAAATAGCTGTGGGAAACACCGAGCTTCCAAACTTTCCTCCCAAACACTAATGGGACTCCCTTTGGCTTGTTTCATTTGAAACAACTCAATAGCATTCCCCATCACTTCCTTGGAATGCAAAGGATGAACACTATAATGTTCATATATTTCTTCACTTTTAGAGGCCTCTACTTTCTCAATTTGGCCAGCACACAAATCGCTATCCTCTTCATCACTTACTTCCTCTTCTGCAACATATACATTCTTATAGTACTTATTATTTTTCTTCAAATACACTGTTGCCTTTTTGACTTTCCTAACATCCACTAAATCTTGCCATATTTTCTTATTCTTTGTCGGAACCCCATTAACCAAGATAACCAGAGGTTCCTCTTCCACTTTTTCTATTCCAATTGTGTTAATGTTTTTGTTCAAATCTAGAGGCAAATAAACAACTCTTCCCTTTAATCCTCTCTGTAAATCTGCTGGAGGCAATTTCCCTGTCTTTGGCTCCATTCTTACAATAGCCTGAAAGGGATGGATACTTTGAATCAAAATAGATTCATAAGTATTTAAATCCTTCAATTCAGAAGGAATCTCAACCAATTCCAGATTATTATGAACTGCCCTAGCAGGCATCTGGTTTTGGTTTAATTTATTACAACAATAAGTACACACACGTTGATCCGATCCCAAATCAAAATAATTTTCTACCATCAAGTATGTGGCTAAATCCTTCCATTCACTATTATTTTCCCTTTCACTTTTTGCATATAAATCCACTACCTTAGTCTGATTCTTATAATAAGTGCGTCGACAACATACACAAGTGAAATTAGGCCTCTCACTTGATTTCATCTGAAACGTGGCAATTTCCTTCTGAAAATTATCTGTACTGGAAACCTGTACATTATCTTCCACATTACCCTCTACTTCAGGGTCAATTTGAACATTCTCATCTTTACTACCAAAGTAACAAAACTCAATTTCTTCACAAAGATTCTTCACATCTATTTCAGAACCATGCAAAAGAGCAGCACATAACTGTTTAAGCATAATTGCTGGACTCTTAGCATAATACAACATTCTCACTAATTTTCTCACTTTATTATGATGCACTGCTAGCATCCTGAAATGATGAAAAACACTCTGGCATACTCTCCTGGAAAGACAAGCCAGTGAATGACCACGCAAACCTGTCATTTGTCTCACTCTGCAAGGATCTAAATCTTGCAACAACTTCATTTTCTGCTTCAAACTTTTCTTATTAAATGTCCGTATAAAATCACATAGCAAATTGATGGAAACCTGTCGCACACTGCAAATAGAACTACACTTCCAAATGTACACAGGACCCTTAGGACGTCTTCCTAAAACCTCATCACTTAGCGCCTCTTCTGTCTCTGTTGTCACAAGTAGTTCTTTTTCAACTGGACAACCATCCTTCACTTCATAAGCTCGACCACTGATGTCAACTGCATGCACCAAATCATTATCCTGAAAATAAGTCTCCTCATTAAAAAATGCCTCAGAACTTGAACTATGCATCCATTCTCCAGAAAAAACTTCACAAAAGTTAGTACGATTTACTACTCTCTTCCATCTACTTTTTGTTTTGAAATCAGAAATTACCTTGCTTAGTTTCCTAATTCTATTGATTACCAAAATAAACAACTTTCGCTTGATTTCAAAAGCATGATCAATAATTTTCTCTACATTTTTCTTCTTCCTATAAAATGCCGCTTTCTGTTGGCCTTTCTTTTTAATATTTTTCAATAAATTAACTAATATCCTATTACGGAACATTCGTTGTCGAATGTCCCTAAACTGTTGTTTCCTTCTACTATCATGCACAGAGTTATCTCTTCCTCTACCAGTAACATTTGTGATGGGTCTCTCCTTTCCATTTAAATTACTTCTCTTTTTGTTAAGAGACACATTTTTTTGAGCAAAATTTTTTTTACTACAAATATTTCTTAAGAATGATTTCGTGCTCTTACCCGGACCTTTCTTGGTGTTTTGACAAGTATTTGGGGAAGAGGACTGCTGCAATAAAACATCATCCTGCTGTCTTTGACGTTTTCTAGCCTTTCGTATTCGACTTCTGGAAGGCATTTTCCAAACTATGAAAGAATCTGCAGTTGAATCTGTGAAAAAATATAATATAAAATGTTATTAACCACTATTACCAAACAGTAAATAAATAACAGTCATCTAAAACTTAATGCTGTACTAATTATTTAACATAGCAAATATTTTCCACCAGCACTGCATCACAAAAATGACACTCAATGGTACAAAACAGGCATACAACACTCATAAATCACTCCCTAATATTTTAAATCATTAATTCAGGATGACGATAAGATGTAGCCTATCTAAAGGTTTGTTTAGGCCCAGATCTTTGGACTGGGGTGAATGTGTGTCATTGATCCACATTCAGTCCATCACCTGTTTTGTTTATTTGAGGTGAGGCCAACACATGGTTGCAGATAAGATTTTCACTGAAAAAAAACCAAGGTAAAAAAACATGTGAAGGCCTACCAATGAAGTAAATCATTAAATGAAAACCAATACATTTCTGGAAATATGCACTACTAGTGCTTCATAAGATGTTTTGGATCATATTTATAAGTTATTTGAGTATCTAGTATGCTATTTTACATTCTTCATGGTGCAAATTTATTGTAAATACGCTCCCACCTGCGGTTGGCAAATTTAGATTTTGATTATGGGAGTTAGATAGGCATGTTAATAATTTCCCAAAAATGGTATATAACCCCAAACAACCTTTGAAGCAAATGCTCTTAGCCATGTTATCCACCTCCCATTGGATAACATGGCTAAGAAATGCTTGCAAATGTGATAAAAAAAGGCCTGCAATGCATGAATAACGCAGAAAAATCAGCGATATTCATGCATTTTCCAACAAATGCTCTTAGCCATGTTATCCACTTCCTATTAAATAACATGGCTAAGAACTGCTCAGGGCACCATGAGGAACGCTTTCCATTTAAAAAGGGAAAAATAACATCAAAGACACTAAAATGCCTTCTAAATATGAACCCAAACAACCTATGAAGCAATGTGAAAAAAAACTGCCGCAATGCATGAATATAGCAGAAAAATCAGCGATATTCATGCATTTTCCAGCAAATGCTCTTAGCCATGTTATCCACTTCCAATTAAATAACATGGCTAAGAACTGCTCAGGGCCCCATGAGGAACGCTTTCCATTTAAAAAGGGAAAAATAACATCAAAGACACTAAAATACCTTCTAAATATGAACCCAAACAACCTATGAAGCAATGTGAAAAAAACGGCCACAATGCATGAATATAGCAGAAAAATCAGCGATATTCATGCATTTTCCAGCAAATGCTCTTAGCCATGTGATCCACTTCCTATTAAATAACATGGCTAAGAACTGCTCAGGGCCCCATGAGGAACGCTTTCCATTTAAAAAGGGAAAAATAACATCAAAGACACTAAAATGCCTTCTAAATATGAACCCAAACAACCTATGAAGCAATGTGAAAAAAAACGGCCACAATGCATGAATATAGCAGAAAAATCAGCGATATTCATGCATTTCCCAGCAAATGCTCTTAGCCATGTTATCCACTTCCTATTAAATAACATGGCTAAGAACTGCTCAGGGCCCCATGAGGAACGCTTTCCATTTAAAAAGGGAAAAATAACTTCAAAGACACTAAAATGCCTTCTAAATATGACCCCAAACAACCTATGAAGCTCTAACAGTACATATCCTGAAATTTAATTCATTTCAAAATTCGTTTTTAAACACAGCATATAAATCAATTGTATACCTGCATTCATGAAGAAATGACTAAAAATGTCCTTGAGACACATGAAAGTGTTTTCTGGAATGCCCTAGCACCATTTTTGGGACACTATTAACATGGCTAGGTAACTCCCATAATCAAAATCTAAATTTGCCAAGCACAAGTGGGAGCGTATTTACAAGACACTTGTCCCATGAGGAACACTTTACATTTTAAAAGGCGAACACAACATCTTAGACACTCAAATACCTTATAAATATGGCCCAAAACAACCTATGAAGCTCTAGCAGTACATATCTAGAAATGTAATTGATTTCTTAAATCGTTTTTAAAAGCAACATATCTGTTTCAGCTTACATAACAGACCATGAAATGGCCTCCATGTATTACAATATCTTGTGTAACTGCATGCCAGAATGTTACACCAAATATGCAATTATAATTTCTCTTTGAAACTAATTCTATTAGTATATCACTAGAGACAAAACCACATTTTAAAAACACAGCTTTCTTCATCATTTTCTCCTTAAATCATACTATTCTCTATCTAAATTAAATAAATCTTTTCTCACCTTAGCAAATATTTTTTGAGTTTTGAAAACAGTCTCAGAAATACACCAAATTGTCTTCAGCAGAAGAAAAAGGATGCACTCCAAAGGCTGCAGCTATTGAAAGCACAGAAATACAGATATTCTTTTCACATATCTCTCATATTAGCCAATCATACCTCTTCCCTCACTTTTTTCAAATCAAAACCCTTCCCCCCTCTGCCCTGTCTGCCTTGTTTCCATAGCAACCACCTCCTGGAAGACCTCTCATGTTTGCAAATTCACACAACAATGTTTCAATTGAACTCTGAACTCTCAGTGCACCTGCGTATCCAGTGCAATCTTTCATTAAATGTTTCTTCCTTGACCATTCAAATTACATCTTTCAAAGAACACATCCATGCACCCTAACTTTCTGTTTTCAGAAATGGAAATGCACCAATCACTGCTAATGAATCATTAGCATTGTAAATCCACAGTTTTTTTTCTTTAGAAACTCCTACTGTTTCAACTGCCCTTTCATTACCACACTTCATCTGACTGCAGAACAACCTTCTTCCACCATGTTTAACGTCTGGATTGTTGGACATAGTTACATCCACTGGGCTCAAAGGTATGCTGAGAGCAGAAATTTACACAACCTCAATTTACAAGATGTGGAAATTAAGTGGTTGGGCCAAAGAGGATTAAAATGTCACCAATTGATACCATTGGTGAAAACCTTTATGCATTTGCCAAAACCTGACCTGTTAATAGTGCACTGTGGAGGTAATGATTTGGGCACTTTGACAGGGGTAGGTCTGGAAATGCTTTTAAAGGACACCTTGGAGCAATTAATGGCACTTTTTCCTCAAACTGCCTTGGTATATTCCAATATATGCCAAAGACAGAAATGGAGGTGGTCCAACCAATTTTGTCCACAAATTGAGAAAGCGAGGAAGCATGTAAACAAATCTGTTTCAGCTTACATGAGAGACCATGGAATGGGCTCTCTGTACAACAATAACTTGCGTTACTACATGCAAGATATCTACAGAGGAGATGGAGTTCACTTCTCAGATGAGGGCAACAGAATTTTCATTCTGAATTTAAGACTCTGCATTGGTACCTACTTATAAGTACCTAAATGTACCATAAACCCAAAAGCTCTTCTCAGAGCTACCCTACATCTGATCACTCACAATTATTATTTTTCTCTAACTTTTTTCACTAATTTTCCACAAAATTCGCTCCCCGGAGCGCTACCCGGTTCGCTAACCGAAAGCTAACCTCGCGGAATTTTTTTAAAAAAAAATTTTTTTCCGCACATATAAGCCTCCTCAGCCACGCTCAGAAAACCTAGGGGGTCAAGATAAGTCTACCATGACCCCTTCTACCCATTCTAAACATTATTTGCCCTCCATCTTGTATCTTAATGCGAACGAAACACAAAATGGTGGACTCCCGTGACGCTTAAGGTTCGCTAACCGGGCAGCTTCCCGGAAAGCGGTCCTAAAAAAAGGCGGGAAAGTAATTTACAGAATAACGACTAGAAACACTCTCACCAAATATAGATTAGCTCATACTACATAACAATCCCTTCCATTCTCACAAATTTCATTGAAATTCCATTTAGCCATTTAGCCTGTAGACCTCTCCAAGTACCGTGAGGTAAATTACTTCACAAAACACATCTGAATTGTTGGAATTGACAACCAATGAAAATGTTACTTTCATTTTCTACTTTTATTACCTGACATTTGATTGGTTATATACCTGTATATATATAAAGGGAGAGAAGGAAACACAGCCATTTTGACTACTACTTCTTGTTGTACCTCCTATTTCAAAAGCTTCAAAAAACTTCAACTTCTTTGTGAAGGTAAGTTATAATTTAATATATTGTGCACTATGACTTAATATAGTAGACTTTTTCTGCTACATATACACTATCCCTCTGTAGTAGTAGTGTCTTGGTTAAATCACATACACTTTTTTTTAGTCCTATTTCCACTCTCATACTATACACTGCCAAAAGATAAATTCACTGATAAAAACTGCCTATCTAAAATTAATCCCAACAGTGCCCTATCTCTACTAATATATATTTTTTTAATCCAAATTTCAGGCAAAATGGAAGGCGAGCAGCAAGTTTCATTTTCGATTGAACTGAAGGAGAGCAGCCAAGACAAACTTGATGACTTTATGGATGACAGTAGAGACCACGAACTTCTACAATGTGTTGAAGCAGTAGACAACTTGCTTCAAAATGAAAAACAATTACACCCTATAATAAATTATGACATTTCTGACAATGAAATGTTAGAAAATTTAATAAAGTATGAAACACAATCATAATAAAAAAAATAAATAAATAAAGAAAACAAAAAAAAACA
Source organism: Lissotriton vulgaris (assembly GCF_964263255.1). Lineage (NCBI taxonomy): Eukaryota > Metazoa > Chordata > Amphibia > Caudata > Salamandridae > Lissotriton > Lissotriton vulgaris. The sequence continues at coordinate 1,908,489,643 of NC_141693.1, forward strand.
AGAAAAACAACAAACAATTAACATACAGTATTAGAAAAGTCTTTCATTCTTTTATCCATAAAGTTCGCTGCCCAGAAAGCTATCCGGTTCGCGAACTTGGCGCTTACCACGCAAAAAAAAATTTTTTTTTTTGGACCCTCCTAGGCCCTTTTAAAACCTCCACATAAAACCTAGGGGGTCAACGAGGATCTACTATGCCCCCTTATGGTAATTTCCCCCTTTGTTTTGGCCTCCTCTTGTCTCTCGATCCTACCGAGAGACAAGATGGCGGCCGCTCCGGACTGTTTAGAATGTTGACAGACACCGGAGGGCCAATCAGCTTCTCATCGCAAAGTTCCGTTACGCGAAAGGTTCGCTAACCGGATAGCTGCCCGGAGCGCTGTTACAGATATATATCTTGATTTAAACGTTAATTTCTCAAAATCCACTGAAGCACATATATTGAGACCTAGCAAAGGCACATCGGGCTAACAGTCCCTACAATTTTGCCAAGTTTCGTGAAAATCCATTCAGCCGTTCGGGCTAAAAGTGAGTCCAACCGCCCTATGGAAATTAACATGGGAAAAAGGCGTTTTGGGACCCCCCTTTTTTCTCGGCCCCCCCTCCACAAAACCCCCCCAAATTTTCAAGGTCTGCTCAGAAACAAAATGTGCCATTTTCCTGAAAATTTCAGCCAATTCCGTCCACGAACGCAAAAGTTATTAGGCATAGAATTTTCAGAAATCCCATAGGGAAAAAATCCTAACTATATATACCTACTGGCGACCGCCAGTAGGTAATATATATATATATATATATATATATATATATATATATATATATATATCTCAACAGTGACTCCAAGGAACTACCTCCAATCCAGCAGGACCGGCGAAGCAGGAGACAGACCACAGCATTCGGGTAAGTATTTTTATTTTCCAGTTTTTTCCGCTACCAACCAAACATGACGCGTTTCGGGCTTTGCAGCCCTTGTTCACATGCAAGGCATTAGTGATTATTTCAGTGCTTATAAAGTGCTTAAAGTGCTCCGCCTACGACCCTGTTCCCATAGAGGTCATGTGACCACTGTAACAAGGGAAAACAGACTATCTCATGGTCAACTCCAAACAAGAAAGCAAAGATTTTCTTTAAACATTGCAATTCCGGCATTATTTTTCATATATATACACAACAGTCAAATTACCGCATAAATTCCTAAAGAGGAACTCATAACTGGAAAAATCCAGATACATCATTGTTAGAAACGGGACCCTGGCCGGCCAAGACTCGCGTCGAGGTCAGTCAGGGATCACCATTTCTAAAGTCAGGGCAAGGGAGTCACACACCAAGATAACCCCTACTCGCCCTCTAGGTAACGTGGCGCGAGCAGCAAGGCTAAACTTGGAGGCTATGGAGGTTAAGTGTTTGCGCGCGCACCCAGCAACAACACCCAAGGCCCACCACAAAGGAAACTCCACACAAGGTTATATAAAAATAGCCTTTGTATTAGGTCAAAAACACATTAGATAAAACACACATTTTGTTACACTGTGCCAACAGGCACGGGCAGAATTTACAGGGGGGATATTTACAAGACAGGGCCACCTGGACCACTGTCAGGAATCATCACTTTTTAGGAATAGTAATTAGCACATAGAATACTTTTAGAACCAAATAGAACATGTAGCACAGATTAGCACACAACCAGTAATTACTGGTAAAGCATAAGAACCTCCTACGCAACCCTAACCACCTTAGGAAACTATTGCGCAGGGAACAAAAGACCTCACTAGCAACACCTGTACTAGGAGAAAAGCAACCACCTAGGAATCACCAACATCTAGGGGTATAAGCATAGGACCATTACACATGATGCATTAACATTCAGCGGTGTAGGGAAAGAAAACACATGATGTATCCAAACACATTCAGAGGTGCAAGCACAAGAAAACACATGATGCAGAACCTACATTCAGCGGTGTATGCAAGGAAAGACACATGATGCTTCAGAACACATTCAGAGGTGCGAGCACAAGCAATTGTGCAAAACTTCACATGAGCCACAACCTGCGGCAGTCCCTGTGTCCCAAAGTCAGGGCAGGCTGTAATAAGCCAAAAGTACACCCAGCCTAAACGTAGCAACTGTCCACTAAGTGCTGGACAGTTGTAAGTAACACGGATGCCAACGTTGGAGCCTCCTGGGCTCAGGGCAACTGACTGGGCCCTCAAGAACCTCTCTGGGCTCTAAACATAACAACGGGCCCCGGAGCCTCGCAGGGTTTGAAGACAAAATGGGGCGCCTAAGCCACTCGTGGCTTTCAACGATCACTGTGGCGCCTGAGCCCCTCATGGGCTCTAAATTACCCACTGCGGGCGTTCGTTGGAGTCTCTCCTCGGGAGACTCGAAAACGGAAATGCCCCCGGAGCCCTCTCATGGCTCCACACAAGAATGGCCCACTCGTTGGAGTCCCGCTCGGGGGGACTCAGAATCAAGAATTGCCCCCAAGAGCCTCGGGCTCTCCAGAACACTGCTCCTGTCGGTGCAGCGGCCCGCTGACTACCGGGGCCGCTCTGCCTTCACTCGGGAGGCCCCCGCCCTCCTGCACTCACCGGCTCTCCTGTGGCGGGCGGGGCTCCTCTCTCCTCGCGGGGAGCCTCCCAGCAGCAGCGCGGGGCTCCTCTCTCCTCACGGGGAGCCTCGGTGAGACGCTGCAAGCTGCTTCTTGCTCCTTCGGCTGCCTCGATGACGCGGGGGAAGGCTCGGCCGGCTGGGCAAATCCCAGCGCGGCCGGGCGATGACGTCAGCGGCTGCTTTCTTCTCGGCTTCTCCTCAGCGAGGACAACACGGGGCAATGCCAGGTGGGCTCCGGCTCGGTAAATTAAAAATAAAGCGAGGTGGCACTCGCTACGCGCCACGAATCGGCAGATCAGGCGGCCAAATGCCGGGTGGGCACCGGCTGTGCACAACAGCGCTCCCCAGCGCTAGGACCAACAATAAGCGCTCTCAAGCGCTCAAGGCAAATAAAGCGCTCTTAAGCGCTAGGCCGATAAAACGCTTCCAGGCACCCTAGGGAAAGTCCAAAGCGCTCCCAGGCACTGGGAACACAAGCACAGCGCTCCCAGGTGCCCTCGGCAGGGCAGAGTTCCAGCAAAGTCCTTAGGTAGGCAGGGGGGCAAGGCTGGGCCAGGGGCCATCTCACTGGCCCTCCAGGCAGGGAGGCAGTCCAAGTGGCGGTTCCTCCTGGCCCCAGCAGCAGCAGCAGCAGCCCCCTCAAGATCCTAGAAGAGAACAATTTCAGTGGGGACACAGCCCCATTTTTATACACTGAAATCCTTTGTCTGTAGGTTCAGGGTGGGGGAGAAACCAGTCGCAGCTGGTTCTGGAGCACTCTTGATGGCCCAACCACCCATTTCATTCACTGGGGAGGCTAGGGTCGTTAGACACACCACAGGGGGGGGCGGAGCCAGCATTGTGTGGGGAAAACCCAGCCCATCCAGGACACAGGTACACTCCTCCCACACATCACTCATGCTAATCTCCCACTCACCACCGGGCAGACCCATCCAGACTTCCTGGAGCCTGGCATGCCAGCCAGCTCCAGCCAATCACGCTCCAGCACCCTCACTGCACACATATCTCAATGTCCAGAAGTAGCACTTCCCGTCTAGACACATACATGCCGCGTACACCATCTTGCAGCATTCACTCTCACGAGTTTACACATACTAAATTCGAGCCTGCACTCCCCACGCATCAGGAACTACCAGGGACACACACATTCCCCATGCATTCCTATGGGAGGGCAGGCCAGCCATACTACACGCACGCACTTTCACTCTGGGACCAGGGAAAAAGTGCGCTAAGCCAGAAATCATGAACGCCAGGTCGCCATCAAAAGCAAAAAGTTCAGGGGTGAACCAGCCATAAAGGCCCGGGTCCAACACAACCCCCTTCCAGCCAAAACGCAGAGTAGACCGATCACCACCGTGATGGTCTTCCCTGCTTTGGGCGAAAGAACACGGACACGGGCCCGCCACTGCCGGGACACCGTCCTGTTCCACGCCACTGTGAACCCCTGGGATTCCTTCTCAAACCACCATCTGGAACAACTGGGCTACCCCACTGGTACTCCCTAGCTGTCCGCGGCCAGGACCAGGCCCTAGGCCACCCAGGTGCCACTGGTTCCTGCCTACTCACAAAGTGGGGGGTAGTAACCCCTGGCACATAGTAGCCACTCTCCACTCTTCCTGTCTGCAAGACAGGGCCAGACTGCCACTGGTTCTCCAGCGTAGGGTCTACAACCTCAGGCGGACCAGGAGTCTCAGGGAAGGCTCTCCTCCCCCTACCTCTTCGTCTAGGGTTCCTCCACCTCCTGCGAGGGGTACACCTAGAACGCCATTCCAACCCAGGGTTTAGCCCCTCAGGTTGCGCCGGGGTCAGAGGCGGGCTCTCCCACCCTCTGCACCCCCTTCCAGAGTTCTGCACCCTCCCAACTGGAGAGGTACCCCTGGAAGAAGCACTGGCTAGGACTCTGGTTACAGAAGTCCCACCCTTCAGGTCAGGCCGATCCTGAACCTGGCCTCCCAACCTTCGGTCTAAACCCCTAGGTGGGATAATTGCCTGGCACTCCAGGACTTCTGGGGACTCACTCACCATCCCCCTGAGGCTAACACATGACTCATGTGCTGTGTGACTGTCTGTCTGGCGCAGATCTCCCGTCCCCTGTCCACCTGACAGTGCGGGAAGATCCCCCAGAACAGAAATGGTGTCACCATGGTCACTAACCGGGAACTTCGCCCAACTGGGTAGTCCCTGACCCACTGGTTCTCCCACTGGGGAACTCCCCCAATCACTCCTCACTTCGGACTTCCGTGCCCCCCCAACTGGAGTGGCACTGCCGGACACTAGAACCACTGGAACACTATTTAAAGATACTCCAGGTTCTCTAGACACTAGGGGATCCCCCTCAAGGGGTCTAACAGGACAGCCTAGGTCCCTAACCTGGTGTTCCCTCAAGAAACCACCCAAGTTCTGAGACAGGGCTTCGGGCCTCTGGGTGCTCTCAGCAACCCACTGACTCCTGCTCCACTGAGCCAGGTAGTCAGCCCCTCCACCCTTCTCACTATACTGGGACCTAGCTGGGCTACACTGAGCCTCTTCCACCACACTGGTCTGGAAAATACCTAACCCACTACTCTCGGGTTCACTCACCCATGACGTGTCAGAACCACTGGCACCTTCCCAGCGGTCTGCTTCCTTTGCAATGTCCCAAGGACACACGTAGTCACCTCTCGACAGGTGTTTGCGCAACTCTGGCACAAAACAATTGAGCAACTGCTCTCTGATAACAAGGTTGAGTAGTCCATCAAAATCAGGTTCCCCATGAACCTCTAACCAATCAAGCAGGGCATCATGACAATCATCCACATAATCCGCCCAATCCTGGTGAGGCAGTCTCCTACTGCTCCTGAACTTCAACCTGTATGTGTCCTCTCGGGAACAAGGTACCACTCTTTGGAAACGGGGCATGGCACTTCCCGCACCAAACTCTCTCTTGCTGCCACCACTGGATCCAACCCTCCCTGGGGAATCCAGAAAACTATGACTGCGGTCAGGGGATAACCTACCCTCTAGGGCTATCTTCTCCCTGGCCAAGGCCCTCTCAGCCTCTGCAGTCCGCTCATTCACACCCAGCTGCGCCATCTCTCTGGCATACTCTAACCTGAGTTTCTCCATGGCCAACTGGTGCTCTCTCTCTTCTCTCCTATCCACCCACTCCTCTGGGGACAGGGAAAGGGATGGGGTGCTACATCTGACACTGGACCCAGCAAGGGACTCCCTATCTAGGGGGTCCTCACCATCTGCTGATGCCCATTCACTGTCATCCTCATCCTCCTCTTCAGACTCTTCAGGGCTCCCCTCAGACCCACCACCCTCATGGCGTGCGGCCCGGGCCCTATCTCTCTCACTGTGCTCACGTTCCCAGTCATTCTTCTGCCATAGGATCAGGTTATCCCTAAGCTTGGACTGGGTGTCTGACTCATTCACTGGGATGTCTCTCTCCTCACAAAAATGCACCAACTCATGCATACTGTACTTAAACAGACCACAGAGGTTAAAAGGAGATTCCATCTTGACAGGATGCTCACAGACACGTGCAACACAGGGGACTTAACTGTCAGAGCTGAAGCAAGAGCACACGGTTCAAAGTATTTCAGCAAGCTCCCTACTAAAGAGAACTCACACTAATCTGTCCAGGCAACACACCATTCATCCACGCACACCCCCCCCTCGGACCGGTAAGGCAGTTTTTACCACCCCTGATTTCTCAACCTGACCACACGTGACACAGGTACCAAACTCTGGGAGCAGGGTAGGGGACAAATGTACTGGACACTCTTTGGAAAAAGAAATACTAGAACTTCAAAGGACAATAATCCCCAACATGTAATTATCTAAAATGCAGAGCTTTGTAGTATGGCCTGTTGCCACTGCAGTACAACGCAAACACAAATCCGGATCCTCACCGCCTGCCACCAATGTTAGAAACGGGACCCTGGCCGGCCAAGACTCGCGTCGAGGTCAGTCAGGGATCACCATTTCTAAAGTCAGGGCAAGGGAGTCACACACCAAGATAACCCCTACTCGCCCTCTAGGTAACGTGGCGCGAGCAGCAAGGCTAAACTTGGAGGCTATGGAGGTTAAGTGTTTGCGCGCGCACCCAGCAACAACACCCAAGGCCCACCACAAAGGAAACTCCACACAAGGTTATATAAAAATAGCCTTTGTATTAGGTCAAAAACACATTAGATAAAACACACATTTTGTTACACTGTGCCAACAGGCACGGGCAGAATTTACAGGGGGGATATTTACAAGACAGGGCCACCTGGACCACTGTCAGGAATCATCACTTTTTAGGAATAGTAATTAGCACATAGAATACTTTTAGAACCAAATAGAACATGTAGCAGAGATTAGCACACAACCAGTAATTACTGGTAAAGCATAAGAACCTCCTACGCAACCCTAACCACCTTAGGAAACTATTGCGCAGGGAACAAAAGACCTCACTAGCAACACCTGTACTAGGAGAAAAGCAACCACCTAGGAATCACCAACATCTAGGGGTATAAGCATAGGACCATTACACATGATGCATTAACATTCAGCGGTGTAGGGAAAGAAAACACATGATGTATCCAAACACATTCAGAGGTGCAAGCACAAGAAAACACATGATGCAGAACCTACATTCAGCGGTGTATGCAAGGAAAGACACATGATGCTTCAGAACACATTCAGAGGTGCGAGCACAAGCAATTGCGCAAAACTTCACATGAGCCACAACCTGCGGCAGTCCCTGTGTCCCAAAGTCAGGGCAGGCTGTAATAAGCCAAAAGTACACCCAGCCTAAACGTAGCAACTGTCCACTAAGTGCTGGACAGTTGTAAGTAACACGGATGCCAACGTTGGAGCCTCCTGGGCTCAGGGCAACTGACTGGGCCCTCAAGAACCTCTCTGGGCTCTAAACATAACAACGGGCCCCGGAGCCTCGCAGGGTTTGAAGACAAAATGGGGCGCCTAAGCCACTCGTGGCTTTCAACGATCACTGTGGCGCCTGAGCCCCTCATGGGCTCTAAATTACCCACTGCGGGCGTTCGTTGGAGTCTCTCCTCGGGAGACTCGAAAACGGAAATGCCCCCGGAGCCCTCTCATGGCTCCACACAAGAATGGCCCACTCGTTGGAGTCCCGCTCGGGGGGACTCAGAATCAAGAATTGCCCCCAAGAGCCTCGGGCTCTCCAGAACACTGCTCCTGTCGGTGGAGCGGCCCGCTGACTACCGGGGCCGCTCTGCCTTCACTCGGGAGGCCCCCGCCCTCCTGCACTCACCGGCTCTCCTGTGGCGGGCGGGGCTCCTCTCTCCTCACGGGGAGCCTCCCAGCAGCAGCGCGGGGCTCCTCTCTCCTCACGGGGAGCCTCGGTGAGACGCTGCAAGCTGCTTCTTGCTCCTTCGGCTGCCTCGATGACGCGGGGGAAGGCTCGGCCGGCTGGGCCAATCCCAGCGCGGCCGGGCGATGACGTCAGCAGCTGCTTTCTTCTCGGCTTCTCCTCAGCGAGGACAACACGGGGCAATGCCGGGTGGGCTCCGGCTCGGTAAATTAAAAATAAAGCGAGGTGGCACTCGCTACGCGCCGCGAATCGGCAGATCAGGCGGCCAAATGCCGGGTGGGCACCGGCTGTGCACAACAGCGCTCCCCAGCGCTAGGACCAACAATAAGCGCTCTCAAGCGCTCAAGGCAAATAAAGCGCTCTTAAGCGCTAGGCCGATAAAACGCTTCCAGGCACCCTAGGGAAAGTCCAAAGCGCTCCCAGGCGCTGGGAACACAAGCACAGCGCTCCCAGGTGCCCTCAGCAGGGCAGAGTTCCAGCAAAGTCCTTAGGTAGGCAGGGGGGCAAGGCTGGGCCAGGGGCCAGCTCACTGGCCCTCCAGGCAGGGAGGCAGTCCAAGTGGCGGTTCCTCCTGGCCCCAGCAGCAGCAGCAGCAGCCCCCTCAAGATCCTAGAAGAGAACAATTTCAGTGGGGACACAGCCCCATTTTTATACACTGAAATC